>NW_012267284.1:1137331-1153964 GCF_000151885.1 Dipodomys ordii
GTTGCTATTGTTTTTGTCCATAGTCCATTTAGTGATTTTCCTGGGTTTTATACCTTCTCTCCTCCCTCTGCTTCTCAAGTTGCCAGGAATACTGACTTGCACCACCACATCAGCAAGAACAAAATCTATTGACTGGCCAAGGAATGCACTAGTGTGACCCCTACTGAGAAATCAGCCTCTCCACTGAGCAAGTTGGTGAGTCATGAAGAGAGAATAGACAAAATGAAGGCTAATAAAGGGAGGAGTTGTCATGTCTTTTCTCGGCATAGGTAGAGATCTTTCTGGAACTTAAGTGACCCCCCTTACTTTTTCACTAGGTTACTGCTCTGCTGTTATTGGCCACGCCATCTGGTAGGTATCTATACAAAGGTTAAGGCCACAGAGTAGGGAAAAATAGGAAGATAGAGAAGTCAATATATCATCTTGTTCCAGTCATCCTCTCATTCATCTTTGGGTCTAAGTCAGGAGTCACTTTTTTCTGCAAATGGAGCCATAATGACCTAGTCAAAAAATAGACCAAGAAATGTGACCTCGAAACTGTTACCATGTTAGCCCACACTCCAGAGTTTTGATCCCCAGCTAAGCTAGTGAGACACTGGGGAGGCACTGGCCAGCAGGATGGCCTGCAACATTAGAGACTTTTAAACCAAAATGAAAGTAGCCAGGGGATTTAATTAGTCATTATGCCTTCCTTTCTTTCATTTTTTTTTTCTGGGTGTTGGGCTTCAACTCTGGGCCTGGGTGCTGTCCCTGAGCTATTCAGCTCAAGGCTAGTGCTCTACCATTTGAGGCACCACACCACTTCTAGTTTTCCGGTGCTTTATTGGAGATAAGAGTCCTGCCCAGACTTGTTAAAAATCTTGAACCTTAGATCTCAGCCTCCTGTGTAGTAGGATTACAGATGTGACTACCAGCACCAGGCTAGTAGTCATTATTCTTGATTTAAAAGAGGGAACTATCATTCAAGACTCATTACTTACATTCACTATAGACCTCATAAGCTAGGCCCCCTATGCAAGTGTCCTCTGTGGTTTGATTCTACTGACAGAAACATCTTTCAGGACCTCATACACTTGTACAAACATGCTGCTTGCAAAGGGAGAAAAACGTGGTCTTACAGTAATTTAATACAGAGTTCACTGTAAAGAAAAACAATGGAATGAAGGCAGAATTTTTTTTTTTTTTTGGTGAGCTGAGATGAGGATGGAAAATGACTTTTGGTGAGAGCATTCTCAAATATCATGTGTTTTATGAAAGAAACACAAATGTCACAAGATGCATAGTAAGCATATATGATACTCTCACAATTGAGTGTAAAAGAAAGCTATTTAAGGTCCAGTAGAAAACGTGCTAGGTAGTTTTGTGTTTTGACTTTGTCTACAGAGAAAAACAATCTGTGTGGTGAATATGGGCAGTGAAGATATTCTCTTACTTTGACACAGAATCCCCACATGGAACCCATAGAAGTGTGATGATGATTTTCAGCAACCCCTGTTGTCAGACCTGAGAATGAGCCCTGACACATTTCCTGCTTTGCTCTGAGACTTGTGGAGCATGTGCCAAGCGATGGCCAATGGTTGGCAAGACTCTGGCAGGTGAGGACAATTTGCAACTACATGTCCAGATTGAGAAACTGTGGCCAAGTTTCCCCAAACCAGGCACTCTCAGCAATCCTGCTCAGAGTGCATAGACCAGGACAACCTCTTGCTATTCTGAGTGACAATGAAAGGACAGCCACCAAAAGGCATCCCCAAGAGCAGGTCCACCTGCGTCACTGCCAGGGAGCATGGCATCTGCATGAATCGGGGAGACTCCTTGCTGGGGCTGTCAGCTGAAGACCGACCAGGCCCCAGGGGCCAACACTTGACTTCCCCCAAAACCACACTCTGTGGAAGACCCTGGCTGCAGGAGAACTTGATCAGCCAAGCCATGGGCCTGTTGAGGACCCTGGAAAGAAGCTCAGTAAAATAAAGGCCATCTCCAAGACTCAATCGCAGAGAACCTAAGAAGGGCAAGGAAGTGGAAGTCACACTTGTCCCCTACTAGATGTTTGTGGGTCACCTAGTGATGTGCACAAAAGGATCTCTTAAGATGGGTAAGGCCTTATCAGACCAATATGATCAAGGATCACAGTGAGATTCCAGTCTGCCTGCTCCCAGGAGCAATGGACTGACCCACATGGAAGAACTGCATGAGCAATGTGTGCACTGCAGACCCTGACAACTCTGCCTCTTTCCCTGCTCACACTCCTCATTCCGTGGACAGCCCAGACCCAGGCTCAGCTGTTTGAGGACACATTGCAAACAAACTATCTTTATTTACTCTGCACAATTACATAGCCCCCCAGGTAAATCTCCCTCCCCATCCTCCCCCCCTTTACTCATTCCCTCTCCCCTCTTTCCCCTCAGTCCCACTACCCTCCCCCTTCCCCTGGTACCCTGAGAACCCCTGGTTCAGCACTGAGTGAGGAAGACCATTTGGTTAGTCCATTGCACAATGCAAGACAGGTGAGATCTCACTCAGGTCGCAACTGGCTTCAAGGATTTTTCTTCTTCCTCTTCTTCCTCTGGCCTTCCCACACTTCACGCTTTCTCTTCTGAGGCTGTGAGGGCTGAACCAGCCCCAAAGCCAAGTCCTGCTTTGCAGACTCCTCAAAGTGAGACCCTGGGCAGGGCTTCTTTGCTGGGGTGCATGAGTCTCCAATGCGAGCCCTTTTCTTGGACTTGGCAGGTGGAGGGGGATCCAGGCTGTGGCCTCTTCTCTTGCACAGTGAAGGCCCGGGGGCTTGGTGTCCAGAGGACAGGAGGGTGGTGGGGGACCTGGGGCTCTGAGATAGTCCCCAGGGCAGGAGACAGTACTCAGAGCCCAGCAAGGACGCCAGGCTGGGGACACTTTCCTTGCCCACCTTCCTGTCCCCTGCTCGCTTGCGTGGAGTGCCAGCAGGAGACTCTTCCATGTGATTCACGGCATCTCCAGACCCCAGTCTCTGGGGAAGGGATCCATGTTCCTGGGGACAAGCAGTGGACCGAGTGGTTCCTACTGAAGGACACCCGGGACCCCCCTGGAGAGCAGCAGCAGCAGCAGCAGCAGGTGTCAGGTGCTCTGCATCTGTGCCACCATGGCTCTGATCATCACTGCAAACGATATGCAGAGTGCTGGTATCTGCACTGACTGCTTGTTGGGGGCTCTGCTCATTTCTCTCTGCACCTTGGCAGATGGCCAACTCAGAAACACTTGAGGCTACTCTGGGTGCCCCAAGACGTTTCTCCACTATCTGTTGGAGGAAATACAGAGTTACTGGCTTTGCATCTGGCTGGGAAAGGCCCACAGTAGAGGGAGCAACTGCAGGGTCACCTCTCTTGGTTGCAGACACACACACTTGTGCTCCTCAGCTCCCCACTGGGTCTCTTTGCAGCTGTGCAAGCTCAGCCCCTCCCTGGCTCTCCTGGGTCCTTCCTTCTAGTCCACATCCACATCTACCTTCAGGAATAACCTCCAAACCATGACTGCCCAGAAGCCTAAGGCAGTGCTCCTTGCTTTTGGTTGTGCGGCCTTTCTTCCCCTCCTGATCTACCTGCCTCCATTCTTTCCTGTGCCAACCTGCTCAGGGGTGAGTCCTTGTTCCTGTTCCAGCTCCTCAATTAGGGCCTCAAGATCCAGCTCTGGTTTGGAGGAAAGCAATTCTTCCAGGAATTTGGGATGAATGATGGCCTCCACCTGGAGCAGGAGGAAGAGGGTGTCAGTGTGTCTAGAAAGGAGAAATCTGTGCAACCTGGTAGACACACACACACACACACACACACACACACTCCTGAGCAGCCAGGAAATGGGAAAGTGTCAGAGAACAGGGCTGGAGTAGGAGCCCACATTTGACATGAAATCCTCCTGGCAGCACAGCTGGTCAAGAAGGCTCAGGAGCTCTGGATCTGAGCACATGTCTTCCACATCCTCTTGTTCCATTCCCGCCTCTTTGGATGTTCCCCCAGAGTCGTGGGTGCACAATTCAGGAAGGCCCTCCAGCCAGTCCATGATGGCCATGTACTCCTCCACGGCTTCAGGTGGGATCTCCTCGGGTGCCTTGGTCTCTGGCGGCCTCTGACCTTTGGATGCTGATGGCTGGGCAGGCTGAGCCTTGAGGCCAGTCTTGCTGGAGTTGCCCTCTAAGGGAGAGGAGACCAGACAAAGCAAGGATGGGGGAAGAGTTTCCACACCAGATGGCTGAGCAGCAGAGTTTAGTAGCGCTACACCAGCCCCAGACCAGCACAGACAATGGAGCCCGAAGAGACTGCAAAATGTGGAATACATAAGACAGCCATGCAGTACCAAATTCTGAGACACTGACGTTCTGGTGCTCTCCCCATCCCATTGCTGATCCTGGGTAGGTGTTGTCCAAGGTGCTTGTGCTGAGAGGAGCTATAGACATAGCCCTATAATAACCAGTTCCATGCTAACAATTCCTCCAGAAAACTCAGGTTCTGGAGGGATGCTTTGTTTCCATTGTAAGAGGAACTCCTCCATCGAAAACAGAAGCCCTGCGTGTGGGCGAACCCTTCGAGACCCCATCGGCCACTTCACGCCATGGACTCCAATAGAACATTGAGAGACTCTACCTGGCTGCTGGAGAATGTCGGGGGATGAGGGCCTTGGAGAATCTGGCTTCAGTGGGATGGCAGGAGGCGGGCCTTGGACCTGCATAATGCCCTGCAACTTTGAATTCTCTATCACCTCCGTAGCCTCAAATTCCATGAACCTGGGAATGTAGGAGGCACAGGGTGAGCTGAGAGGGGGAGGAGCCCCATGGGCAATTCCCAGAAGGAGGACATAGAAGGTGTGCAAGCAGTACTCTGAGGTTCTTGCCTAGGCGCAGAAGGTTGCTGATAAAGGATGAAAAGAAGATGTCAGTGCGGGAAGGAGTGACACTGTCCAAAAGAAGCGCACTCTTCCCATGGTGCACATGACTGCATCACTCTGAATAACACACTTATAACAGCAGTAAATAATATTTTTAAAAAATGCGAAGTTCAGGGAGACTTTGGATCGCCCAAGACTTGTGTGGAAACAAGTGACCCAGGAAGGGCCTTCAGTGACCCATCTTCTGAGCCTATTCCATCCCTGCCCCTAAGCGAGGAGGTGACTGGCAGAAGCTGATCAGGATTGTGATTGACAGAGAGAACAAAAAGGAAATTAAAACCTTGGGTTCCTAGAGCAGGCATGGGCCCTAGACTCTCATGAGCCACTGATACCTGGAGCAGTCTTTGCGTTTGCACAACTGCCCATGTTGGAAGGGACCAGTTGTTGGCTGATTTCCACACCGGGTCTGACCCTCAGCCCCCTGGCAGGAGTGGACCAGGCATCCGTGAGGCAGGAGTTTGTGAGGCCCCCAACTCAGAACTCAACCCGCACCTCAGAGAGACTGTGCCACTGCCTGGACAGAAGGCTGTCAGGAGAAGGGCATCTTCGGTGCATGTCCATGCCCTTCCTGGCAGTGGGAGTGATGAGCCCCACTGGGCCCAGGCGTGCAGTCTCTGCCCTCCTCCACCACACAAACCCCAGCTCCAGGGTCCCTCACTCACTTGGCCGCCATCTCGTGAAAGTTCATGCGCTCGTAATTGCTAATGCCTTCCCACTCCTGAAGGCCTCTCCACAGGCCCTCGTCCAGGGACATGGTGGGATTCAGCCGGGCCAGGGACCGAAGCACTGGGCTGCAATTCATCAGGATCAGTCACAGCCCACAGCCCACAGGTGACCCTCCATTCCCAGTGGACACAAACCCTGTGCTCCTCACCCTTGCTGCCTACATGTCCAGCTCCCATGTGGGCTCTTATCTCCAGGTCACCCTTATGGACCACAGAAATCAGTAGCAAGGCCACTGCTGGCCTTCCCCATGTTCCTGTGAGTGCTTTCCATTAGTGAATATTCTAGACTGAAATACTCTGAAATACTTAAGCCCCTGGTGATGCTATTGGGAGACAGGGCCCTGGGCCAGCCTAGCTTAGGTACAGTTATGGAGATGGCATTCTTTGCCAGGACAGGACAGTGGCCTTGGAGAGACAGACAGGAAGAGCAGCCAAAGCTATCTCTCAGCCCTGCCTGACACACACAAGGCAGCCATGAGGAGAGCCATCTGCAGACATGGAATCTTCCAGCCCAGAATCAGAGAATTCCATCCTCCAGACTGTGAGCAAGGAATGGTTTCCATTGCTGGTTCCACAAGTATGGGTGAGGCCTGAGCTGAGCGGCACATGCCCAGAATGGTCTTCAGCCTAAAGTCAAATTGTGGCTCCCTTCTTAGCAGGTGCTCTTTGGGAATGGGGTCCTTTCTACAGTGCTAATCCTTCTGGAAAAGTAAAATGACTACACTCACAGGGGTACCATGGTGCAAAGGGAAGGAGCTTTTCTTGGCCCTGTGTGACACTCCCATTTCTGTGTGTGGTTTTTCGCTACAGGAGGGATCAGCTTCAGGACTTCCCTGCCCTTGTGGTGTGGATTCCCATGCAGGAGCACCCCCAGGAGCTCCAGGTTCCCAGAGGAGACACTCACATGAAGAAGCAGGCAAGTGCCTCCCCATCAGGAGTCTGTGGAAGTTTCTTCCAGACCAAGGCCTTCAGTTGCTGCCAGCGCCGAAAGTTCTGATAGACACTGGGAGGTGGAGGCTTGGCCTGGGATGTGGGCCGACTGCCCTCTGTACAGGGCCTCTGTGGCCACGGTGCCTGCTGGCTCACTGGGGGCCTGATGGGAGCCTCCTGGGAAACTGGTGGTGTTGATCCCAGGGGTGGGCCCCAGGTCAAGCTGTCTTGGGCAGCCTGTCTACATCCAGTCATGGGGACACTCACTGGAGCACTGGTGGCAGGACCAGGCAAGAGGAGTGGAGCTGGGCACATGGAACCCACATCCCCAGGAGGGACATTCCAGATGAGAGGGGCCTGAGTGACAATTACTTTTGGAGTGTGGAGGGGCACTGCTGGCCTTCCTCCTGTCCCCATTTGCACAATGACATGGGAGGGGCCTGCCCCACTGGGTTTGCAGCTTCCTCCTGACACCAGAGCTGTGCTGGGGAAAGCAGGCAGCACCAGAGGGCTCCCCTGAGGAGGGAATGCCGCAGCCACTGTTGGAGGTGGACAGGGAGGCTGCTTCCTCAATGACCCTTGTGCTGGTTCTGGGGCGGCTGTGTGAAAGGGCAGCTCTGTGAGAGGAGCTCTGGAAGCAACGGGGTGCAGGCTCAGGTAGGCTGCAGACACTGGACACGCTGCTGGAGAGAGAACAGGGTTCATTGAAGAGGGTCAGGGCACACAGAGGTGCTCCCTAGGACTTGGAAAAACGGAGGAGTAAGGAGGAACGACAGCAAGTCAGGGCTTGCAGTGGGGAAATAGTGTTTCACAGATGTCCCCAAGTGCATGCCATGGTGTGTCTCTCTTTGAAAATTAATCCTGCCTAGGACTTGCTCCTGTTCTACAACACCCCTGCACCTGTGTGTGCTGCGATTTACCCCTCAGCTTCTTCTGCTTCTGTGGGTCTCCTTCAGGCATTCTTGGCAGGCAGCCCATATCCCTGAAGGCTGTTCCCTAGAAAGGGGTTAATGTGCCCCTGTTTGGCAACACAAGCCACTCAGCATGCTTGCTATTTTGCAGGAGACCCAGTCCATGAGCATTGCTGCCCCCCAATCTTCTCTATGGAGGTTCAGATTGAAAAGATATCCCTTTACACTAGGTGCCGGTGGCTCATGCTTGTAATCCTAGCTACTCAGGAGGCTGACATCTGAGGATCATGGTTCAAAGCCAGTCCAGGCAGGAAAGTCTGTAAGACTCTCATCTCCAATAAACCACCAGAAAACCAGAATTGGTGCTGTAGCTCAAATGGTAGAGTGCTAGCCTTGAGCTGAAGAGCTGAGGGATAGCACATAGGCCCCAGAGTACAAACTCCATGATCGACAAAAAAAAAAAAAAAACCTCTTTAGCTCCTCAGCCTTCCTTTTCTTCTCTAACCTAGCACCAGAAACAAAAGCACCAACTGAAATCTCTCTCTAAGCAAGCACCTGAGATAGTCTAGAGTTCTTGCATAGGATAGCCCACCCAGCTTATGGGTCTTCCACCTGGCACCCTCCTGGATAAACAGTAATGGAGGCAGAGTCTCAGCAGACCTTTCCTATATGATTTCTTGTCCCTTTCTTCACAGATCCATTGGTGTGGCTCATAAGTTCTTCTTGCACAGCCATTCATGGCTGCAGAGGACCAGAACGGTTAGGGGCATGGTCAGTAGTGGGTCAGTAGGGAAAATTTCTGGAGATTTTCATAGTCACTTTTTCACTTCAGAAATCTGTGACTCTTTTAATTTCATTCCCAGCAGTATTAAGGATTGAGTCACAAAGATCCAGGTGTGAGACAGGTACAAAGTTGGGAACAGTAGTCCAGAGATTACCATGTTCTGAAGGACCTCATAGAGGCTCTGTTAAGAACTAGTTGCCCAAATCCTACACCTTATAACCAGGACACCTGTTGTACTTTGAATAACAAGAGTAGCAGCAGAACATCCTCCTCATTCAGTGATTCTATCATTCCTCTTTTTGAAAAAGAGAATCTTAGAATCTATTAAATGAAAGCTAGCAGCAGTCCACACCAGTTCCCTGTTCATGAAATACAAGCGAGATGGGCCCAGTCTCCATGTTCTCAGTGAAATGAAGTGCATACAGTAGACAAGACAGTAAATCTGAAGGCCTGTTTGCACCAAAGGGATTACACTTGACAAGTGAGGGCAGCCCAAGTCCTTAGTCAGTTGAAGTGTCCAGGTTGCCTTGACGCTTTGTAATGAATGGCATGAGCATCCTGAATTGAAATCTGTGGATTCCCAGGCAGAGACCAGGGGACTATGACCAATGGAATGATCTACAGCCTTGTCTAAGAGACCATATTTCTAGAGGGTCATTCTGATGACCCTCTCAGGAGCCATCATCAAATTCTCATACTTTCCTGAGTCATCTAGATGATCTTGGGAAAGTTTAGTACTATGCTGGTAAGGTGCAGCTCAATCCATTAACTCAAGGTGGAAGCGTGGCAGCAAACTGAAACTCCAGAAACCTTTCAGGGATAGCTGGGGGTTAGAGGTTCTGGCCCTGCCCTTCAGGCTTACCTCCATCTGAAGCCATCCCCACAGGGTTGGACAGGGCCCACAGCTGGCTGGCAACCTTCGAAGGGAGGAAAGTCAAGTGGAGAACCCAGAGAGCAACGTGGCTCCAGTTGCTTCTCAGGGTCCAAGTACAACTGGGAAAAGTTTAAATGTAAATAGCAGTAGAATGTGGGGGTCAAGGCATTCTACAGTGGGGGAGGGGCAGAGACCCAGGAGGGCTGGGTGGGGAGTTGACAGACATTCCATTAAGGGCTGTGGCAGGTGGGCCAGAACCTCAGTTCCCTCTAAATAATAATACAGAGGCAAGATGACTGGTGGGTGCCCAGGCAACTTGAATATTCGCTCTCACACGCAGAGGCCAATGGTTTGGTTTTCTTCTTCTACCTCTTCATCCATAACCCTGGTTTATTTTCTTAGTTCCAACACTGTTTCCTTTTACACTGGTAGGTTCTTGAACTAATTCATTGGTTTCATAAGCTCTGTCTTTAAGCTTTGTTTTATACATACACATATGTATTTGCATATATACATTATGTGCATCTGTAATGGGTTTACTGTATATACATAATGTGTATGCATTGTCTGTAGACACACACATTATGCTCAATAATGAGATGACAGAAGCTGTGAGGTATCCATCATGGTCTCTGGACTATGTAGCAACAGAGAAGGATGTGAGGATTAGGGGAGAAAACTCCCCTTTGCTCTAATGGCAAGGTAATTAGGGTTTGTCATCTTCTTATGCACAAAATAGAAATGCTCTATCCATGAATTGCTGTGCATTTTGTGAAAATTCTGGCTTCCACCCACAGATCTCCAATCCTTGCTCCCCCAGGATAGTGGGAGTTGTCCGATATAATCTGAGAGGCCAAAACATCACAAGTTCACTTAAAATCATATGTCAAACTTTGTATTTTCATCTTTCCGCACACTACTGATACTCTCATCTTCCATCCTAATTCTGGACTAGGATTGCTAACTGCAGCTTTCATAGCCACATGACCATCAGGAAACATAGCTGATGGTTATCCCTGAAGTATGTTGTACATCTTTTGCTAAATACATTTGGACTTTGCTCTCTTCATGCCTGTACAATTCCCATGTGTTCGTGTGGATGAAATATGTAATGATAAAATGATTTTTTCCAACTTTATGTTAATAACTTCAGAATCTGAGAAGTCAAGTAGTCAAGTAGGTTAAACTAGGTTATCATATATTGCATCCTGGAGAAAGGAAATATAAATTTTAATTTTGAATTTGTATCTATGTTGGGTTTATTGAGATATACCATCCAATAAATTAAGGACTGATTGCGAATCTAGCTGCATAGTAATTGTTTTAACCCCTCTTTAAAGAAAATTACATTTCTTTCAGTAAGAAATTTATTAATTACTGTATAATTCATAGGGATAAAAAAGATTTGGAACTTCACAGAAAAGAAAGAAAATATGTATTTTCATGTGCATAATGTGCCTCCTTGCCAGTTTTCAAGTCCAAGACACAGGAAGAAAGCACTACTAGTTTGTATTGTAACAAGAAGACATTGTTAGATCAAAGCCGTAGTATATGTATGTGGAATAGTGCAAATTGCTGAGTGATGGTCTTTGCTCCCTACCAGGTACCCTACTTGTGGGAAGGCAAGGGAAGTTTTGAAGGCCTCTTCCATTTTGTGAACTTTCTCTGGAACACACTATTATTGGCAGATAAGCTTGTAGCCCTTTGCTAAGATATTTTGACCCAAAGAGATTGCTGCATGAAATGTAACAAGGCCATGCAGAGTATCTAATGCCTATATCTGAGGAGTCTTCTCTCTGCTTTGCTACACTTATGTGGTCTCATATCCCAACAACTTTCCTGGAAAATTCTGTTTTCTCCCACCAGTATTTATTCATGAATTAATGAATATTTCTATAAAATTTCTGCGTGGTGTTGGGCACAGTGAAGCAAGGTAGCACACAAAGCAATTGCCTATCTGCATACTTGTAGGCTTTGGTCTTCTGTCACATGGAAGTACTGCTTTCTTACACGCACCTAACGTTTTGCTCTTTCTGGCAGCTCCCTTATACAGTAATATTTTGATTTCATTTGGGCTGCTATAGATATGCATATATAATCAAATTAGTCCAATTATAACTTGTGAAAAGACATACCATGCAAAGGAGTATCAGTTCTTTCAAACCTTTTCGGTGACCATTCTTGCAGAAAAGCCTCAGGCATTATTGACAGCTAAGAAGGAAACACCAATGGAAAAAACCCATGATGTATCAGTGCCTTCAGAGCCCAGATGCTCTTTCACCTTCTTAGAGGAGAGAGAGGTATAGTAAGATGCTACTTCTTGTTCTTAGAGCTGTGCAGTGGTAAGGTCTTAGCAGTGATAGCTGGGAGGATCTTCATGCTACCATGTGGAATGAGAGATTATAGGACTCCTGCAAGGTCCAAGAACAGTAAGTGATGGTTTTGAAAGTATTATTATCAGCTGTCAACTATTTGCATGGTTTATTCTGTTCTTTTAAGTTTTCAACTGAAATTTTGCAATATGTCACACGCACAAAGACAGACAGAGACAGGGACAGAGGAACAGAGAGAGATTAAAAGGGTACTCATACTACTTGTAAAGTCAACTAAAAGTAGATAAAAACATTGAAAGCAAATGTTTGTGCATTGAAATTTATTGCGGGAATCTTTGTGTGAAATACATGTATATAGTAGGGTAAGTGTAGTAGGAAGAGCTCTGGGAATAGAGTCAGGACAAATCACATCTTAGAGTACTCTCCAGGTTTGAAATTCTGTGCCAAAAGGATTCTTTAATGGGACTTGTAGATGAGTGGTGTGTAATTACATGGGTAGCAGGTTGGCAACTTTGCAAATCATGAGTGGTGGAGTCATAGTGATAGTTTTTTAGAAGGGATAAACATCAGCTTTCTGTGAGGGGGCGTGGCCTAGAGTGTGCGCTCTGGCCCCACGTGTCATGGCCAGCATATGTGCATAATTGCGCAGGTGCAAGGGCACTGGGTTGTGATTAGCGTGGGCACATGGGCCTGAGCATGGATGTGCAGTGCTGGCGTGACAGTTGACGTCCAAGCAGGAGCGTGGATGCGCAGGCGCGAGCGTGGAGGACATGGTCTCAACGGTCCTGGCTCCCTGAGTCAGTTAAACAAAAACAAAGGTAATGGAAACTCAGCGCTGATTCTACCTTAGCATGGCCGGGCACTGCTCCAGGGTTCCCGTCCTTGGTCTTAAGCATCTCTGTGTCTGGGAAGGGCACAGTACCCTGTGGGACTCAGTACCCTGTGGGACTCGGCGCTCTCCTGAGCCCCGCCCGTACCTAGCACTGTGTTTTGTTGGGTTTGGGGGAGGGCCACAGCCCGGGCGCCCCTCATTCTTCTGTGGGGTCTTTGGCCTCCAGGTGGGGAGTGGAGGCTAATAAATGTGCCGTGAACCTACAAGCGTGGCCCTTCTGATAACCCTCACTCCTTCGAGAATGCAGAAGGTTGAGGGAAACTTCTCATGTGTTTGAAAAGTATGTTCCTGTTGGGTTAAAAAGTAGTTCCTGTCATTGCAAAGTGATGGAAGTTCTGACAGACTTTCTTGTTTTACTTAAGACCCTTGTGGTTGTCAGAAAAAATGTCAGCATCCATATTCTGTCTATATTCATCTGTGCTCTCGGCCTATACAGAATTTCATAATAGGGTTTTGTTCAGACTGATGTCATATCATGAATGATTTCTTCTGGATGCAAGAGTCTGGTGAAAATCAAAACTTTATAATTAGTTGACTAAAAGGAATCGACATTGAAGAAAATTGTATATTTTATTCCATTGTATACTACTCATCTATTCAGCAAAAGTTATGTATTCAAATGGGTGTTAGTGATAACTTAGGAGGAAGTCATTGAGCACTTTTGATCATGTGAAGGTGTGTTTATTTTGGAGAGTATGTAAATTGCAATGTAATTATTATAAAATGTAGTATTTTTGGTGGTCTGGGGACTGAGAATTCAAAAGACAAGGGTCATGTTCTTTATGTGTTCTGAAGCATGGAAAATTGTATACGTTAATGTTTTGGAGTTAGATTGTAAATTGAGTGTGAGAATGTAATCAATGCATTTGCATATGTGATACACTGAATAAAGGAATTTAGGATAATATTTGTAGCATGATGCTTGAGTATATTTATAAAATGTAAGATGCAATTGCATTTGGGGTTAGACATTTGTGATTAGTGTTTTTGACATTTTACCATTTTACTTTTTTCTTTACAGATTTCAGATTTGTAAATGTATTATGGCAAATCTGGGAGAAATCTGTACATATGTCTATGGGCCATGTTAAGAAAATGGTCATTTTTCTGTGGATTTGAAATTGATTTAGATTGTGGGGACAGTGTCGGAGGATGGTTTGTGTATTCAGGAATTTCTGGATGGGTTTGTTTTGTAATTTTTACAACTTTATTCCCCAGATGATTTATTTTTCTTTCTTGCTTTCTTACTTATTTTCTTGCTTGCTTGCTTTCTCTTGCTTCCTTCTTTCTTTCCTTCTTTTCTTTGCTTTTTGTTCATCATGGGGCTTGAACTCAGGGTCTGAGCATTGTCCCTGAGCTCTTTTGTTCAAGGCTAGTGCTCTGAAACTTTGAGCCACAGCTCCACTTCCAGGTTTTGAGTGGTTAATTGAAGATAAGAGTCTCATGGGGACTTACCTGCCTGGGGCTGTCTTCAAACCACAATCCTCAGATTTCCTGAGTAGCCAAGATTGCTGGTGTGAGCCACTGGTGCCTGGCTCCTTATTAAGTATTAAGTATTTAACAGTATACTGTGAGTGTGTGTGTGTGTGTGTGTGTGTGTGTGTGTGTGTGTGTGTGTGTGTGTGTGTGTCTTCCAGCTGTTTCCTCAAAGTAAGAAGCAACAATGGCTACAAGTATTGAAGATGGACCTGAATTGTGAGTGCCACATTAGGATCTGTTGGCTATTTGGTGTATACACATCGTGGTCATTCTGAGTTTTGCTTCACTCTTAACTAGTTAATTCTCTTGGACTAAAGAGTCCTCATTAATGTTGAGTTCAAGGTCTTTATGCAATAATATATTGGAAAGTTAGATGTTCTTTCAACATTTGTGTGGTCCTGAGATCTGGATGTTGTAGATATCTGTGGAGAAGAGAACTTTCATGACTGTGCTGTATATATCATGGCTTCACTTTTTTTCTTCTAGTTTTTATTTTTATTTTATATTTTATTGTTATTGTAAAGGTGATTACATTACAAAAGGGATTACATTACAAAATCCAGGTAAATGAGTACATTTCTTTTTGAATGTACTCTGCCCTTGTTCTCTCCTAGTTTTTCCCTCCCAATCCCACTCACCCACAAGTTATATAGTTCATTTTCAACATAGTGTCTAAGAGAGTATCACTGCTGCATTTGTTCACCCTTTGTCCAACCATTTCTGTGCTACCCCTTAGGCTCCCCAAAATATATAAACGTAATTACATACAAGAAAATAGGTACAGAAATGAAAAAAAAAAACCAGTGACAAAGGAGAAAAGAAGCAAATTAACGTAAATCCTCTTGTTTCCATTTCTTGGAGTTCATTTCAATAAACATTTTATATGATCATGTACCCATAGCTATTGAACTTTTGTGGTTCTCTCTTAAAATATCTTCCCTGGGGCTTGGAAGGCAGCTCAGTGGTAGAGTGCTTGCCTTGAATGCATGAGGCCCTGGGTTTGATTCCTCAGCACCACATAAACAGAGAAGGCCTGAAGTGGCACTGTGCCTAAGTGGTAGAGCACTAGACTTGAACTGAAGAGTTCAGGGACTGCGCCCAGGCCCAGAGTTCAAGCCCCACAACCGACAAAAAAAAACTCTCCTTTGGTCTCACTGTCTGAATGTTTAAAGTCCTGCATAATAAATCATGTTCAAATGTGCTATTTTGTCTTTAATTTGTTTTGTATTTACTTGTAGATTTATAGACACTTTCTAGTTACAACAAATTTCTAGTTACAGACACTTTCTAGTTACAACAAAGTACATCATCTCTTTTTAGTTTATTAACAGGCTAGAGAAGATTGACTAGACAAATGAGATACTTATGATAAACTAGAACCCATTAATTAAAAAAATATGATCCAATATCAGAGCTACCAGGGGAAAGCCAAAATATGACATGACACCTCTTGATGTGGAGGGGCCATGGCTAGTGAAAGGGAGATGACAAAGTCCCAGGAACTCTCTTGAAAATAAGGCCTCTCCAGGAAGCAGGTACTCAAAAGGGGTGGGGGTGGAGTCAGGGGAAAAGCCATAGAGGAATGGAGAAGAGGAAGATAATGCAGACGAGAATCCAATGTATAACATACAAATTTTAAGAGTGAGGGAAGAGGTGGGGAGGGAGGAGTGGTGAGAATTTTGAAAAGGGTGACACTGACCAAGATACATTGTATTTATAAACCCCTCTTCTAAAGGGCAACTCCTTTCTACAACTACTTTAAAAATAAGAAAATAAGGATTCCAATTCATCCTAATGTTGTGAAGGGAGATATGTGCTCACTTTTGGAAATGTATTAATCCACTTA
Organism: Dipodomys ordii; assembly: GCF_000151885.1. Classification (NCBI taxonomy): domain Eukaryota; kingdom Metazoa; phylum Chordata; class Mammalia; order Rodentia; family Heteromyidae; genus Dipodomys; species Dipodomys ordii. Next base: position 1,153,017 of record NW_012267284.1, read on the forward strand.
TGCCACTCCAGTACAACTGAATATGTTACTTTTCCTCTTATCAAAAAAACAAGTCAATTTATAAATACTAATATAAACGCAAATATGCCTGTTCTTTTTAAGGGGTAGAACTCTTTTTCTATGAAAGATGACCTAGTTTAGGAAGTACAACTTAAATTTAATGCTGCTGTATGAAAAGGCATTGTTGTAAATCATGGCAATATAACTACAGAATGAGTAGTTTTCTCCCATTTTAGACTATTTCAGAGTTAAGCAGTTAATTAGGACTTGTGTTCAGTGCATCCCTTAACCATCACAAGTGAACATATTAATTATTGCAATTTAGATGCTTCTGATGTAATATATAGTGTATAAAATATGAATAAGCATAATGATACCTGTGACTCATACAGGCAGGTGTTTTGGGTTTTGAAAATGTTGAGCCTGATCTAGTGAGGAAAACACTTAACGGAATGCACAATGGTTAAAATGCCTTTCCTCTACGTTAAGGAATTTGTAGATTTTTAAAGGGCGGTGTTTCCTCATTCCTTTGGCTTCTCATTTATCTAGAAATCATTGGGCTTCCAGAGGTTTGATTAAAAATTAGGACTATTCCAAATATCGTAACTTCTTCTAAGAAGTTTATATGCAGTAACTGATCATTGAATCATATTTGGTACCTGAAGTGGATGGATGACAGAGCTATTGGGTAGAGTTTAGTCTGGTGCATACATGAACTTAACCATCTTCTAACCTCCCCAGTATCATTTTAGCATACAGAATATATGATTGGGGCTGAGAAGGTAGCTCAGTGATAGAGCGCTTGCCTTGCATGCCTGAGGCCCTGGGTTGGATTCCTCAGCATCACATAAGCAGAAAAAAAAAAGCCGGAAGTGGTACTGTGGCTCAAGTGGTAGAGCACTAGCCTTGAGCTGAAGAGCTGAGGGACAGCGCCCAGGCCCAGAGTTC
>NW_012267284.1:1154045-1186310 GCF_000151885.1 Dipodomys ordii
ATTTTGCCTATATTTATGGTTTCATTCCTTCATTTAATTTATGCATATATTAGTTTATGCACATATTCATGTAGCATTATTGAATTATTTAATTATTTCTTAGAAAATCATGAGCAATAAATGTAACAGTAGAGTCTCTGAAAGGCCCTAGGTGCACTGATTAGAGACGTGTGCTCCGACCCAGGCATTCGTAGGAAGCAGGAGGAGAGAGGCCCCACCCAAGGGGCTGTCTGTACATCATGCCCCTGACTTGTCACTGTATTTTGGTCAGTTTTTCGAGGAGTTGCCTAATGAAAAACTGGTTATTTTAGAGATAGAAATGGTTTGGTGTTAACATTTTTCTTTTTTCTTTTTTTTTTCTCAGTCCAGTCGTGGGGCCTGCACTCTGGGCCTGGGTGCTGTCCCTCAGCTCTTCAGCTCAAGGCTAGCACTCACTCAACCACTTGAGCCACAGCACCACTTCCGGCTGTTTTCTTTTTGCTTATGTGGTACTAGGAATCGAACTCAGGGCCTCATGCATGCAAGGCAAGTGCTCTACCACTGAGCCACCTTCCCAGTCCGGTGTTAACATTTTTCACAGAATCAAATGCTCCTAGAGTGTATTCTTAAAAATTTTGAGGTTTTTCTAGAGGTTCAGTTTGATTTCTGAGATTTGGTACCAGATACATCTTTTGCAAGCGAACTCTGATGTGATATAAATTTACCTTTTTATACCTTGAAACTAAAAACAGAGTATCTTAATGTCCTGAAATTTTTTTCAGTTTTTCAACATTAAATTGATACTTGCTAAAAATTTAAATTTCATTCATATTTTTCATATGAAAGTATAGTTGATGAAATCTGCATATTTGATTAAAATAAGAACAGGCTGTAATATTTATCTTCATTTTGTTCATTGTGGTCTCCATCCCCTAAATAATCAGAAAAATCTATTCACAGTAAATTTTGTGAGCGTTTCATTCAAATACATTTTACATTTTTTTTCTTTTTTTTGGAGGGGGGGGTCCAGTCGTGGGGCCTGAACTCTGGGCCTGGGCGCTGTCCCTCAGCTCTTCAGCTCAAGGCTAGCACTCTACCACTTGACCCACAGCGCTACTTCTGGCTTTTTTCTTATGTGGTGCTGAGGAATCGAACCCAGGGCCTCAAGCATGCAAGGCAAGTGCTCTACCACTAAGCCACCTTCCCAGCCCCTCAAATACATTTTACATTTTGCTCCCATTAGTCGTTTTTTTGTTTCTAGAATCTTGCTTTGTAGGGAACTGTGGGTCAGGGTTTTCAGATACTATTGCCTCCCAGCTGTAGGTGACATCAGTCATGGAAGCTGAGTGCAGGTGTGGTGACAAGGGACATGATCTTTCCAGAGGGAAGTAACAGAGCTCTTTCTCACAAGTGCTTGCCTAATTTCTAATTTCCAGACAGATGGACCACTCTGTATGTATCTCAAATACTGAGATCATGGGTTATAAAGCCACAAATGTCCCTTACACCCTGTACCCATTAAAGACCCTGAACAGACTGGTGATTTCCACTTTGATTTCAATATACCAAGGATGAAATTTCAGAATGACATGATTTAATATGAATAGAAACAATTGAATTGTTTGTTTCTATCTTGTAATTCTCAGCCTTCCCAATACTGGCACCCGTCTACTTCCAATTTTCTAAATGTCTCATAAACTTTTCTGCTGGGGCTGGCTTCGTCCTCAGATGTCAGCCTCCTAAGTAGCTAAGATTACAGATGTGAGCCATTGGTGCCTGGCTTTTATTTGTTTTCTCGGTGATAACTATTCTTGATGTAGTTTTGATTTGTATTTCCCTTTATGGATAAGAATGTTGAACAATTGTTCATGTATTTGCCATTTTATTGTGTTTGAAAATGGATAATGAAAATATGTTTTACTTGTTCATTAAGAATAAAATAATGTAATTTGTTAGAAAATGTATAGACCTGGAGATCTTCATGTTGAGTGAAATAGACATTCCACAAAGACAAGTATCACATTGTTTTCTCTTGTTTGTGGAAACTAGGAGAAACAAAACCAAACCACCAAGGCCAGTAATATAAAAGGGGGACTACTATGGAGCAGGCTGTTTGTGAATGTGAACAAATGCTTACTAGCATTTGTTGAAATGCTATGGAAAAACCCTCTACTGTGTACAATTTAATAAATGTCAATGAAACATTATCAAGTCGATATTTAATGATTAATTTAGAAATACACTGGTTTGGTCAAACATCAATCATGTTTGATGCAAATCAATGACAGTAAAAATTTCCTGATATTTTTCTTAGAATCAGAGTTTATCACAATAGTATTCCTATCTTTTCTTCAGAACCTAATACAATTGCCCAATGGTCCTGATATGAAGCAAACTAAAATCACAGTAAAGAAACATACAAACGAGATTTCCATAAAGGTATGTGCCTCATATTCTGAATTGTTTATTTTTCCTTCCAAAAAACTTTAGTCCAAAAAAGGGCAAGTGATGTGATGCTTTTATTTGTGTCATTTCATTTTATTATTTATAAAGGTGATATACAAAGGGTTTATATTTCTGTAAGTCAGGTAAAGAGTACATATCTTTTTATTGACAATTGTCACCCCATCCCCCCTTGTTCTCCCATTCCTACCCACAAGTTCTTTATTGTCAAGGTGATGTACAGAGGGGTTACAATTACATATGTAAGTTAATGAGTTACATTTCTCGTGGAACATTGCTATTCCCTCCCTCCCAACTTCCCCTCCCCAAGTTGTAAACATATTGTCTTATGAGTATCGCTGTTGCATCTCACCATTTTGTTGTTCCCCTTCCTTTCCCCAAATCATATAAATGTATATAAAGGACATAGGGTACTAAAATCAAAAACAGTGACAACAGGGAATAAACCAAAGGAAAAAAAGAAAGAAAAAAGAAATAACTTCACACAGTAAATTAAGAAAAACCCCTAAAACAAAAAAAAAACACCTTGTTTCCATACATTGGAGTTCATTTTGCTTAGCATCATCTTATATGGTCATATGTGCATAGCTATTGAGTTATTATGAACCTCTTCTAGGACTACCCTAGACATATACTAATTATTACAAATGAGGGAAACCATGGGACCTGTTTCTTTGGGTCTGGCTTACTTCACTTAATATGAATTTTTCCAAGTCTTTCCATTTCCTTACAAATGAAGGGATGTCATTCTTTCTGATGGAAGCATAGAATTCCACTGTGTATATATACCACATTTTCTTGATCTGTTCATCTACTGAAGGACATCTGGGTTGGTTCCATATCTTTTTTTTTTTTTTTGGATCCGGTCGTGGGGCCTGAACTCTGGGCCTGGGCGCTGTCTCTCAACTCTTCAGCTCAAGGCTAGCACTCTACCACTTGAGCCACAATGCCATTTCCGGCTTTTTTTTTCTTTTTGCTTATATGGTGCTGAGGGATCGAACCCAGGGTCTCAGGCATGCAAGGCAAGCGCTCTACCACTGAGCCTCCTTCCCAGCTCTGGTTCCATATCTTAGCCATGGCAAATAATTCAGCAGTGAACATGGTTTTGCTGGTAGCTTTAGTATGGCTTTGTTTGTGGTCATTTGGGTAAATGCCCAAAAGTGGGATTGCTGGGTCATAGGGCAGCTTTATGTGGAATCTTTTGAGGAATCTCCATACTGCTTTCCAGAGTGGTTGAACAAGTTTACACTCCCACCAACAGTGTAATAGTGCTCCCTTTTGGCCACATCCCTGTCAGCATCTGTTGTTACTATTCTTGATAATGGACATTCTAACTGGTATGAAGTGGAATCTCAATATTGTTTTGATTTGCATTTATTTTTATGGCCAGAGATGTTGAGCATTGGCCATTCTTATTTCCTCTTCAGAGAAATCTCTCTTTAAGTCTTTTTTTTTTGGTCGGTCATGGGGCTTGAACTCTGTCCCTCAGCTCTTCAGCTCAAGGCGAGCGCTCTACCACTTGAGCGACAGCGCCACTTCCGGTTTTCTGGTGGTTTATTGGAGATAGGAGTCTCACGGTCTCTCCTGCCCGGGCTGGCTTTGAACCATGATCCTCAGATCTCAGCCTCCTGAGTAGCTAGGATTACAGGCGTGAGCCATCAGCGCCCGGCTTCTCTTTAAGTCTTTAGCTCATTGTTTAATAGGATGGTTGTTTCTTTGGGGATTTGTTTTTGGGGATTTAATTTTTTGAGGTCTAAGTATATTTTAGATATGAGGCCCCTTTTCTGTTGTATGGCTAGTGAAAATCCTCTCCCAATCTGTGGGCTTTCTATTGATCTTGCTATGTCCTTTGCCGTGCAGAAGTTCTGCAGTTTAATGTGATCCCATTTGTCCAACCTTTCTTTGATTTGTTGTGTTTCTGGGTCTTTATTAAGAAAGTTTCAACCTGTGCCAAGGAACCCTAGTGTTTCTCCTATTCCTTCCTGTAATGTTTCTGAGTCTCTGATTTTACCTCAAGGTCTTTGATCCATTTACCCACCCACAAGTTCTAAAGTTCATTTTTAACATAGAGTGATATTCTATTTTAAAGCCAGTATTTTTCAAACTATGTGACCAAAGGATCCTACAGATATATTATGGATATTAATAGGACAAACATAACAAGATTCCTGTAGAATGTGCCCATGGGCTCTTCAATAGTATTATAACTTACTGAATACCAAAGCTTGTCTGAAATGATAGCAGCTCTTGGAAGGAGATAGGACACAACAGAGCAAGCTTGGACAGGTGTTGATGTGGAGTCACGCGGTGGAGGGGGAACGCCCTCTGCTCAGATCCTCTCACGTTCTTTCTCCAGCATCAGAAGGTCCATGTAACCCCCCCACCCCACCCCCACACACACATTCTCAGTGTTATCACCAACCTTCAGAAAGGGAAGGTCTGAATTTTTCAATACCAGCTGTACATTTATCCTGAGATTATAAGCTTAGCCTATATCCAGAACCTACTAAACGAATCTTTTTTTTTTTATTTTTTTATTTTTTTTTTTTGGTCTGGTCGTGGGGCCTGAACTCTGGGCCTGGGCGCTGTCCCTCAGCTCTTCAGCTCAAGGCTAGCGCTCTACCACTTGAGCCACAGCGTCACTTCCGGCTTTTTTCTTTTGCTTATGTGGTGCTAAGGAATTGAACCCAGGGCCTCAGGCATGCAAGGCAAGCGCTCTACCACTGAGCCACCTTCCCAGCTCCCTAAACGAATCTTTTTGTGTGTGTCAGCAACTTGCAGGGCTGATCAGAATTTGTAGTGTTAATTCAAGAATACAGAGTGAAAACAATGTGTTGCATAAATGTACCTACCTGTACTGGGTCTCGCCTCTCTGTGTAGTTTCTGATGTAGACTGCCTGAGTCCATAGGAAAAACAATTCAAAAGTTGTTTCCTATAACACTTTCCCAGTTGAACTTCAGCTGATGGAGCTTTATCTATCCAGGACATTGCTGGGCACCAGTGGCTCACAACTGTAATCCTAACTACTAATTAGGGAAGCTGAGATCTAAAGCACTGTTCATAGGCAGCCCAAGGAAGAGATTCAAAGCCAGCCAGGGCAGGGAAGTCCACCAGACTCTTATATCCAGTTAACCACCAGAAAACTGCAAGTAGCACTATGGTTCAAAGTGGTAGACTGCTAGCCTTGAGCAAAAATGGCTAAGGGACAGCACCCAGGACATAAGTTCTAGCCCCACAACCAACAACAACAAAAAGATTGTCCGGTACAGATCTTAATCACTGTGGATTAAGCTGAATTTTAGACAAAATCTTGCCCCCTTAAAGTGGCTCAGGTCAGGACAAGGCCCACGTCCTACATTCTCTCCCAAACCAACTACACTATTCTCCATCCCTATATAAGGTCCTACATCCCAGGAAACAGAAGTTAAAGTTAGTGTCTAACTCCAAAATACTCAATACATTATTAACTAGACAACTGTCAACATTCTGGAGGAGGGGCTGGGAATGTGGCTTAGTGGTAGAGTGCTTGCCTAGCATGCATGAAACCCTGGGTTCGATTCCTCAGTACCACATACACAGAAAAAGCCGGAAGTGGCATTGTGGCTCAAGTAGTAGAGCTCTAGCCTTGAGCAAAAAGAAGCTCAGAGGCATTGCCTAGGCCCAAGCTCTGGGACTGGCAAACAAATGAACAAACAAACATTCTGGAAGACAGGTTGGTCTGCCTCTATGCTCTCTGGGAATTCAATGAAACTCAAAACTCCAGTGACCCAAGGAGGAACAACAGAGCCAATAGGATCACTAGACATGAATGGCAGCATTGCCTTCCTTGCAGACCCCTAGTATCCAGTGGCTGAGACAGCTTCTGTGAAGATTCCCAGAGAAGAGTCAATGGCAGATATGAGACAATCATAGGTTTTGCTAGAAAATATTCTGTACTAGGTGAGTAGCCAGCAAGGAGAACAGAAGATGTTCCGACCGAACCAAGTTCATCAGGTTGAAGAACATCCTAGTAAGCTGTCTTCCCAGGTTTCCTCATCCTGACAAACCCAAAAGGCTTTGTGAAGTTTGTTTTGATTAAATGGAAATGATATGAGAAATGAGGAATTGAGGGCAAGTCTTCAGTGGCATTATATCATGTGCTCATCCCTTCTAGAAGCTGCTTTGAGGAAGACCACATGCCACCCATCCCCACCCCAGCCAAAGGCACAAAGAGAAGGCATGACATCCCATGACATGCAAAACTGTATTAAACAAAATGCATTTGAGGAGAAAGACAGCAGTAGTTGACAGAGAATGTACTCATACACAAAAACCAGATTTGCTGTGCGTGGACTAGAGTTTCTCCTGAGAAAAATGCACCTCGCCAGGAGCCATGTAAGAAGTATGGTATGCATGCCTCACCACTAAACCACTAGGATGACAATGCTGTGGGCAGGGGATATTCTGGCCTGAGACATTTGTCCCCCTTTGCCTATGCTGGCAAGCATGGATGAGTAGAGACACAGGCTTTCTGGGAGGCAGGATCGTTATGTATGAGACTCTCCTATCATTGACAGGATGGCTATGGCCAGTAGGGTTGGTTTGGAGAAAAGAGATCCTGCTTTTCTTCACTTGGCCTCCTTCTTGGTAAGGGGGAGCCATGTGGTGGTGGGAATGTCTACCAGTGAGGGCTTGAAATTCTTTGTGTAAAGTTTTCTTGGAGGTAGAAGGCTCACGGTGAGCATTTCCTCTTCTAGGATTTGCCCAACAGTGTTCTTGAGTTGTCTTGGACCTTCTGCTTGTGCTTAAGTCTTGGTTCTTGCTATTGGCTGACTGGATCTTTGAATTTGGTACTGAGTCTGCCTGACTTTTGTCTTTTGTAGGAAAAATGGACATAAAAAATTCTTTGTCCAGTTTCCAAAATGACTCGCTGGGGGATGCTGTCCTTTCTCGGGCATGAGTGGGGAGGACTTCTTCCTCACAGTTCTTGTTTTCCAGACCTGGGCAGGAGAGTTCAGCTTCCAGCCTTGTGAGGGCCTCATTCCTGCAGGCTTTGCCTTCTGTGTTGTAGCTTTGGGCCTCTCACGGCTCTGTGTTATATCAGGACCAGGAAACACTTTGCTGTACTGTGCGGTTAGATGTCTTAGGCTTTTGCTGCTTCATGATGTGCCCTTCCTTGGCAAGGGAGAACGTGGCTCATAGAGAGTGGATGTGCTGCTTCTAGAAAGGTTCTGTGAGCTAGTCAGAGAACTCTGGGAAGCCAACTTGCTCTCAGCACCTCGGGGGCACGACCTTGCAGGGATGCGTCAGCATCACAGTCCTGCAGGATAACACCGAAGGGTGGGCTTGCGCTAGTACTGCTGACTCTGCCTGTTCTTTAGGCGTGAATCTCGCGAGTGCTTAGAAACAGAAATCCTGGGGGGGATGGCGTTTGAGTGGTCCTCCGAAGTTCTCAACTTCTGAGGTTCAAGTTATTGGAATCCATGTTGACTGTCAAGTTAGTGGGCTGTTCCTCTTCATTCTCTGCCATTTCCTGAGATCTTCTGTCCTTTCAGATGTGGATTCAAAAAGACCTCTCGTATCGACACATTGTGGCAGAGTCTTTCTTTCTCTTGCATCTCAGACATGCCCATTACTGGGCTTTTAGTTGGGTCTAGACTGCTCCCCTCTGATCCTGACACTCTTCCTACTAGGCTTTAAGATCAGGTCTCAGAAAGCAGTCTATCTTCCTCTCCAGTTGGAGAGACCTCTGAGGGACCACAGTTGCGACTACACAGTGTTTCTCTCAGGGTTTCATGTGGTGATGGTAGTTGAGAAGGCTGTATGGTGTGGCCTTCAGTTTTTTCCTATCTCTTTCTTTTTTACTTTGTGAAGAGCTTCTCCCTGGCACCTCCACCCTTCACTGTGGGATTGGCCTTGAAATCACTACAGGCCAGGTTCTGAGAAGCTCCCTGTGAAGCTGGCACAGGGGGAGCCTTTTTCAAAGTAAGGGCATTTATGGGCTTGAGAATCTTGAGGCACAAGCCCCACTGGAGCTTAACCCAAAGCTGCTTACTATGTGCGTCTAGCAGCTGTCGAGGGCGGCACCTAAGTGCCCCAGGAATGACTAATGTGTTTAGGGACCTTGTCCCTATTGATCTGCTCCCATTTAGTGATGAGATGGGCTATTAGAGTTTCTCCTCCATAGTTCTCATTTGAATAAGTTGGGGGAAAATATTCTGAATCACTACTTGATGGTCTCCTTTCTAATGGTCACTTTCTAATTCTCTCTCAGTTTTGGCATCTAGGAAATCCACTGAGGAGCTTTCTGCATCCCTGTCTAGGTCTCACTACTCTGCTCATATAGTATTCCAGGTCTTTTCTAGAGTTCTCCCATCCCTGGGATACTGGGCACTCTGAGGTTGCTTTCTGAATATTCCAGTAGCAATTGTCTACATACGTCAGGTTCTGTAAAGACTCCTGCTTGTCATCTCTCTGATCTGTTCCTGGGAAATTCTTAGCAGAAGACAGCTGATCTTGCCATTTGTTTTACAGAGGTGCTGCAGGAGCCTCTCTTGGAGGTGACGTTCCAGCTTTTTCCTCATCTCAAAGCAGATAAATCACCTGAATGGTTGATAAAGCCTCTCTGGTTCCAGGGGCCCTGATCTTGACAAAAGGTTTTGTGAGACTGTTTGACCACAGAGGGTAAAATTGTATGACTTTCCAGGTGCTTCTTCTTAAGATGATGTTCTAGCTGTTGAACTACGGTGGGACAGTACATGACCTCACTGGCAGTGAATGACATGATAGGATCGGTATAGGGAATGGGCCATGGGCATAGCCCTGGATCTCAGCCACTGGGGAAGGCTGAGGCCAGGGTAAGGTTGCAGTGAAGTGTTGTGATTCGGCCAAGTGATGAGTAAGGGCTGGGGTGGAAAGTGTTGTGGAGGTGCTTTAGCTGGACTTGTACTGGCATGAAATGAGAAAAACTATTGAATAAAATGGAGGGTAAGTCTAGTGGGTGACCAGACATTTTGACAGTAGCCACCAGGGACTCACTGTGCAGAAAGGTAGGGCCAGAACAGCTGGCTGCATTTCTGCAAGACCATGGGGGAACCAGCTCCTGAGAATCAGGAAGCTGCTGTGGTTCTCCCTCTCTGTGTTCCAGAAGGGCTGAAGGATGGCAGTGTCTTGTGCACTGCCCAGTGACTTCTTCATGTTCCCCAGAGAATCCAGAGGATATTCTTTCTCCGGATAAGATTTCAGCTTTGCTCTCTTACTAATAGCTATCTCCAGAGTCCAGGGCTGGGATAGGAGAAGGCACCCTAGAGCTAGTGGTTGGAGAGCTCTGTGGGGTGGTTTCTGGTGGGACTTCCGTGATGTTACATGGAGGAAGACTTGAGTTTGAGTGGTGTCTGGGTGGAGTGCAGGCACAGGTTGAGGAGAATGAGAACAGGGAGAAGACTGTTTTCCTAGGCCAATCAATGGCTCTGGAGGCTGAGACACTCTGAGATGCGTGTGACTCAACAAAAACTGAGGAACCTAACTGGACTGGTGACAAGGTAGATTCCGGAGACTGCAAGGTCTTGGTTAAAGGAGCCGTTCAAGCCTTTGAGGACACAGTGCTGGAGAACGTGTCCTCCTCAGAGTGCCTCACTGATGGGTGGGCTGTAGCAGATTGTGAGTTGAAAACTTCACCTAAGGCATCTCCTTTTAAGAAGTGTTGAAAGCTGCTGGGGTCATTGAACTTCCCTAGATGGCTGTAGCAGACAGGAAACAAACTTTATTCACCAACAGATAGGCCTAGGAGGATGGGCTTCACTTGGTTTTTTGTGTGTGCTGGTTCTGGGGCTTGAACCCAGAACCTAGGTATTGTCTCTGAGTTTTTGCTCAAGGCTAGTACTCTGTCACTTAAGCCATATATCAGCTATCTTAGTGGGCATAAAGGAGTACTACCCCATGGCTTTGCATTTTCCTAATGACTAGTGATGTTTCATGAGGTTGTACAACTGCACTGGAAAAATTCCAGTTGATGTCCTGTGCCATTTTCATATTAGGCTTCTTTTTATTAATTAATTTTGTTATTTTGTGCTTTTCCTAAGGCTTGAACTCAAGGCCTGGGCTCTGTCCCTGAGCTTTTTTTTTTTTCCTCAAGGCTGGTCCTTGAGCCACAGCTCCACTCTCACTTTGTGTGTGTGTGTGTGTGTGTGTGTGTGTGTGTGAGAGAGAGAGAGAGAGAGAGAGAGAGAGAGAGAGAGAGAGAGAGAGAGAGACTAATTGGTGATAAACTCTCATGTGCTTTCCTGTCAGGCTGACTTCAGTCTGTGATCCTCAGATCTCAGCCTCCTGAGTTGCTAGGATTATAGGCATGAGCCACCAGTACCCAGCAGTTCATAGGTTTTTGTTCATTTAGTGACTATAACTCTCAAGTTTCCAATAGGAATGAACAAAATAAAACACTAACCCTATTTTGTTCTATGTAATTAGTTTCTGAAAGCCACAGTAGTTCATTCTGTCCTAACCTCTCATTTTCAACTACTTTCCTATTTACCAAGGTCAATGCTTGATATTATTGTGCTGTGTAAGACTAATGCACAGGCGTCCCTCATCTCATAACTGACCTCCTCAGAGGGAAGTATATTGAACTGTTTAGGATGCGTTCATAGTGAGCATTAGTCAACCACAGCTATTTAGAGGCATGAGCCACTGGCACCCAGCTATGAAGCTTAAAAAAATCTTGTAATATAACTTTATATCAATATAACTTTATATCAACTTTAATATCAATGTCTTATAGCATTTTGGGAATTTTTTCTTAGATACTTCTTATGTTTTTGTGTCATTTGATATTCTCTCATATTTTCAAAATACAGATAATGTTTAGAAGTATACTGAATTCTTGTACATTAGAGTAATAGCTGAACAATTATTTTCAGCTTTTCTACCTACACAATCAAACTATTTAGAAATGTTAACAGTTTATTTCCTGTTCTTCTTACTTATTTTCTTCCATGTACTGGTAAGATTTTTCAGTAACATAAATTTTGATTCTTGATCTTGGAAAAAATGCTTCTTTCTCTATTCAATAATCAGTCGCTGGTATTAATTTTTAGTTACTAGTATGAGCCAATCATTACTTTTACAAACCATTCATTTTTCTAAATAAAGTTATATAAACTTCCAGTTAAACAAAACAGAAGCAAATTTTCAAAACTCTCCACTAGTTATTTGTTTCATGACACCTACGCTTTAAACACAATGGCTATTTACATATCGTCTATTTGCATGTGAAACTGTGCATCTCCCTTCAACCTCTTGGTCAGTAATACCTCATGGATAGGTTTGATGCTGGTCAAAGTTGACACACTTATACCATGGAAAACAGCAAATGCTACAAATCAGGTTTTAATTCTCAGTGAGAGCCTATAGTTAAACAGTTACTAGCATATCTCAGTCAAAACTGATGTTTGTTTGCTACAAATTCAAGCATTTTTCTACGTGTTAACTCAAAATGAGGAGATGAGGAAGTAGAGGGTAGGAAAAGTTTTAGCAGTGTGTCTATAGCCTGTGAGGGATGATGATGTCTTTGTCGTTGTTCACACAACTGCCATGCTCCACTGGCCTCTGCCTGGCCCCTGGCATCCTACAGCAGCAGCTCAGAGCTGTCCAGCAGCCGGGGCCCTGGATTTGCTAGTCTAAATAGGAGAGATGGTGAGTCTGCTATTGTCAATCCACCTGAATTGGTGCTGTGGCTCAAGTTTTAGAGCACTAGCCTTGAGCTGAAGAGCTGAGGGATGGTGCCCAAGCCCAGAGTTCAAGCCCTATGACCAACATAACAACAACAACAACAAAAGGCTGAAGGCTTGTATATTCTATTTCTGACTTGTAGAGACAGAAACTTAAGCATCTGGGTCCCTTGTTTTGAGCCCTGGGTACTGTAGAAGCTATAAACATTAGGAAGAAAAATTTCAAAGTAGTAGTTCAACTTATTTCCAATACATTTAATGAAAACATCTCATGTTTGACATAACATTATGATGTAACATATCTATTAAATGATCATGCAAAATTTATCTTCTATTTTGGGGCTTTTTCATATATTTAAATGAGATTTAAATGAAACTTTAAGGAGAGTAAGATCTTGCTAATGAAAAAGCTGGTGATTGTAGAGATGGTAACAGGTTAGTGTTATTTAATGTAGAATTAAATACTCCTAGAGTTCATATTTGAAATCTTTTCTTGTGATTTTCCTAGAGGTTCTGTGATGAGAACAGGCTGGACTTGCTCTAGTTCATTGTAGAATGGGGTGAACAGATAACGTTTTGGCTGTGTATAGTCTTTGGGAAAGCAGCCCTTTCTCCCCAGCTGGTGCTCTGGACAGTCACTGTAGGCACAGAGGAGTCAGTCAGCAAACACTTGGACCAGTCTAGAACAGGGTTCTCCACTGTTTTCATTCTCCCGTCCAGAAATGTTGCATGTGAATAACTGAAATTGTTTCCCAAGAAAAAAGGGGCTAAAGCAAAGGCTTTAACTCTCCATGAAATAGGCCGAGTGATAAAGAAGCCTCAGGGTTAAGCCCAGAGTTCTGAGCAGGTGTCCTGGAAGCAGGCACTGAGCTGATTGTGTCTTTCCTGAAGACACCTTTGACCTTTGAGGGAACACCCTGCTTTCCTCACCCGCTCCCCACTTGACATATCATGTCCTGGAACCCCAATGAGTCATTATGGGGAAAGGAAGGCGGGTAGCTAGATGACATCACATTGAAACAATATTACAGTGGCCTTGGATAGAAGCTTAGTGTGGCACAAGTTTCAATGTAGTGTTCCTTGCTTGGTCTGTACATGCCCTGAAGAATGGGTCTTTCGTTTATTTCATTAGCCCACTTAGGATTTGTCCCCCTGTGTCTCTCTGCTCTTGTGCTTATTGAAACTTCAGGAAGACATGAACTTTTTTCGCCTTTCACTTTAGTAAGTCTCCTTTTTGTGACATGATCATGTATTTTAGGGCAGTGTCCACCCTGGGGCAGCAGGAACAGTGGTCATTTTTATTAATCATGGGTCAGAGTAAGGTGGGCCCAGCCCACACCTGTCAATTCCTGTCAGCCTTTCATGTCCCTAGGGAAGCATCACAAGTGTGTCAAGATTCTGCCAGAGGTGAAGAAGCAGTTACATCAACATAAGTAAGATGGAAACTTGCTCAACTGCTATGCCAAAGCAGTCCAAAATTTGCAACCAAATATCCAATAATGAGCTGTGGCTTGTGCCTTGGCTCTCACTCTGGGATCTGAGGCAATTGAACTTTGAAATCAGTCAGACTACCAGTCTACATTGAGAATCTCTAGCCCTGAAGCAACTCTATGCTGCTGTGGGTGGGGCTGGGGAAAGATGGTGTCACAGGTGATTGGGGCTGAAACTGGTAAGGTTTTTTTTTTTAATTTTTTTTTTGTCAGTTGTGTATCTTGAACTCTGGGCCTGGGCACTGCCCTCAGCTCTTCAGCTCAAGGCAAGTGCTCTACCACTTGAGCTACAGCACCACTTCTGGTTTTCTGGTGGTTAATTGGAGATAAGAGTCTCACAGACTTTCCTGCCCAGGCTGGCTTTGAACCATGATTCTCAGATCTCAGCATCCTGAGTAGCTAGGATTACAGGCATGAGCCACTGGCACCTGACCACCTGTTAGCTTTCTGTTAGTCTCCATGTGTCAGAACACATTTTTCATTCATACAGCTTCACAGTTATCGTAAAGTTTGCTAAAAGGAGGCCCCCACATGTCAGGGAGAAGAGAGTTCATTAGCAGAAACTAAACCACCAGCCTGCACAAGATGGAAGTATTCATAGAGAGAACTATGACAGGGAGAGATTATATAGGTGAGGGTGAGTAGGAGGTGTGGCTACAGTGGATGAGGAGGGGTGACCTCAGAGCCTGGGGGGCCTCGAGGTGTGCCTCTTGCCTGGGTTATAGGTTCTGGGTAGGAACTTGTTAGGAAGTGCCTTGTACAGTCCTACTCAGAGAGAGAGAGAGAGAGAGCAAAAGGAAGGGGCCATTTCTCCCAGGCAGACCTAGCAGTTATGAGGTTGTCTATGGCTGTCAGAAGGGTCCAGATTATCTGCAGCGTGCTCTGTCTCTGGTAGTTGCTATTCTTATGTGCTTACCATGTTCTAAATACTTGAAGTTGAAAGTTCCGATTTTCTTTTTTGGGGGGTCCGGTCGTGGGGCCTGAACTCTGGGCCTGGGTACTGTCCCTCAGCTCTTCAGCTCAAGGCAAGCACTAGTGCTTCTTTCCAAGGCCACAGAGAGTTTGTGAGAGGAGAGTCTCTCACAGCATGGCCGCCAGGAAGCAGAGGGCTGAAATGCCAGCGCTCAGCCCAAAGATTTCTTAATGTTACACGAGAGCAAGCAGAAGTCTCTGAGATCAAATCCAATCGCTGTCTCTATATATCATACAATATGTATTTACCTCATAAAATGCAATACCTATTCTAGGTGGTAGATTCATTTCAGTGTGCTTCCATGGAATTTCCATTCTGTGTGGTCAGTGGAGGAGAGGGCATCACTGACTTTACTGCTTTCCCTTCCTTGCTGATTTCTTCCCTTTTGCTTTTCTGATACTGGACTCAGAGACTCTAAGTTTTTTTTCTTTTTCTTTTTCACTTTTTGGACATCATTTGAGGTACAAGCAGCTAATACCATGTGATGTTTCTGTTTGGATGAGCTTTGAGCCTTGAATATGTCTATTACAAAACTGTCACCATTTCCATCACCCCTAAGAGTTTCTCTCTGCTCTTCTGCCCTAGGTGATCCAGCCTTCTCTTTACCTCCATTTTGTGTCTCCCTTAACCTCCTTCTTGGGAGGCCTGGTTCTCTCCTGCTACGTGCTGGTGTGTACCAGGGCAAGGCTCTCCTGGGGATTTGCAGTGCAAAGGCTCCCACATCCAAGGATTTGCACAGCCATAACTCCTCCTCATGTCCCTCTTCCTCCTCTTCCCCCTGCTTCTGCCTCACTTCCCCCTGCTTCCCTGTTCTTCCCCTTCTCCTCCCCTCCTTCTCCCTCTCCCCAAATCTACCTCCTCCCACCCTTCCCCCTCTTCCTCCAAGATTATTGCTTGTATTCAGTTGATAGCAGTAGCCCCCTCCACATATCTGTCGTTGTATCGATCAATGTTTCAGTTACCTGAACTCAGTTGTGATCTGAAAATATCCTTTGGAAAATTCCAGAGGAAAACAGTTCCAGTCTCTGACGCTGTATGCTATTCCAAGTAGCATAGGGAAATCTCAGTAGGTACTCCTTACCAGGGTGAAGTCACTGCTCCAGTATCCAAGTGTTTGTTTGTGTGTCAGTAACCTTTTACTTGATAATGACCCCAAACTGCAAAAGTAGTTATAGTAGCTACTCAAACTTGCCAAAGAAAAGACAGAAAGTGCTTCCGCTTGAGTCACACTCTCTGCTCTTTTTGCTTTAGTTATTTTTTCAGGTGGGGATCTCCAGCTTTTGCCTGGAGCCAGCCTCAGTCTGAGATCCTCCCAAACTGCCTACAGAGTAAATGGGATTATCAGGATGAGCCCCAACAATTTTTAAATTCAGATTCATGCTTGTTAAATGTGTTCTTCATTCAGTCTTTACAACAGTGTAAGAACCCAGTGTATGCAATGCCACTGAGGCACAGTTAAGATCTTATATCGGTGAGGTGACCCCTTGGAAATACAAACTCAAGTTTATCTGATTCTAAAGTCCTGTTCAAAACTACTGGGTGGCATTGCCTATCTATGGAACAATGGCCTTCAAGCTAGAACTCATCCATCTGCAAGATAAGCTTTCCAACAAGTGTGTTTCCTGTAAATCTTAGTATGCTGTGTAAAGGTAGTTTAATGGACAAAATACTGGGGCATGGAGAATAGAATAAATAAAATTAAAACCCAGTGCACAGAAAGTTTGATAGAATTCCTACGTTCCACTAAAAGCATTGTCTGGGGACAGGAGGCAAAAGCTGGAAGAGAGGGAGGAAAGGCTTGACGTTGTCCAGATAGAAACTTACTCTTCACTTGATGTAACTGTAATCCCTCTGTACACCATTTTTATAATAAAAACATTTTTTAAAAATCTCTTTCTTCCTGTTCTTAAAAATTGTTTTACTTCATTACAAAGAAATTAACCTCTACCATTAACTGCCATGTGACTCACACCTACAATTCTAGCTACTTAGGTGGCTGAGATCTGAGGGTCCTGGTTCGAAGTAAGCTCTATTGTGAAGTCTGTAAGGCTCTTATCTCCAATTAACCACCAGTAAACCAGAAGTGACATTGTGGCTCAGAGTGGTAGAGCCCTAGCCCCTGAGTTCAAGTCCCTCGACCACCTCCCCTCTCCCACTTGCCTCAAGACAGACAGACAGACAGACAGACAGACAGACAGACAGACACACACACACACACACACACACACTCACACATGAGATAAAGGAATAGGGCTGCCTTTTTCTCTTCTCCCTTCCTCTCCCTCCTCTCTTCTGCCCTCTTTTCCTCTTCCTCCCTTCCTCCATTCTTCCCTTAGCCTCTTCCTCTCTCTTCCTTTCCCTCCTTCTCTTCACCTTCTTTCTGTCTCTCCCCTCCTCCCTCCCTTTTCCTTTTTCTGCCATCCCCTCCATGCCATATCTGTCTGAAATAGTGAACCAGATCACACTTGACTCTCCTTAAGCTGTTTTCCCAACAAGGAAAAAGTCATTGGCACAGTTTCATGACTTTATCCTCTGGACTCTTGTTCTGTGACTTTGTCTTCCATGTTACAGTCCGGCCCCACATCAAATTCACTGGGAAGCCTGATACCTCAGTACCCCTAGTGTTCTTTGCTTTATCACAGATGGCCCACTCCCTCAAGAACCTCACGCTTGGTCTCCCCTAGGCCGTGTCTCTACTTTCACCTTCACCCCATCCCTCCGACTCCCTTCTCTACATAGGCCATTCTCTCACTCTCAGGAAAATGGTTTCTTTTCAAAATTACATCACAAGTAGGATTTCAATGATTTTATTAATAAAATGTTAACAGCACATACTACTGGTAAAAGTAAAGGCTATTAATTAAAATTGACTTGAAGGTGATTTCGATGATAATGTAATTTTTTTTCTGGACTCTTCAGGGAAAATACAGTTGGAGGACTGGGAAGGTGGCTCAGTGGTAGAGTGCTTGCCTTGCATGCATGAGGCCCTGGGTTCGATTCCTCAGCACCACATAAGCAAAAAGAAAAAAGCTGGAAGTGGCGCTGTGGCTCAAGTGGTACAGCTCTACCCTTGAGCTGAAGAGCTGAGGGACAGCGCCCAGGCCCAGAGTTCAAGCCCCATGACCGGACCCAAAAAAAAAAGAAAAGACAGCTGGAAATTTTGCAGTTCTTCCTTCCATGTTCTTATAAGCGTCACAAAGAACATATAAAAATGCTCATGTACAAAGTAAAGCATTTGGAAGGGCAATGCTACCTTGTATTCAATTGAATATAAACTCATTTCAAATACAAATGAAGATTTCCAGAAATTTGTTTCAAAGACTTTTGTGGTTTGCCATTTTTCAAAATTGTAAAAAAAATTTTCATTGAAACTAATGTCACAGTGTCTTGCCTATTTTAGATAAAAATAATTTTAAATTAAAAATAGAGATAAAAATAAAACACCCTACATCAAATATAAACAATTATAAATGTAAAATAAAAATAAAGTATAAGATAAATAAAAATGAAAGTAAATAAAAATATATTATAAATGTTTTAATAAAACATAAATATGAAAATAAAAGCCAGAAAAAAGAAAAAATTTAAGTATAAATAATATGAAAACTAAAAATGTAAGTATTTTGATAAAATAAAAATAAAGTAAATATAAAAATAAACAGATAATTATAAATATATATTAATATGAAAATTAGAAAGATTTTAAAAAATGCAGTGAGATATATGAGTGTAAATAAGCAGTAAATATAAATTAAATACAAATAATATAAAAGTATAGATGAATGTAACTAAAAATATAAATTAAGCAAAATATACATAATTTTAAATATGAATATTTTAATGGAAATAAAACAAAAAGTTATTAATAAAATTAAAATAAAAATGAAATATGAACAAATAAACAATTTTAAACAAAGTTAGATAATATAAGCATAAACAAATAAAAATACATAATTTTAAATAGAAATGTTTTAATATTTAAAAATAAAAATAATAAAAAATAAAAATTAAATTTACATTTTAACAAATAATCTACTAATAGGAACACAAAAGTAAAAAATATAAATAATGTTAAACATAAATTGGTTTGAATGGTCTTATTTGAAATAAACAAAATGGAAATTTATATATCAACCTTTCCATCACCAACAATTCTGGACTCAAATAATTGACCAGACTTTCCTATGCAGGAGCATTGCTGCAGCATGGGCTCCTATTCCAAGGCTGGGGTTCACAGCCCCACAAATAACTGGTCCTCAACACTCAGTCTTCAAGAATGAGAGAAATAGACAATCAGTCATTAGTGAGACTGTAGTCATTTGACAAATTTTCCTGATGCTGGATATAAGAGTATACTTTATCTGTCAAATTCTGAGGAAAATTTTCAAATAAAATGTTGGAAAAGTTTTTCCATTTCCTAAGATGTGCATGAGAGTCTAGTAAGATTCTAGACTTTTAGCAATTATCTAGTAGGATAATTCTCCATTATCTTCTAGAGGAATTCATGTGTGTCTCTTCCAGTGCTTTGTTTATGTGTAGTCATTGGAACCATGTTGGAGTTACTCTTAGCTTCTTCTGGATGGTTCTTTGTGATGCTTGGAGCATCTTCTATTGGGTATTGATTATGCTCATATCATTTTTTCGGTCTCTTTTCCCTTTCATGACCACTCCTTTCCTTATTGTTTTAAGTTTTTTTCCTTCATTTCTTCCTATGCCTTATCTCTCCTGCTTCTGATTAGAATCCCACTGATTTTCCTTGTCTGTGACAAAAACCTTCCTAAGATCTCTGTTGAAAATGGTGGTTTTGTCTTCTATCTTTTTGTTTGGTAGTCTCTCCGGTGGCTAGAGTGTAGTTCATTCACTTTATTTTGTCAACTGTTTCTCTGCTGAAGTTATTGTTGGGGTACATTCCATTCCCCAGCAGGTGTATCATCCTTTTTTTTCATGCTATGACCTCTATTACTTGAAAAATGTGAGGGTTTTTTGCTACTGGTTGTCTTCAGTTGCACGCTTTAATAATTTGTAACTGTTGTTCTTTAAAGTACATGTTTGCATTGCTAGAATTCTTTCTTTTTCCTCTGTCATTTCATGTTCTGGAAAATCTCCTTTTAGTGGCTGATCAGAATTTTTCCTATATGGCTCATTAATTGTGTTCTGAAATGCTCGAGTTTGGGACCCCAAGAAGACCACCAGAGACCAAGATCGATGTAATCAACAGCAAGGTGTTTATTGTTTGCATAAAAACAACATTCTTCTAATGCTGTGCACATTCCTCCTTGTTACATAAATATTAAGTCTAACCCTCTTCTATTTTGTAGCAGGACTTCTGCCAAGAAGTCATGGGATTTTTGGAGATAGGCTATGGAGTTTTCTAAGTGCTTAATGTCCTCATCTATTGTAGCCCAAAGATTTGCATAGGAAGCTTTGTGCATAACCAACAAGGCCACTCCAGTTTCTAGTCTGGCTAGCCCTAACAGAGTGCCGATGGTTACAATGGCTGTGACAGGTTCTCTTTTTACTCTTAGGGATGACTGTGTTTTTGATGGTCGCATCATGACCTCTCTTTCAGAGTGATAGATCAGTCGTGGGATCAATTGTACGAGTACACAAAAGCTGCCTAATTGGTTTAAGACCTCTCCATGTATGCAAGGGGTCAATCCCATCGAGCAGGCCCACCATTCATTTTCTGGAGGGATTACGTACCCCTTATTTAGATTTGGTGTAAGCGTACAGTCGACAAATGAGAATACTGGGAGGGCACCTTTCCTAAACAAACTGACTGAAGTGTTAACTTTATACGTCTCTTGCTGCCATCTACATTGACTAATATCTGAGCCGGTGGAAAAAACTGCCCCTTACAGCTACACCCTCATAGAAGGGGAACTGCATGTCATAGCACATCCAGCAAGCTTTTGTTATTTCTGGCTGAGCCTGGTTTAGAACTGCGTAGGTATTTACCAGCAGCTTCCATAGAGGGGTTCCGACTTTCTGTGTCCTGTTGTTTCCACTCATGGACTTTACCTAAATTAAGCGAGTCTGTTGTAAGTGACTCTATTGTAACAGATGTGGGCTGGACTCGACTTCCAGTCGGTCAGAGAGCTTCCTTGGGTCCTATCACTGCCCGGGATTGTATTGATGTTTTGGAAAGCCTAAGAGCCAGTATGAGCCATTGAGTAGGACTGACGTGTAAGTTGAATCCCCATATTTTTCCGACATCCCATCCTTTCGCCCCTTTTCTTGTTGGGGTAAACTTAATTTGAATCATAGGCCCCATAGTTGTAAGTTTGTGAAAGGTCACAAAGTCATTTTCCGCAGTCTTCCAGCCATACACACTTGGTTTCACACCTCCATTGTTTACAATAGTAGTCACAATAGTAGTCACTTCCACATCTGTCAGCGGTCTTTCCTTCAGGGCACACATACCATTTATGTACCTTCCAGCCTGCATACCGGCCATATATGTCACCATTTGGCCATGCCCCTTTTGCTAATTCACATAAGTCAAAAGTCAAGTCCAGAAACCAAGGTGAAGGTCCTACCTTAGTGGCTAGGACCTGTTCTCTGGCTGACCCAAGATTACTAATAGTCCAGGGTCCATTTATATCGGTATTGGGGATTATTACTAATTTGTCCTATTACTTGGGAAGGGATTTGGCAACTGAGCAAAAGAAGCAAAAAATATATCATTATTTCATGCAGCGCAGTTTAAGCTTAAGGGGGTTTGCAGTCTTTTTTTACTTGCCACTCTGGCTCAGTTTTGGAGAAAGAGTCCTTCACTACCACCCAGGAATCCGCTAGTTTGGCATGCGAATAATGAATCCAGGCAGCTATTCTGTCAACTTTGAGGGCAGTGGGAGTTGTGAGGATCACCACATATGGTTCCTTCCAGCGAGGTTGCAGTGATGTCTGCTGATATCTCTTTATTTAGACAATTGCCAGCATGGAACCTGTGTGGCTGAGGAGGGGGTCCTGTCTCGTACAGAGCCTTGAGGCAGGGCCACACGTGCTGGTGGGCTTGTTGGAGGGCTTTAGGGAACACAAGAGGTCAGAGTCATCAAATTCTACAAGTAAATGCTCAGACAAGCATGGAATTATGGGAGGGGGCATGCCAAACATAATTTCAAAAGGAGTGGCTTCTAAATTATAGGGGGAATTTCGCATCCTATGCAGGGTATAAGGAAGGAGGGCCGCCCAGTCTCTGCCAATCTCCATGGTCAATTTGGTTAGGGTCTCTTTTAGGGTTTTATATTCATTCTCTCTACCTGTCCTGAACTTTGGACAATGTAATTTCCAATCTGCCCCCAAAATAGACACGAGTCCCTGACTTATCTTAGATACAAAGGCCAGTCTGTTATCTGACCCTGTTATAGTTGGGAAGACATACCTGGATAATGTCTTCCAGCAACATTTTAGCCACCACTTGAGCTGTCTCGCGCTTGGTTGGAAATGCTTCTACTCATCCTGAAAAGGTATCTACAAAAACTAAAAGGTACTTATATCCATATTTGCCAGGCTTTACCGCCGTGAAGTACTTCTCAATGAGCTCCCGGCTTGTCTCCTCTTACCTGATTTCCAGGATCAGTTGTGCTGTGGCTTGCATTTATCAACTGGCAGGCTTTGCAGGTGGCAACAATCTGCTGGACCTTGGAACTGGAGTTTTTAATCCTAATCTTAGCATGTCTTAATAGGTCCTGCATTTTTCTCTCACCTATATGGGTAGAGCGATGCATTTTTTGTAAAATTCTGTTACCTAATTTTTCAGGTACTATTACATGACATCTAGAGTCTCGCCACCATCTTTTTAAGACATTGAGCCATAGGCTAAGTCTTCCTCAGAATATTATGGCATTTCTGGTAGACTTCAAGGTCCTGGATCAGGCAGGTTAGTTACCATCACAGTCTCTCTTTGCAGGGCTATTTCCCGAGCGGTTTTATCTGCCAGATTGTTTCCTCTGGATACCTTGTCTTTAGGTTTCTGATGTCCTGGACAGTGCACAGTGGCCAATTTTTTTTGGCAACCATAGGGCAGTAATGAGGGCCAATATGTCTTCTTTATTTTTTATAGTCTTTCCCTCAGTGGTCGGTAGCCCTCTTTCCTTATAGATGGCGTCATGTATGTGGACCGTGGCAAAAGCATACTGGCTGTCCGTGTACACAGTCAGCCTTTTGTCTTTCGCCAGCGTTAGTGCTTGGGCCAAGGCTATCAGTTCAGCTGATGTTCCCATCAGGAGGGGCTCAGCCCATACCCCTTCAGTCTCTGTTACTACTGCCACACCTGCAAACCTCTGACCTTACTGAATGAAGCTGCTCCCATCTGTGAACCAGATGACCTCCGCATCTGACAATGTCTGGTCCTTGAGGTCTTCGCTGATGCCGTGGACCTACGCTAGGATCTGTGCACAGTCATGCAAAGGAGCCTCTAAGTCCGGGTCAGGTAACAGGGTCACGGGGTTGAGAGCTGAGGGTGCCTGGAAGGTGATTCTGAGAGGGTTAAGTAACAGTCCTTGATAATGGGTGAGAGCTGGGCGTTACTTAGCCACTGGTCCGAGGGTTGCTTCAGGATTCCTTCAAAGGCATGGGGGTGGTGTCAATGTCCTTTACCATTAGGGCATGGCAACTATCATCCTCAAGCAAGGTGGCCAGCCAGCCGCCACAGGGTCCAGCCTTTTTGACAAGTAGGCTACTGGCCTCTTCCAGGGACCCAGATACTGGGTCAGGACCTCTTTAGCAACCCCCTTGTGCTCATCAATGTACAGGGAGAATGGTTTCGTGACATCAGGTAGCTTTAGAGCAGGTGCGGACAGCAATGCAGTCTTAATTTGATCGAAGGCTCTGCCCACCCACTCAGTCCACTGGTAGGGCTGAGTTTCCCTCATGCCTTCGTACAGAGGCCTGACTAATCTAGCAAACCCAGGTATCCACAGTCTGCAGAAGCCAGCAGATCCCAGAAACTCTTTCATTTGCCTTGGGGTCCGGGGTACAGGGATTTTTAGGACTGTCTCTTTCCTGGCCTGTGTTATCCAGCATTGCCCATCCTTTAACAGATACCCTAGGTACGTTACCTCAAGTTTACAAATTTGAACTTTCTTAGCTGAGGCTCAGTAACATAGGTCCCCCAGGGTCTGCATCAGGTCTCTGGTCCCTTCTCTGGTCTGGGCTGCACTCAACAAATCATCTACATACTGTAAGAGAGTTAGCTCAGGGTGTTTCTCCCGGAACTCACCTAGGTCCTCATGGAGTGCTTCATCAAAAATAGTATGAGAATTCTTGAAGCCTTGTAGGAGTCTGGTCCACATCAGCTGTCCGTTGATTCCTTTTGCCTTGTCCAACCACTCAAAGGCGAATAGTTGTTGACTCTTGGGGGCCAGGGGAAGACTAAAGAAGGCATCTTTTAGATCTATTACCATATACCATTGCCTTCTAGGTGGCAGGGAGCTTAGGAGGGCATACAGATTAGGGACAGTGGGGTGAATGTCCATTACCCTTTTTGTTCACCTCCCTCAGGTCTTGGACCAGCCAGTAGTCCTTGGACTGAGGCTTTTGAGCAGGCAGAAGCGGGTGTGTTCCAGGCCAACTGGCAAGGCCGTAGGATCCCCGAATCTAACAGCCGCCAAATATGGAGGGTTATTCCTGCTCGAGCTTCTACTGACATAGGGTATTGACGAACCCTAGCCGGGTCCGCTCCAGGTTTTAGTTCCACATACACTGCCAGCTGATGTTTGGCCAGACCCATACCTCCTGTCTCGGCCCATGCTTCTGGGTACTCCTTTAGCCAATAGTCTATATCCAGGGATGGGGTGTTGGTATAGTCTATATTCATCCTCTAAGTTCACAGTCAATACCTGAATAGGCTGCCCCTGACTGTCAGAGATTGGTGCCTCCAGGTTGAAAGTGAATTTTGGTGAGTAAATCTCTTCCCAACAAGGGGTAGGGGCAATCAGGGATAACTAAGAATGAGTGAGATACCCGGCCCAGGCCTAGGTCCACTGTTCTTCGGGTAGTCCATGCACATTGGTTAATTCCTGTAGCCCTTTGTACCCAAGAAGTCTTTTTAATTTTCCTTGTGGTTCCATCAATACGGAGTGTTGAGCTCCAGTGTCCACTAGGAACTCAATTGGAGTCCCCTCCACCTTAAGAGTCACCCTAGGTTTGGGGAGGTGACCTGAACCCCGACGCCCCTAGTCTTCCTCTGTGTTAGTCACCAGTACTGGGGTACATCTAAGGGAATGGGACCCCACCCTCATTTCCTTTCTCTTAGGGCATTCCCTTGCCCAATGACCTGTTTCCTTGCAGCACGCACACTGGTCTCTATGCAGTCGCCAGCCATCAGGTTGGCACTGTTCCTGTTCCCGGTGGCTGTCCTGATTTCCTAAGCTTTGTCTCCTCTCCCTTCCTTGTACCACTGCCACCAATATCCTTGTCATCTCTCTGGTTGCTTTTACTTGTTTGTCCTCAGGAGCATCTCTATTATTATAGACTCTTTGTGCTATTGCTAAGAGGTCCTGTACACTCTTTCCCTCTAAATTTTCTAACTTTTGTAATTTCTTTTTAATATCTGGAACTGCCTGATTAACAAAAGCTGCCTGATTTTCCAGAGCTTCCAGATTAATTGGGGTAAATTGTCTAAAAGCTTCCATTAACCTTTCTAGGTAGCTAGCAGGCGACTCCTGTTTCCCTTGTACCACTGTATAAACTTTAGCCAGATTAGTTGGTTTTTGGGCCGCAGCCCGGAGACCTGCCATTAGAGTCTGGCAATAGACCCAGAGCCTCCCCTACCTTCTGCTGTGTTGTAGTCCCATCTGGTTGCGGGCGGACTACTCAAGGGAAAAACAGTATTAAGTAAGTCAGGGTTGGTGGTAGGCTGCCCATCATCTCCAGGGACCAGTTTCCTGGCCTCTGTCTGGATTCTTTCTCTTTCTTCCGTGGTGAAGAGGATACAGAGCAATTGTTGGCAATCATCCCAGGTAGGCTGATGAGAAAACATAACACTATCCAGGAGAGAAATTAAACTCTTTGGGTTGTCTGACTAAGGGGGAGGGGGTTTGATTTTTCCAATTGTACAAATCTCTAGTAGAGAAGAGCCAATACTGAAGTCTAGAGTTCCCGGTCTTGTCGGGGGGACCTATCTCCCTGAGGGGCAAGGTCTCAGTGGTATCAGGAGATTGGGCAGGGGACAGAGTGCATTGGGCTCGCCCTCGGGTTCCCCCTGCCAGTCCTTCCAGTACCTCATCTGCTCTTCCTGCTCTTTCCGCCATACCTCCTTTATCTGGATGGTTAGGGGGAGCCACATAGGGAGAGGGAGGCACGGATTCCAAAAGAAGCGGGTCATACCCTTGGAGTACTGGATTCAAAGGGGCTGATGGTCGAGCAGGTCCCAGGGCTCATGGCCCCAGCTCGGCCTCCCTTGTCACAAAAATGTTAGCCCTGTGTGTTGCAGTCTTCCTTAGAGGTGTGGGTAAAAGGGGGGGTTAACCAGTTGGGGGAAGAGTCCTTGAGTAAGTCCAGACATACTTAGATATAAGGGATCTGATCTGGATGTCCCTCCCTCCCTGGACAAAAGATCACAAACTTTATTCGGAGAATTGTATCTCTGTGGCCACCCTACATTAAAGGTATGCCATTTGGCGGTACAGAAAGTAACTAGCTTTTCTTTTTTTATTTTTACTCCCAAATTATGTCCTCTTTCCCTGATGTCCCTAAAATTGTCCGTGAGTAGTGTCAGGGGGGTAGTCTGAGTCTGTCCCATTTTCCAGTATAACAGACCACCTTATCAAGAAAGTGACAGTCAAAAATAAAAGTAAAAAGAGAAAGACATGGGTTTAAAATAAAGCTGCAGTAAAAGCTCTCAAGAGGTGAAACAGAAGTTACTGGCCTATCTATAATCCCAAATGGGTGAAGAGAGACATGGGGCGGTGGTCCTGTCTGTTGATCACGGGCTGTCCGGTAGAAGGCTGCTGGACTCCAGGTTCCAGCAGGCCCTCTGTTTAGAAGAACTCCATCAAGTCTCCCCAGTCCTTCCCTTCACATGCACATATAGTCAGGCCAACTGAAACATCCAGCACCACTTTATCAAACAAACATAAATAACCAATTTACAGAATCAAAATTATAACACAAAACAAACAGACAGGTCAATAAAAATAGACACAGATAACATAGAATGTGCAGCATGACTTCGGTTGTCAACCAGAGACCACAAGATGTTGGCCTCCCAAATGAGGGGATTCCATGTCCCTCCAGAGACCCAGCATGAAAATGAGGGGATTCCTTATCCCTCCAAGGGCTGGGGACATCTCCCACAGACCCCGTCGGTGGCCCTATAGTGCGTCCACCAGGACCTTCTACCGACCACAAACCAGAACCTGCAGGCAAATCAGAATACAGAAAATTACAAATCAGCAATGTCTTAACTTACCAGATGGGTTTTCTCCACCTCTTGATTGAGTGTCTGGGTGGGCTTATAAGGGGGATCCCGGATGAGCCCCCAATGAAATGCTCGAGTTTGGGACCAAGAAGACCACCAGAGACCAAGATCGATGTAATCAACTGCGAGATGTTTATCACGAGCTAGCTCGGTCCTCCGCGCACACAGCAAACAACTGGTGATGCTGGGAGGCCGTGAGCACAAAATCAGCACAGTTTTTATAATATTGAACAAACAAGTTCAGGGGATTTCCACACAAGTAGTAAGTTTTGGGGATTTCCACATAAGCAGTAAGTTTTGGGGATTTCCACACAAGCAGTTACATGATTGGTTAAAAATTGCATAGTCCTAAGGTTTGAGTCTACTCTGACCTCACTGTCCTTTTTCTGATCCTGGAACACTTGGGCAATTGCTCTGTTTCTTAAGGGTGGGCAGGGTTGGTGGCAACCTGCAGTTTTTCCAAGAACTGTTTTTCTCTTTTCAGGGTTATTTTGAGGGCAGTTCAGCACTAGATGGTGGGGTTAATCTCAAATTGAAGTTACTTGGCTCTTCAGGTCCATAAAGGATGTGTTATACTTGTAAAATTTCTTCTTGGCTGCTTGTTTCTTGCTGCAGCTGGTTTTGAAATAGAACTTCTTTTTCTAATACAGCTATTTTCCTTAGAGCATCCAGTCTCTTTTGCTGTAAGGCATCATTCAGCTGATGAAAATTGTGTGATTTGCAGGCTTGATTGGTGATTTTCTGGTTGGGTGACTCTCTCTGATTTGTGGGGTGATTGATGAGGAAGTCCTTAAGATTCAGTCGTTCACTTGAGATGGAGAAACATGGACTGGAGGGAGGGGACAGGTACCCACTCAGACTGCCCTGAGATTTCGTTAGTTGTGATTTTTCTCTAGGCTTACTTATATCCTGTGGTTTTTCTTGTGATTTCTCCATTGGGGCATGGATGTTAGTGCCCTTGATGTTGAGAGCGCACTCATGTACTGGCTTATACATGGTAGGCAGAAGTTTCACTCGGCCGATGTGCAAGGTTTGAAAAACACATTTGATTGTTGAGCCATGCTGGGGTAGTATAATTTCTTTGGGTTTCTGATGATATCTGGCAGCCAAAAGCCCATTAGCTTGTCCCTGGCAACTTCTGGTACCATCTTCCCTATGGTCAGTGAGTGGGGATAATTCCTTAGCCTGAAAAGGTTGAAGGCAAGTGGGTTTGCCTGCTAATTTTGTGGGGCTAGCCTTTCGATTGGGAATCTTGGTGCTTTCAGTGGCCTTGTCCACTGTAGTGTCCTGGGCATCCTGGATAGCAACAGCAGATGTAACCACAGCCTTGCCAGGTTTCAGCTTCTTGGCTGCATCCCTATCAGCCAGGTGTTCAGTGGCTTTGTGCTCAGCTCTGTTGGGGCTCATGTCAAAGGACATCCTCTTAGTGGTTATCTGGGATGACCCGTCCAACTGAGCATGATCTGCTGTTGATATGGGGGTATTTGCAGAAGATTTGCCAATAAGAGCTGGAGAGGTGGCAGGTGTTTTTGTTACTAGTCTCTTTTGGATTTCTGTAGAAGGCCTTAGGGACTTCTTTCTCTGTTTTTGCTGGTCCCCTGTCTTGGGGTGTGAGTGGGCCAGGAGCAGTGAATTTTCCTTCACTGTGGCCTTAAGCCTGGCAGGAGGAGGTCTGGAGCCTCTGCGGGGACTTGGGTCAGATCCCATTGTCTCGGGAACCTCGGGGGACACCTTGCCCTTGTTTGCTCCAGTGTCGCTAGCAGACAGGTTCCCAATACTTCCCACTTTAACGAGAGGAATAGGGGATGCAGATGATGACTGGGTGTCTATGGTGGTCATGTCTTCATCGCTGCTCCCTAGAGACAAGAGCTGCTGTTCCTCAAAGTGGGCACCTGTGCTGGGTCTGGCTGCCTCCACAGAGACGGGGTGCATTAGGTCCTTCCACTTGCTGTCTGAAACCCAGTAGGACCTGGGTGGATGATCTTGCTGGGTGGCCACAACAGGAGGCCCTGTGGATGGTTTTTGGGGTGCTCCAGCTACTTTGTGGAGTATGGACCAGAATGGGTAGTTCTTCTTGAGCCAGGAGAGTCTGCACAGATATTCGTCTTGGGTGGCCCAAACAGGATCCCCTGGAGATGTGTGTCCAGGTGCTCCATCCTCTCCCTGTGGACTCAAGAAGGCTGGGTACAAGTCCCCAGCCCAGTAGTCTCGGTACAGATGATGCTTCTTGGCGGCCAGCACAGAGGCCGCTGTTGGTGTTTTATCGGGTGCTTTGTCCCCTATACGGGGGGCAGTGCACATGGGATATGTATGAAGACCCGTGGAGGATCTGCATGGATGATGGTCTGGGGATACCGGACCATCATCTCCAACCAACTTGGGTAGGCGAGGATGATCCCCTTGGGTGGCCAATCCAGCAGCCCCAGATCTTCGGGGTGCTCTGTGCACTCCTCCAGCACTGATGATTTGGTCAGAAATTTCTGAGGGACGGCGGGGGTGATCATCTGGTGTGGCCAATCCAGCAGCCCCTAGGGATTGTTGGGGTGCTCCGCACACTCCCAGGCGGCCAGCCAGGACTTGGTCAGACAGGTCTGACGGTCTCCGGGGATGTTCTTCTGAGCTGACCTCACCGTTGGCCACCGCAGAGGGCCTGCGGGAATGATGCTTCCTGGTGACCGTCCCATCATCCTCAACCAATGTGGGTAGGCGAGGATGATCCTCTTGGGTGGCCAATCCAGCAGCCCCAGATCTTCGGGGTGCTCTGTGCACTCCCCCAGCACTGATGACTTGGTCAGAAATTTCTGAGGGGCGGCGGGGGTGATCATCTGATGTGGCCAATAGGGCAACCCCAAAGGATCCTTGGGGTGCTCCATAAATTCCCTTGCGACCAGCCAGGATGTGGTCAGACAGGTCTGACATTCTCCGGGGATGTTGTTTCAGGCTAACTTCACCATCGGCCACCATGGAGTGTCTGCGGGGATGATGCTCCCTGGTGACCATCTCATCATCCTCAACCAACTTGGGTAGGCGAGGACAATCCTCTTTGGTGGCCGACCCAGCAGCCCCAAAGGATCTTCGGGGTGCTCTGTGTACTCCCCCAGCACTGATGATTTGGTCAGAAATGTCTGAGGGGCGGCGGGGATGAACATATGGAGTGGCTGATAGATCAACCCCAAGGGAGTCTAGGGGTGCTGCACGGCGGCCAGCCAGGACTTGGTCAGACAGGTCTGACGGTCTCCGGGGATGTTTTTCTGGGCTGGCTTCACGGTCAGCCACTGGGGAGAGTCTGCCCAGAAAATCTTCTGGGGTACCCAAAGCAGGAGCCCCAATAGATGCTCTCCTGCGGGCTCCAACCCCCAACATTTGGGGCCCTGAGATGGTGGTATATTTCTTGGTGTTCTCCAGCCAGGAGGGTGTGTGAAGGTGTCCATCTTCAGTTGTGAAAGTAAGGGAGGATTTTCTCTGACCTTTGTCCTCCACTGAGGAGACACTGGACAGGGGTGGAAAATTGTCAGAGTCCCTAAATTCAGAGGTGTAAGGTCTGCCCTGGGCCATGCAGGCCCTGTGCAGACACCTCCCTACCTCTGCCCAGTATCTGTGTTACCTAGGTAACTGGCACACCTGGAAGCAGTCATCTCCCCCTCCTCCTAGGTAACATTCTGGGCCACCTCTGGTCATTCCTCCTCCCATCTGACCACAGGAGGGTTCCAGGACCTGACATCACATCCAGATCCATTGTGGCCACCACTTTCCCCCACCTGGCCACACCTCTTCCTGTCCCTGGCCTAGATAAGTCTGGCCTGGTGGTGGGTCTCCCCTCTCAGCCATGCCTCTCCCCCATGCCTGGCAGGGGCAGCAGTTGCGTAAATAAACCTCTATTCCTGCCTGAATACTGTGTGATATACTCTTCATTGGCTACCTAATGAGACCTACTTATTTAATGTATCTTACATGTGGTGTCGTGACTCAGATGGGGTTTTTGAGCTGGAAATGTTAAATTTTCTGACCATCCCCTTTCCATGAACCAAACTGCTTGAGACACCACTCAAGACTTTTCACGAACACCATTGCCGGCCTTCACCTCCACAACCTCTCTACTGGTTCTCTGTTGCTCAGTCTCTGTCCAGATGTGGCGCCACACCAGAGAGCTCACATGGCCTTTAACTGAAAGGCCGGTGACCTCTGGAACCAAGGATGCTTGGTTTGGGGGCCTTGGCCTTTTCTCTCTAGAAGGCTCTGGGGGAAGTCGGATGCCACTTCTGCCTGGTCAGCTCTCCTTCACTCACCAGACTGACTCTTTCTTGTGCTGTGAGTCACGCCAGAAACGCCTTTGAAATGCCTCCTGCGCTCCCTGGAAAGCCAGAGCGCCTAATTTTTTATACCATTCTCAGATTTCAACAGTTTTTGCCACTGCAATGGTAAATGGTCAGATGTCTGTTTGCTTTCAGGCTCTCTTTGCTCTCTCTACCAATCATGTCCAACTTTTCCCATCTCTCCCTCTCTTTTTTCTCCAACCTTTTAGCTTGTGCCCTGAAGAGTGTGATGCAGGCTGGGTCCTGGGGACCCTCTCAAAGGCTAGCCATTCTAGGTTTGAAAGTTGTCAGAGTTTCCATATGTTCAGTTTTCTTTGCCTGTCCTCTGTCTTGCTAAGCCCTTCACCTCTGCCTCCCAGCCATCTCCTCTAGAAAGGTAGCTTTTCTTGTCTTATACTTCAATCTCTCCAATCTCTCTCTCTCTCTCTGCGTCTGTGTCTTTCCTTGAGTCTACCCACACTCTGTTAGAGAGTGTTCCTTCCTTTCTGCTTCTTTGTCTGCTTGTCTGCTTGCTTGCTTATTTAATAAAGCTCCCACACAGTTTTCTTACCATCATGACTTTTCCAGAAATTCACCATGTTGGCCACATGGTAGGTTAAGGATTTGGCCTCATGTGATCCCTACCTTCTTCCAAGGTTACTACTCCTCCATCCAGTTATTTTAATGTGCCTTGCCAACAAGTTGCTGCCTCTTTTCACAGGCCCTGGAAACTGAGGCCTGACCATCTGATGTGCTTTGTTAGCAAAGCTGTCTAAACATTGTTGTCAAAAATTTTGGGGCTTCAAAGAAACATAGGTCCCATGGTTTCCCTTATTTGTAATATCTAGTATATGTATGAGTCAAGCGGAAAAGGTCAGATAATGTGATGTCAGGAAAATGAACCGTTAGATGTGTATTTTAATGTTTTTTTTCTTTCAT
>NW_012267284.1:1187915-1220714 GCF_000151885.1 Dipodomys ordii
TTCTTGGTAAGGAGCTGATAAGCTCTACTTATTTCTATTTCATCTGCTTGTTGCTTTCATTGGAAATAATAAAGGGTTTTTGTGGCAAAGATTGCAGTTCAAAGCCAGCCCAGGCAGAGAAACCCCTGAGACTCCATCTCCCAACTAACCAGCAAAGAGCCAGGCTGGAAGCATGGCTCAAGAGACTCTTGTTGCTAATTAACCAGCCAAACACTGCAAGTGGTACTATAACTCAAAGTGGTAGAACCTTAGCCTCAAGCAGAAGTGCTCAGGGACAGTGCCCAGGTCTTGAGTTCAAACCTCGGTGAATACCAACTGGGAAGAGCAATCCCAGAAATGAGCACCTAGACCCCTGGGACTCAGCCAGTCTGAGGAACAAGGGGCCATGGGGAGGAGTAAGAGATGATGTCACATGAGGGATTGTTGTGACTGCCCTTTCAAAACTAACCAGAGCCAGGAGGTCAATAGAAGTTAGAAGCCGCTCATCTAATGTCCTAATGTCCATAGCTGTCTACCTTTCAGTTGGACAGGAATTTACAGTCTTGCCTTTGTTACCTGACACTCTCCCTTTACCTAGTTGTCAGATGTCAGAAGCAGCTAGGGACATTTCCACCAACTCCAGGACAGCCTGGAATGCAGCAGATAAGAACTAGCCATTCTAGGGCTGGGAAGGTGGCTCAGTGGTAGATCGCTTGCCTTACATGCCTGAGGCCCTGGGTTCAATTCCCTAGCACCACAAAAGCAAAAAGAAAAAAAGCCGGAAGTGCGCTGTGGCTCAAGTGGTAGAGCGCTGGCCTTGAGCTGAAGAGCTAAGGGACAGCACCCAGATCCAGAGTTCAGGCCCCACGACCGGACCCAAAAAAAAAAACAAAAAGAACTAGCCATTCTAGCCAAGTCATCCAGTGTTTAGTTTTCTGCCCCAAACCCTTCCTCTTGCCATTTGTTTACTCTCCAGTATTTTTTTTTTTTGCCCATCCCCTCCCTGCCCCATGAGACTTCTTCCAGACTCCATTCAAGGGCTACCACCAAGGGACAGCTGCTGCCTGCTGCCCTCTCCCAGAGGGGACCACACCTCTGCCTTGCCTTTTACCCTCATTGCATGCCCCTTGTCAGCAGGAAGTAGCCAGAGAGAATCTGTGCCCTTTTTCATAATTATCTAAAGGCTGGAATGTGAGGTCTGCCCTGGGCCATGCAGGCCTTGTGCAGACACCTCCCTACCTGTTGGCTAGGTTTCTGCCCATTATCTGTGTTACCTAGGTAACTGGCACACCTGGAAGCAGTCATCTCCCCCTCCTCCTAGGTAACATCCTGGGCCGCCTCTGGTCACTCCTCCCATCTGACCACAGGAGGGTCCAGGCCCTGAGGTCCTGTCCAGATCCAATGTGGCCACCCCTTTCCCCCACCTGGCCATACCTCTTCCTGTCCCTGGCCTAGATAAGTCCTCACCTGGGGGTGGGTCTCCCCTTTCAGCCATGCCTCTCCCCCATGCCCTTCGGGGGCAGCAGTTGGGTAAATAAATGGGTAAATAAACCTCTTTTCCTATCTGAATACCGCATGATGTTCTCTTCATTGGCTACCTAATGAGACCTACCTATATAGTGGATCTGGTCTTCGCTCCGCCTGCTCCGCAGTCACAAAGTGGGGAGCCCCGGTGGCAGATGTTCTTCGAGGGCCATAATGGACAATGCGGGCGCACTGGCTCGTGTCAACAAGCCAGGAAGGCTTGCGCACGTTGTGCTCCTCAGCTTTGTAGATTGGGGCCCCCGTGGGTGTTTTCTGGGGGACTCCATCACTCCCTAAGTGAGGCCACAGGGTGACTGGATACCGCCCAATGTCGAATAGCCAGGAGGGCCTGGTCAAATAATCCTCCCTCCAGAAAGCCACTGGATCCCCCGGGACGCTTTCTGCCTGGGGGTCCACAGTAGTGGAGCGCCGGCGATAGGTAGCAAGAGAATGCTTGCGTGGGGTGGCCTCCTTGATGTCGGTCGGAGCCGCCCCTGGGGATCTGGATGGCTGGCTGGTGGTGGCTTGGCCCTGTGCTCCTAGCCCATTGGGCTCCATTGCCAGAAGCAATGCTATGTGCCCTTCCGGCTCTCCCTTCACATCCCAGGCCCTCTTCCTAACTCTCACTCTGAACTCCAATGCATAAAAGCAAGTGAGGTATCCATAATAAGCTCTGGCTTGCGCCTTCGCTCTCGCTCTTGGACCTGAGGCAGTTGAAGTCTGCAGGCACTCTTAAACATCAGTGTGCATTGTGAGGGTATGCAGCACCCTATGATGCTGTGGGTGGGGCTGGAGGACTGATGGGGTCACAGGTGACTGGGGCTGAGCCATGTGCTCGCTGGTAGTTTTCTGTTGCTGCCCTCTGCCTCAGCAAGAACAGCTACATCTGAGGAAGCATTCATTTCTAAGGCTTCTAGGTTATGAGGCTGTCTATGGCTGTCAGAAGGGTTCCGGTTAACTGAAGGGTGTCAGTCTTTGGGCACTGGAGGGTCTAGACTGTTAGCGAAATGAGCCTCTTCCCATAGCTTAGTCCACTCCTTCCCTTTTCCACAGTTTAGCATGATCCCTTCCTAGGCAACACTAGGCCCCTGTAGTAAAGGCAGTAAATAATCAACTTCCAACCCCCTTTACCTTGATATGGCATTTCTCTTGGGCAGCTACCACCATATAAGGCAGCAAGAGCCCCTTAGAGTGACCTTCAGGTCTTGGCAGTTGCAGGACCCTTGTCTGCCATTTGGATAGCAGCCATAAATCCTAGTCCAACATGATGAAGCCCCTGGCCCACACGTCCACACCAGGGTCTCTGCCTCCAGCCCCTGCTAGCCCCTCCTAATCCTCCTAGGTTATATAGGTCACCCCAGACAACAGCCGGAGCTTCTCACTTCTCCCTTGTGAGAAGGAGTCTTGACAGCCCCCTTTCTTTGTTCTCTGTACTGGATGTCTGTGTGGTTCTCTGGCAAAGTCTAATTAATCTTAATTTGCTATCATAGACTGTGAAAGTCTTGTCCTCAACTCCACTTCCATCCTCAAGTGCTGCAGATCCTGTCCTGGGTCAGTTAGGGCTGTCTTCTGCACTAAAGTGCAAAGTTCAGCTCAGCATTTTGGACTGGAAGGGGTGAGGCAAATGAGGAGCTGTCCAGGAGATGGCGATGGAAGCACACGAGGTTTCTAGGAAGAATTGCCAAAGAAATCTTTCTTAGGTGTTTACCACGTTCTAAGTACTGGAAGTTGAAAAGTTCTTATTTCAGTCACTGTTTTAGTACGTTTCTCTCCATAGTATGTAAAGTCTTCTTGAGGAGCAGGAGAGAATACTTGGATGTGTGTTTGTGTTGGCTGTCATGGCTCTGCCAAACTGTCATACATAACTTAAGGAAAGAAAAGTGTCATTTAGGCTCGCCGTTTCAGGTATTTCTTTCCAAGGCCACAGAGATCTTGTGACAGCAGAGTGGTTCACAGCATGGTAGCCAGGAAGCAGAGGGCTAAAATTCACGAGCTCAGGGCCAACATTTCTCAATCTTAGCACTAGCACATGTAAGGCTCTGAGATCAAACCTTACCACTTGTAAAAGTGCTTGTATAATTTATCATGCAATATGTATATACTTATTATATGTAACGTATTTCATAAACTACTACAATACCTGTAGTATGGGATGCCTGTAATATACTTATTTGAGTGTACTTCCATGGAATTTCTATTCTGTGCTGTAAATAGAAAAGAGGGCAGCACTGACTATAGTGCTTTACTTTCCTCCCCTCCTCCCTCTCTTTCTTCTTTGTCCTTTGGTGATTCTGCACTTTGAGATTTCATTTTTTCTTTCTTTCATGTATTTTTGGGGGGGGAGCTCAGTTGAAGCCCCAAAAGCTGTACATCTTTATGTTTGTAACTGGATGAGCTTCCTACATTGAATATGTCAATTATAAAACCTTCATCCAGCCGGGAGCCACTGGCTAGTTACTCAGGAGGCTGAGAACTGAGGATCGCAGTTCAAAGCCAACCTGAGCAGAAAAGTCCATGAGACTCTTTTTTGTTTTAGTTGTTGTTTTGTTGGCCAGTCTTGGGGTTTGAATTCAGGACCTGGGCATTGTCTTGAGCTTTTTTTGCTCAAAGCTAGTAATCTACCACTTGAGCCACAGAACTACTTCCAGCATTTTCTGTTTATGTGTACTGAGGAATTGAACCCAGGGCTTCCTACATGCTAGGCAAGCACTCTACTAAGAAGCCACATTCCCAGCCCTCTGAGACTCTTAACTCCAATAAACCACTCAAAAAAAGCTGAAAGTGACACTGTGGCCAGCACCAGCCTTGAGCATGAAGAGGCTTGGGGACAGGCCCTGAGTTTAGGAACCAAGACTGGTCCCCCCAAAAAAACAAACCCCCAAATAAAAACAAACAAAAAACACCCACAATCAAGGTAACACCCATTTTCATTATCTCTAAAAGTATCCCTCTGCCCTTCTGTCCTAGGTGATCTTTCCTTAATATCCATTTTTTATCTCCTTTCTTAACATCCTTTTTTAGATAGTGTCTGTGTGTGTATGTGTGCACACGTGCATGGGAATGTGCATGCATGCATGCATGTTCACAGGCAAACATACCCATACATTCCTGGTTCTCTCCCCCCACCCTCTGTTGCAAACCAAGATAGTGCTCACTCAGGAGTTTGAGGAAAAAC
Source organism: Dipodomys ordii (assembly GCF_000151885.1). Lineage (NCBI taxonomy): Eukaryota > Metazoa > Chordata > Mammalia > Rodentia > Heteromyidae > Dipodomys > Dipodomys ordii. The sequence continues at coordinate 1,192,594 of NW_012267284.1, forward strand.
CAGCCTGTATCTCAAAGGCTGGCACACACATGGTTTTCCACAGCTGACTCAAAGCCATCTTCTCCTCTTCCTGATCCTTTACCATCCCCCTCTTCCCTCCTCCTATGCTCCTCCCTCCTTTTATGGCCCTCCCCCTCCTCCTCTGCCCCTGCTTTTCCCTCTGCCTTCTTTTCCTGTTTCCCTCTTCACCCATCCCTTCCCCTCCTCCTCTCCCATATTCTTTTTTCCTCTTTTCCCATCCCTGCTAGCTTCCTCCTGCTCCTCACCCTCCTCTTCCTCTTTCCACCCCTCTTCCTACAAAATGATTGCCTCTTTTCATTCAATAGCAGTGACCCTCCCCTCCTCCACATATCTGTGGTTTTATTTATCAGTTTCATTTACCTGAAGTCAAGTGTGATCTGAAAATATCCCACTTGGGACAGTTCCAGAGGTAAACAGTGTGATCTTTCAAATTGTGTGCTCTTCCAAGTAGCCTAGGGAAATCTCACACTGGTCCTGTTCCTCTTGCCTAGATTATAGATCATCCTTTTTTCCAGTGATCCACACAGATGCTACCCACCCATTAGTCTCTCAGTAGCCTCGGATCTGGTGACATTACTGCTCCTGTATCCTAGTGTTCATTTGTGTGTAAGTAACATTTTACTTGATCATGGACCCAAAGTGCAGTAGTGGTTATGATGGCTAATCATAGTTATTTAAGCTATGCCAAAGAAAAGCCAGAAAGTGCTTTCACTTGAGTCACGCTCCCAGCTGTTTTTCCTTTAGTTATTTTTCAGGTGTGGATCTCAAGTTTTTGCCTGGGACCAGTCTCAAACCGTGGTCCTCTCAATCTTCCTCCTCAGGAACAGAGAGTACAAGGGTGAGCCACTGAGTCCAGTCCTGACCCTTGTTTAATTCAAACTCATGTTTTATCAGATGCATTTTTCTCAGTCTTTACAGCAGTCTGGTAAGAACCCACTTAATACATAGACAATGAGGCTCAGGGAAGGGAGTGAGGAAAAAATTTAAGATCACACACCTGGAAATGACCCCTGGGAAATACAAATTCATCTTGGTCTGATTCTAAAAGTCCAGTTCAAAAGTACTGTGTGATTATTGCCTATCAATGAAATGGAGGCCTTGAAGATAGAACTAATTCATCTGCAAGATAAGCTTTCTAACAAGTTCATTTCATGCAAATCTAATATGCTTTGCAAAGTTAGTTTAATTGACAAAACACTGGTGTCTGGATAGAATACAATAAATAAAACCCAGGGAACATACAGTTTGATAGAGCTCATGTTCACCATTGAAAGCAATGTGTGGGTTCGGGGATCTTGCTGCTGCGGGGCGGTGAGTGGAAGCCGGGCTGGCGGCGGGTTTACGCCGGTTGCCTCGTGGGTTGGGGGGGGCGGTGGGAGGGGGGCCGGGGTGCGGTGAGGCCGCAGCGAGGCCGCCGCCGTGTCTCAGTCGGCTCCCTTCTTCCGGAGTGAAATGTAGGATTGGTGTGACAGCCAGACTATGGAAGCCACTCCAGGCAGCCCGTCAGGGGAGAGCTGTGCATTGGATCTACCATCGGCTTGCGACCTAAGAGATTATATACTACAGAGACCCAGCCAGGAGGCCAACAATGAGGCACTTAGTTCTGTGGAAGTCCATTCTTTTCCTTACTCTTCTGATGTGGATCCAGATAGCAGTAACCTGCACTTCTGAAGACTTGTGGCCAGACCCTTCTTTGAAAGGCCAGGCAGAAACTAATGAAGAGGATGCTGGGCTTCGGAAATCCCTAGATAGATTCTATGAAGTGTTTGGACATCCACAGCCAGCCTCTGGGAATCCACTCTCTGCGTTTGTCTGCCAGCACCTGTGTGAGAAAATCCCTGAACTGAGTGACCAGGAGAGCCAGAAATATGCCCTCCGCAGCTTCCAGATGGCACAGGTCATCTTCAACCGGAGCATTCCAAGCACGCATACTTCTACCCTCTGGGAGCAGCAGACATCTCTCTGGATGATGAAGAGCCCATCCCAGGGCTATCAAAAGATATCATTTGTTATCTCTTGAAGCACTGCGTGATGACAGACCCATAACTGGTGCTGATGCTGAGAGCAAGCAGTACTGAAGATGATGTGATGCCTCCCTCAGAATTCCTGGGGGTCTCTTGTCAAATGTTTGTCCCCAGCCCAAACAAAGATAAGTGGTTTATAATTAAAGGCTGGCACCTGTGACTTGGTTCTAGAGAGAGCCAATGAGTTCATAACAAGTTCCCTGTGGTCACCCACTTCCCATGCTACCCCACCACTTGCCTTGACCAAGCCCCTGGCTGGCTAGTTTAGAAATCCAAAGCCCAGGCTATACTCAGGGTGCCTGGGAGACAGGTCAGCAGCCCTCCTTTTTCTCCCTCTCCTCTTCCTAGTCATCTATGGGTATCTTCAGGGACCCTTTCCTTAATAAATGTCTTTTATCTGAGTCCTTTACTCACTATCTACCCCTGGGAGAACCCTACCTAAGAGAACAAGCCTCTGGGAAATGAGTTTGCTTGCTTGCTTGCTTTCTCTCTCTCTCTCTCTCTCTCACTCTCACTTTCTTTTTTGTCAGTCATGGGGCTTGAACTCTGGGCCTGGGTGCTATCCCTCAGTTCTTCAGCTCAAGGCGAGCACTACTACTTGAGCCACAGCGCCACTTCCAGTTTTGTGGCACTTAATTGGAGATAAGAGTCTGCCCTGGCTGACTTTGAACTGTGATCTTCAGGTCTCAACCTCCTGAGTAGCTAGGATTATAGGCATGAGCCACCAGAATCTGGCTGGAAAATGAGTTTTTTAAGTCTATAAATCTGTGCGTGGATTCAAGACTTATACCAAATTATAAAATGGAGACGATGTGATGGAGAACTTAGGTCCTAAAACAACAGAAAACATAATCATATCATCAGCAACCCTCAAAGCTAGAATTCCCTGATTTATATTAACTGCCTATGAGAAGGATATTTGGGCCATAAAATAGCAGCTAAAATTCACAGATTCAAAAGGTTTCTACACCTCCATCAGATGACAGTGTAAAAGGCAAGGAGACAAATACATGGCACATACCTAAGTATGTAAGCTCAGCTGACATAAAATGGCCTTGCCAATCTGTGCTTGAAGAAAAGAAGAAGAAGGGATAAGGGTGGAAAAGTGTAGCCGTGGCGCTCACTGGACACTGATGAAAGTGAACTATAACCTGTGGGTGGAGACAGGAGGGAGGGACTGGGAGAGGGTGAGGGAACAGAAGACACTCTACAAAAGGAAGTGTACTCATTACCTGACTCATGTCAGTGTAATCCCTCTGTATCACATTTATAATAACAATAAAGTAAATCAATTAAAAATGAGAATAAAGAGCTTATTCAGATAGAAAAAAAAAGCAATGTGTGCTGGGTGCTGGTGGCTTACACATGTAATGCTAGCTACTCAGGAGGCTGAGATCTGAGGATCCCAGTTCAAAGGCATCCCAGTCAGGAAAGTCTGTGAGACTCTCACCCCCTATTAATCACAGAAAAAGCTGGAAGTGGTGCTGTAGCACAAATGGTAAAGGGCTAGCCTTAGCAAAAGAGCTTTGGGACAGGGGTCAGGTCCTGAGTTCAAGGCCCAGGACTGGAACAAAAATGAAAAGCAATGTCTATGGAGATGGAAGAGAAAAACTTGGAGAGAGGGAGGAAAGAGGTGACATTGTTCAAAAAGAAGCATACTCTTTACCTGACTGATGTAACTGTAACCTCTCTATTCATTATCTTCATAATAATGATAAAACTTTTTAAAGAAATGTCTTTGGTCTCTATCTTTCCCCCCCTTAAACTTTTTTCAATTTCTTTTTTGAGATGGACTGTCACTGTGTTGCCATGACAAATCTCAAACATCCGGACTCTGGCCATCCTCCCACCTCAGCCTTCTCTAGAATCTCGGTGTACAGGTGTGCATCCCCTGCTAAGCCAGGTGGCTTTTCTTGCCATTCCTGACACTGAAGTCTGCACATGAGGGACGGAAGCAAGATTGGGGGAGCTGTCCTCTTTTTGTGGTAACCTGCTCCCTGAATGCCAGCTGAATATGAAAAGCATTCCAGTTTCTCCAGAAGGCCCTGGCCCGGTTCGTTGCAGTTGTAGGGAGCATGGGGAGGTTGGGAAGAAGCACATGCAGTGATCTCAGTGGCCAGAGCTGCTAGAGAAGAAAGTGCTGGAGGCAGGCACAGGGCCTGAGAACCAGAATTCAGCAGGAGAGGAAGACCACCGAGGGCCCCAAGCAGAAGAGTGGCAGCCACAGCCACAGGCAGCCAGGAGCCTATAGGGTAGCAACCCTCCGCGTGCTCCTTAATCCTCCACGACCTGGAGCAACTCAATAATGGAGACCGGACCATGCACCTGAGACTTGGAGCAGGGGACCTGTTTCCTTCCACTGGCAACATATTCCCAAGGTTCCATTAGCCAAGGTTGTTATTGGGCTTGTGCAAGGAAGTAAGGTATAAACTTCAACGTGTGACAATATTTTGTAAACAAGGGGTAGGTGACTTTCTTATTCTGGGAAGGAGAGCTAAACAGCCTTAGGCTACCCTTAGGCTCCCACACAGTTTAGGATGGAGTTTAAGACAGGACTGATTGACCTTTCCAGGAAAACTCGCAGCCTTCCGAGACTGTATTGGGAGAAGGCATTCCAACTCCCAATCCTTTCGTGTGGTCTCACCGCTTGGATTTTTGGGCTCTCACAGTGCTCCTCTCAGGACCCTGGGTTCAGTGAGCACTGTTTCCTACCAGAGATCACACTAGGCACATGTGCACCATAGTGCTCTCCTTAGGACCCAGAGGTACATGAGTGCTGCTTCCAGCCAGACAGCTCTCTAGTCATGCACACCTTCCTCCTCCTCTCAGGACCCAGGGGTGCAGTGAGCACTGATTCACACTAGATTGCGCTCTAGGCATGCCCACCCTCCTCGGGACCTGTGGGTGCAGGGAACACTGTTTCCAACTGGAGAGCACTACAGGGGTGGGGCAAGAACAAGGAAGTGAACAGTCAAGGGGCGGGGTTTGTGGAAGAGCAGAGCACAGGAGGAGTGTGGCAAGAGAGTGGACATGAGTGGCCCAGGGGCGGAGCTTGTGGGAGGAACAGAATACAAGAGGGATGGGGCAAGAACATGGAAGAGAGGGGTCCTGGGGCAGGACTTGTGGAAGAGCAGAGCACAGGAGAAGTGAGGCAAGAGTGAATAGTCAGGGGCAGGGCCTGTGTGGGGATAGTAGAGGAGAGGGTCGGACAAGAGCGAGGAAGTGAGCAGTCCAGATACGGGGCTTGGTGAGGGGTGAGGGCAGAGCAAGAGAGCAGTTTGGCAAGTGCACAGAAGTGAGTGGTCCAGGGGTGGGGATTGTGTGAGGGACAAAGCACCAGAGGGATGCAGTTAGAGAGGGGGTGGGAAGTGAGCGGTCCAGGGGTGGGGCTTGTGGGTGGGCAGAGCATAGAATGGTAGGGGCAAGAGCATGGAATTGGGAGGTCAAGGAGCATAGCCAGGAGCAGGACTGGTGTGGGTCAGTTCTGCTTGGGCCAAACAGACCAACAAGAGACTCTGGCACAGGCTACTTCCTGTGGAGGGCATGTGGTTGGGTTAGGGCCTACAAAACTGGACAGGTGCACTTTGGTCTCACTTCTGTACTCTGGTCCTGCCAACCACAGACAGCTTTTCTTTGTGGGACAATGCCTGGGGTAATGCTGGCCCTATACAAATGTGGCTTGTTTGTGAAGAATGGCTGTAGTGTCCACGCTGACCTTGAGGCAACTCTTAAAGACAAGCAGAGCGAAGTGGCGCTTCCTGCCAGGGACCAGGACACAGGTGTGGCATGGCTGAGGAGGCTTGTGGAGAAGCACAGCCTGCCTCTTCCTGTTTATCATTTATGCCCTTCCTGAGGTGGCTTCCATGAGGCTAGGCCCCAAACCAGGCCTCTGGAGCCCACTCCCAGGCAGCTTTTAGCTGGTGGTTTCAGTCTTGGCAGGCCCTGGGCATGGGTGTGCGGTGGCTGAGGAAGTGTGTGCTGAACTGGGGCTTGATTCTCCCTTCTTGGTAACTTTTGCTGTACCTGAAGTAGTTTTGGTGAGTTAGGCCCCAAAACAGGCTACTATGCCAGATCTGAGTCTAGGCCTCATCTTAGTCCGCACCAGCTCAGCATCCAGGCCTCTTCCTTGTCAAGGCCACCTCCTAGTTTATTACTGCTCTGAGTTGGAACCAGCCATGACTCCATATAGTCCAGGCCAGCTCACAGTCTGAGCTTTTCTCAAGTCCAGACTAGCCCTGTATCTGGGCTAGCTCCACCTCCGGGCCTACCCCAAGTCCATTCCAGCTCTGAGTCTGGACCTGCTCTAACGCCACACCTCTGAGTCTGGGACAGTCACAAGTCTGGGACGACCTGGAGTCCAGGCCAGCCACAAATCTGGGCCTCCCCTGAGCCTGGCCCAGCCCTTAACCCACACTAGTTCCAGGTCAAGGCCTGCCCTTGGTCTGTGCCAGCTCTGCCGGCAGGCCTTTCCTGAACCTGTGGAGATTCTGGGTTTGGCCTACCCATCATCTGCAGCAGCTTTGAGTTTGGGCCAGCTCTACATTCTGTACAGTTTCTAGTCTGTGTCAGCTTGAAATCTGGGCCTATTCCCAGTCTGTTCAGAGCCTTCAGCTATGTTGTCATGTCTCTAGCAGGGTTTGGTGGTTGGGAAAATTGTGTAAGACATTCGCTTACCAGTATTGAGGTCTTATCCACATTTTACTAGTCATACTAAGGTAATTTGTCTAGATTTTGGAGTATGCCTCCCCAGCCAGGAAAACAGCTTTATGCTGAGCCATGTCCCCTGCGGGTCTCAGTAGACCATCACTGCCTCAGGCCTGGCATGGCCTGTCTCATTAGGAGCTGTGTTGGGGCAGCAGTAGGCAGGAGCAGAAAGTGTGGGATAGATGCCTTTTTCTTGTTTTGTCATTTGTCAGCCATTCTCCAGATCCTTCTGAGCAGAAGAAAGGCTCTGGATACTGAACCTTTGTTGTACAGAGACTTCTTTTCACTTCAGATGCTGTGATGAGAAAATGGGAACAGTCCAGAAGCTTGGAATCCTAAGTGTAAGATCTAGGTGTGCAGTCTAATGTGGGATGGGCTGGGTGGACCCCAGCAAATCTTACTTTGCAGAACATAAACCCCAACCCAGGTCTTGCATAGGGCCTGGGGGTTAGGGTGGAGGGGATGTGTAGAAAATATTTGGTTGGGTTTTTTTCCAGATGCAAGTGGCTTATGCCTGTAATCCTAGCTACTTAGGAGGCCAAGATCTGAGGATTGTAGTTCGAACCTACCCCAGGTAGGAATGTCCTTGAGGCTCTTTATCTCCAATAATCACCAAACCCCTAGAAGTAGAGCTGTGGCTTAATAGAGCACTAGCCTTGAACAAAAACAGCTCCAGGAGAGTGCCCAGACACTGAGTTCAAGCCCAGAACCAGCACAAAAGGATTTTGGGGGGCTGGGAATATTAGGCAGTTTTGTGACTGTTTCTGTTTTGTCCTTCCCCTGTCAGCTATGCAGGGCCCACTTACCTGCAGAGCAGTTCCAGCATGCCCACTCTTGGTTGCGTGTTGATTTCCTCTGACTGTAAGTACTCTGAGGGCAAAATGTGCAGAGTATCAGAAGAAAATGTGGAGTTCAGGGGCTGGGAAGGTAGCTCAGTGGTAGAGCACTTGCCTTGCATGCATGAGGCCCTGGGTTCGATTCCTCAGCACCACATAAGCAAAAAGAAAAAAAGCCAGAAGTGGCGCTGTGGCTCAAGTGGTAGAGTGCTAGCCTTGAGCTGAAGAGCTGAGGGACAGCGCCCAGGCCCAGAGTTCAGGCCCTATGACCGACCCCCCCCCCAAAAAAAAAGAAAATGTGGAGTCAAGACACTTGGAATTGTGAATGTAGAATCTGGGTGCATGGCCCAATGTAGAAGTGGCTTGACTGACACCCCTCCCCCGAACTTGCTTTCACAGACTCACTCCCTACTTAGATCTCCAGCTTCATCTGTAAGGCTATACCAAGTTTTGATCTGTGCTTTCAGTCACGTTCATCTCAGAGCCTGGAGAAGGAAATGAACATATGTGTGAGGCACGGCAGCCTATACATTCCTGCTTGTTAAGTTGGTACCTGTCAGAACAACTTTAGCCGCTCTAGGCCCATCCCAGGCTGGTATTCTTAGCTCTGAGTCTCCACTGAGCTTTTGGCTATGTCCTGTATAGGGCATGGTGGGTAGGGGGTGAGGGGCTGTGTGACACATGTTTATGTTTTTATTTTTTGGTCAGTTATGGGGCCTGAACTCTGGGCCTGGGTGCTGTCCCTTAGCTCTTCAGCTCAAGGCTAGCACTCTACCACTTGAGCCATACCACCACTTCTGGCTTTTTCTGCTTATGTGGTGCTGAGGAATCGAACCCAGGGCCTCATGCATGCAGGGCAAGCACTGAGCCACCTTCCCAGCCCATGTTTATGTTTTTATTATGTACACCTTAAAGACATCAGGCATCTCCCCAAGGAATTTCAGTGTGCTTGGGTGAATTCCAGTGGTATTCTGTGCAGGGCTCTACACAGGCTAGGGCAGCACCCCAACACTAAGCCCTCCATTTTATGCCTCAGAAGCTGATCAGTTCCTGTAGACTAGGATCGTGTCAGCTTTCCAATAAGGATCTTTGGAGGGAAGCAGAAGGCATAACCTAGCTTCTTTCCTTCCCTGTCAGCCTACCAAGTCTGGCTTCTCTGCAGCAAGGCTCCTGGATGCCTAGTCTTTGTTGCCTGTTGCCTCTGCCTATAGACATTTTTTTTCTTAATTTTATTTTTTTTGTGAACATGCTGTACAGAGGGGTTACAATTGCATGGGCAGGATAATGCGTACATTTCTTACCAAGCATTGCAGCCTCCTCCTTTGTTTACCCTTTGCCTATAGACATTTTGAGGAGAAAATGTACCAAGTGCCAGGAGACAACATGGAGGGCCCAGAAGCTTTGAATTGTGGGGGTAGAATCTGGGTGTACAGCTCAAAGTTTGCTTTGGCAGACTGAGGTCCAACTTAGGCCTCCATCATCTGTGCTTTCGGAATCTGGAGGAGTGAAGGCATTTGGGAAGTTGTTACCTGTCAGAACAACTTTGATCACTCTAGGCCCCAACCCTGCCCTCTATCTTCAGCTCTGAGCTAACTTAAATTCGTATAGTGATTGTGTACCTAACACATTCAGCAACTCTGATCCACTCCCCAAAGCTATGGGAGAATTAGGCTTAAGGAATAGGGTTGTTGAGGAATTGAGTAAAGGCGTAGGGTTGTTGATATTAAGGGCAGAGTTAAATTTGGGTATTTGTAGGGCTACTCAGGGTGGAAGGGTTTTCCGTTACCCTTACATAGCAGGTTAGTGTTAGGAAGTAAGTTAGGGTTAGAGTCAGTGTTATGGAAAGATAGTGGATTTTGGTTAGCGTATATGTAAGGATTAGGGCTAGGGATCTGGTGAGGTTAGGAGTTGCAGAAGGGTTAGTCAGCATTTGGATTATGGAATAGGTCAGGGTTAGGGTTAGGGAAGGGCATAGAGGGAACATTATAGACAAAGGGTGAGATTGGGGACCCTGTTAGGGGAAATATTAGAATAAGTGTTTAGGAAAGGTTCAGGGTTAGGGAACAAGTAAGGAAGAACTTTGTGGTATGGGTTATGGATGTTTTATATAGAGTGGTTTTTGAAGTAGATTATAGAACAGGTGAAGATTGGATGACTTGTTAGGGAAGGGGTAAGGGTAAGGGTTAGGCATTGTGTTAGGTTTGGGGAGTGGGTTAGGATTGCTGAACATGTTAGGCAGTTTTGTATGGATTTGAGTTAGTGAACAGCTAAAGATTGGTGAGTGACTTAGGATATGTGTTAGGGTATGACATGTTAGGGTATGAGTATGGCTCAGGTAGAGTGTATGTTGGGGTACACGTTAGGGCTCATGTTAGGATTCATACTGGAGTTAAGGTATGTGTTAGGGTATGTGTTGGGACATGTTTGGGGTACCTGTTAGGTACCTGTGTGGTTTAGCCTTAGGGTACTTGTTAAGTACATGTTAGTGGTGAGAGTACGTGTTAGGTTTGGATATGTACGTGTTAAGGTATGTTTAGGGGATATGTTAGGGTACCTGTATGGTTTAGAGTATGTTTTAGGGTACTTGTTATCATATATGTTAGTGGTGAGAGTAAATGCTAGGGTTAGGATATGTATGTGTTGGGGTACATGTTAGGAGGCATGTATGGTTTAGAGTATGTGTTAGCATACTTGTTACCTTATGCACTAAGATTTAGAGTACATGTTAGGGTATGTGTTTTGATATGTTTAAGGTTAGGGTATGTGTTAGAGAATGTGTTAGGGTTTGGGTTAAGATTGGGGCACTGTTAGGGTATATGTTGGGGTACATTAAGGGACATGTTAGTGAGCATGTAAGGTTTAGAGTATGTGTTCAGGTACTTGTCGCTGTACATGTTAGTGTACATGTTAGGATACATGTTGAGTGTGAGGCTGTGTGTTAGGGTTAAGTTACATGTTAGGGTTGGGGCATGTGTGAGGGTACAGTTTAGAGTTAAGCCATGTGTTATGGTATGGTTCGGTACATATGAGGTACTTGTTAGGGTGCATGTGAGGTTTAGAGAACATGGTAGTAGTTAAGATATATTTTAAGATACGTGTTAGGGTATTTGTTAGGATTTAGCTTAGAGTCAGAGTACATGTTAATATAAGTGTAACTATGTTTTGGGTACTTGTTAGGGTTCATGTAAAGTTTGGAGCACATGGTTGTGTTAGGGTACATCTTAAGATACATGTTATGGTTTGGGTACATGGTTAAGCTTTGGCTTAGGGTACATGTTAGGGTAATGTACCTGTGTACTTTAGAGTATATATGACTGTACTTGTAATGGTACTTGCTATGTTTAGAGCATGTGTTAGAAGAGTGCATGTTGTTAGGATATGCATTAGAGTAGGTATGTGTTAGGATGTGATGGTTAATTGGGGTACATGTACAGGTACCTGTATGGCTTAGAGTACTTGTTAGGATACTTGCTAGGGTGCATTATTGTTTAGAGTACATGCTAGGATTCGTATTAGGGTACATGTATTTTTAAGAGTACATGTTAGTGTACTTGTTAGGATATGTGTTAATGGTTAGAGTATGTGTTAGGGTACATGTTTGGGTACCCATTATATGTTAAGCATATGGTAAGATATGGGTTAGGGCACATGTTAGGGTACATGTTAGGATGTGTGTGTTAGAGTTCATGTTAGAGTATGTAGTATTTGGGGTACATGTAGTATTCATGAATGGATACCTGCATGGCTTAGAGTGTGTGAAGGGTACTTGTTAGGGTTTGGGTACATGTTAGTGCTAAGGTACATGTTAGTGTTAGCACAAATGTTAGGGTATCTCTTAGGATTATGATTGGGGTTAGAGTTAGGGCATGTTAGTGCTCACGATTCCAAACCTGTATGGTTTAGCGTGTGTGTCAGGTTCGTCCAATGGTCTTCAGCAGCTGTGGGGTTGTTTTGTTCAGAGTCCTTGCCCACTGTGCTTGATGGGCCCCATTCTCCCTAACTGTGGGTGAGACAGGAGATCAGAGAGAATGGTCAGCTGTGCTTCCACTCTGTCCACAGACCTGGCATGGGTACACATGCGAGGATATGGGTGGGGTTTGAGTGCTATGTATCTCTGTTTGGAAACTTGGACCCACCTTAAGCAGGTTTTGTTAGGATTATGGTATGTGTAAGGGCACATGTTAGGGTATGTGTTAGGGTTAGGCTACATTCTAGGGTTTGATACATGTTAAGGTCTATGTTAGGTAAAGGTACTTGTTAGGGATGTGTTAGGGTCCATGTTAGAGTACATGTTAGGATTAGGGTACATGTTAAGGATGAGTGTTAAGGTTAGTGTATGTGTTGAGGTACATGTTAGTATACATGTTCTGGTAAATGTTAGGGTAAGTGTTCGGGTTCTAGTACATATATGGTACATTTTAGGGTACATGTCAGGACAGGTGTTATGGTCCATGTTAGTGTTAGGGATACATAGTAGAGTACGTGTTGGGGTACATGTTAGGCTAAGGGTATGTGTTAGGGTTAGGGAACTAATTAAAGTTAGGATTAGGGAACCTGTTAGAGTGGGAGTGAGGGAATGAGTGAGCATTTGGGATGTGTTACAGTTAGGGTTAGGGTTATGGAATGTGTTCGGGAACGTGTTAGGGTTAAGGTTGCCAGTGCCCATTTGGGCAGTAGGGGTGGGGGCAGTGCATTATAGTGAATGCCAGCATTCGTGTGGACACTGGTATGGGGCATGCGCTTGTGAGTGGACACTGGCGTTTGTGGGAGCAGCGGGTATGGGGGCAGTTTGGCTATGAGCAAATGCTGGCATCAATGTAGGCAGATGGCATTGTGTAGTGTGCTGTTAGCAGACACCGTCATCCATGTGGCCTACAGGGTTGGGGCAGCTTGCTGTGAACTGAAGCTGGCACCCCAGTTGCTGCTCCTCAGACCCAAGTTATCTGCCAGCTGTTCTGACAGAATCTATGCCAGTATCAAAAATTGTAGTGCTGTGAGTGAATCCAGTGACTTCTACAGGTTCTTGCCTGTGTAATCCACTCCTAAAGCTTACAATTTGCTTTCTTCTGGTAAAATTCTTAGTTTTGGTTAATTGAGAATTTGTGAACATTTTTTCTAGATTAGAAAACTTAAGCCTGAAATTTTTACTTTGGAGGTGTCATTGTACAGATCACCCATCTTTTTAGCTTAATTCTTGTTGGTGAATATTTTAAAATTATGTCATGTAATTTTTAGTGCACCCTTCATATTTGTCAATTCTACTCTATTCTGGTTAAACTAAGTGTTCCTAATACACTGTTTCTTGGTAATTTTTGAAAGAGAATATAGCTAAATAGCTTTGAAGGATCTGCTTACTATAAAAAGCATTAACGTCATTATTCATCTGAGTGTTGAGCTTATGGGTTCATACCAACATTCTAGGTATAATATTCTTTCTTCTTTATGTTTAGCTTAATATTAGTTTTCTACTTACTGGTTTATGTTCCATAAGTAAAATTCAGTCAGGAATCATTGAAATATATGTACTAAATAACATGAATATACATAATTGGGGATTTTTGCATTATTCTCTATGGAGAGAGTTAATTCCATCATAAAAATATCATTCTTCATATTCTCAATTAGAATGTGGATAATCTCAAACCTCCCTGACACATTAGATATCTCATTCTTTGGGCTAGGATTACAACCAATGCAACAGGTAACCCTGTCCTCTGGAGTATGTTTCCTGAAGCCAGGACCAGAACTTTTACTTGAGATAGACTGAAGACTATGAGGAAATAAGACAAACGTTTTAATGGTTCCCCATATAATTAACACCTCAAAAATCCAGTATCTTAGAGATTTTTTCTCTAAATACATCTAATCTATTGATTGGATGCTGTTGTTTTTGTTTAGGTTTTGTTTTGCTCTGCCAAATCTGGAACTTGAAATAAGGACCTAGGTGCAGTCCTTGAGTGTTTTTTCCCTCAAGGCTAGTGCTCTAACACTCAAGCCACAGCTCTATTCTCAGATATTTTGATAGTTAATTGGTGATACGAATCTCACAGGCTTTCCTGTCTGGACTGTTCTCAAATTACCATCCTCAGAACTCAGCCTCCTGAGTAGTTAGAATTACAGGTATGAGCCACCAGTTCCCAGCTTATATTTTGGATATTACATCATCCTCAGAGTCCTATGTGTTAAATTCTGCTTGCCCAATCCATGTTATACTAGAAAGCTTAGTAGCTATTGAAATTGGAGTCTTATTAAGATAGGGAATTAGGTAACAACATAGACCTCAAAGGAACAAGTCAATTGACCATTGACTAAAACCTAAACGTATTAAAATTAAACTTTCTTAAACTTTCCGCCTTTTAAAATGACTCTCTGGGCTGGGAAGGTGGCTCAGTGGTAGAGTGCTTGCCTTGCATGCCTGAGGCCCTGGGTTTGATTCCTTAACACCACATAAGCAAAAAGAAAAAAGCCAGAAGTGGCGCTGTGGCTCAAGTAGTAGAGCGCTATCCTTGAGCTGAGGAGCTGAGGGACAGCATCCAGGCCCAGAGTTCAGGCCCCATGACTGGACCCAAAAAATAAAAATAAAAAAATAAAAATAAAATAAAATGATTCTCTGAGGTATTCTATCAAAATAAAATCAAGCTGAGTAAAGCAGATACTGTTTATATTTTGTGATACATAATATATAAATGATGAAAAAAGTTGGTAAACAAATATGTTCCTTTGTGTCCTTTAATCAGTAAACCAAAAATGTTTTACATTGAGTACAGTGGTCCTAAACTGCAGTAAAAAGTTTATTTGTTTATTCATATTTCAGAACCTTATTGCTAGATGACACCACATCCATAGATGCTATAGGCCACTCAATTATGTCTATCTTCACATAGAGACAATTGATGATCATGTGGTTCATAAGGAGAAAACTCTCCCATTTTCATGACTTGTCTAAGACCTTCTAGAAAATTCCAGATGTTCACAATGTTATAATCTGCCTCCAATTTCCTTTTCTCATCCAAAATTACCTGATCTCCAGCAGCGTTGTTAAATTGGATTTTCTTCAGAAAGGGATGGAGCTAAATGAATGCATCATCTTATGGTGCAGTGAGGTTCAACATTAAGACACAAAATCTGCCTTATCAGAATTCCTCATGGTATTTCATTCCTGCTTCAGAATTCATCCATAACTAAAATGCCTAATGAACTATAAGTGGAAGTTAACAGAGAATTAGCATACAATCTTTGTAGCTCAATACAGATAATCTATGGTTCCACTTAAAAATAAAAACACTGGTACATTCAACTCAATCACAAATCAGCCATATTTCTATTTCATAGCTACACCTATCCACAGAGATTTATTTTTGCATATATCCTTGATGTAGGTCTGTAAAAGAGTTAATAATTTAAAAATAGATTGGGATTAAACAATATCACTTATTCTAAGTATGAAATACTGTCTTCCGATGGCTTGGTGAATAAATGTATACTCATTTCCAGCCTATGATTTATACCATTCACATAGACAATGTGAAATAATAATATTGAAAGCTTCACCTTATGCTGAAGTCATTTTAAAGTTTAGCATTTAAGCTGTTAGTGAGAATGTAAATTAGAACTCCACTTGTGGATAATAGCATGGAACGTTAAAAATATATAAAATGACTTACTCTTGTATTCAGTTGTCCTCTGTCTGAGGTACTGGCTCGCGTGACCCCATCTGAGCGCCTGTGTGCCATGAGGGTGCATGCGGGCACGTATTCCCTGTGGGGGATGAGGGGGACGTCCCCTCCTCCAAGTCAGGGCAAAGCCCAACGCCTGGCACATTGCAGGAAGTGCCATTCATGCTCCTCCCAGAAACTATGTAGAACAATGCCTCAAGATTTCTTTTGAGCTTTTTAATGGAGCCTCACCTCACCTCCTCCTGTATTATCTTGAACAACTCTTCCTGCTCACTGATTAAAAGTTGCTAATTGTCCACATTCCCCCCAAATTATTTAAGGTCAACTTTCTGTCCCGTGACTGTCCCGTGACTACAGACTTACCTTCGATGCCCCTATGCCTTATACAAGCATATAATGTTTTAATAAACTTTGTTTATACCTGCATGGTATGGTCCCTCTCTGCCTACCAGACACTGCATTCCTGGGTCTTGCTGTGTGAACAGCAACAGTCATCTATCCAAAATAAATGAAATCAGCAAGTTGAAAATACAACAATGTAACTATGTTTACTAGAGTGCCTTCATAGTAGCTACATATATAAATTATCAAAGTGACTAAACAAAAAATGGTGAAAGCATAGAGAAAAATACACATGCTATAACTAGTAAATGTTCTTTAGCCAGGAGATAATATCTCACTCTTGCAATCCTAGGTACTCAGGAGTAGGACATGTGAGGATAAAGGTTCAAAGAAAGCCCAAGTAGAAAAGCCCATGCAACACTTCTCTATAAAAAGCCAGAAGAGTTCTCTGTCTCGAGTAGTTGAGCCCTAGAACTTCATGCAGTGGCTCAGGGACAGTGCCCAGGCCTTGAGTTCAAGCCCTAGAACTGGGAAAAGAAATACTTCCAAAATCTCAATAAGCAACTCAATTAAAATTACAAAAATATTTGGTCAAATAATTCAGACTACCTGGGTAAATAATGATCTATCACCTAAAAATGTCAAGCAAATGTAGGATGTAGGAATTAGAGAACTGGCTTGAATAGTCAGCATTAAGATTGAGAAATTCAGTAAAGAATTTGAGATGAGAGTTGAAAAAGAAAAATCATATTCCCACATGAATTGTAGACAGTGGTTTACAACTTTTCCTAAACCTATCACTACAAAATGGAAGACAGGAAAACAGACTTCCATTAGGAGTTCATATGGTTCACAAATTCAAGAGCGGAGTAAGAAAGTCATTTCTTGCAAGAAGAAATATTTTTTCTAAGAAAACGTGAAGATATTTCACACTTAAAATGAAATATTGATGTAAATAGTAAGTCCTTAAAATTTCAGAAATAAATGTATAATTTGTAAACACACAGCTTATTTTTAAACCTTTTACTATCTATTGTATTAGTACAAACAATTTTCAATTCACAATACCTAGTTATGAGTACAATGCATACTGACCAGTGTCACCACTTTTGTAATTTTTTATTTCTCTCCACTCAAAGTAATCCTTCCAAATTCTACGTTTTCATATAAAAAAGGGGCACAAAATATGCCTCATTTCACCCTCCCTTGCTTTATCTTTTCATCTACCCCCTCCCAGTGACTTCACCCATTATGAAGACCCCACATTCCATCTCCTTGGCATTAATTTTGTTAAACTGCAAGTTCACTACACCATTGGAAACCTACTCTGCACATATCACGTTAGTTAACATGCACGTATATATACAAAATGACCCTGTATAGGTTTACATATATATTTACAATTAGTTCTAGCTTCCACAAATGAGGGGAAACATGCATCTTTTGCTCTCTGAGCATGACTTCACTTAATATAATTTTCTCACATACATACATTTCTCTACAATGATATATTATCATGTTAGTAGCAGATGAGTACCTCTGAGTTACTTGCATAATTTTGCCATGGTGAATAGTACAGCAATGAGCTATGAAAGCAGCTTTAGTGTAATCTGATTTCTAATCTTTGAGGAAAATGTCCAAGAGGTTTTTTTTTAATTTAATTTTATTTTATTTGTGAACATACTGTACAGAGGGGTTACCATTACATGGGCAGGATAATGCGTACATTTCTTACCAAGCATTGCAGCCTCCTCCTTTGGTTTACCCTTCACATCCCTTCCCAGCCTCTCCCCTCCCCCCCAATGTCCAAGAGTTTTATTGCTAAACAATAGGAGAATTCTATGTTTAATTACTTGAGGACACTGCAATTGCCTTCTACAGTGGTTGGTACACATTACATGCCTATCAATTGTGTAACAGCATTTCTTTTCCCCACTTACGTTAATAAGAGGTGATTAAACAATTGAACATAGAAAGACATAAAATATTATCTTGTGTATTTGACAACTTGCCACAGAAACTTGAGTGTTCTTGTAGCGTACATCCATCTAATTCTTAATGATTTATGAGAGAGAGTATATGCATAAATAGACTGGGAAGGTTTGTAAGAGCTAATGTAGGGATAGAAAAACACACCAAATAACATATATTGTATAAATATATAATGATCTATAATAGTAATTATGATTATAATTAACAAAGCACAGACTTTAAAAATTTTTATTGTATAGGTGATGCACAGGGGGGTTATTGTTACATAGTCAGGTAATGAGTACATTTCTTTTAACAGTGTCCCCCCACCCCTCATTTACTCTCAGATTTATGACACCTAGCTCCTGCCACAAGTTGTATAGTTCATTTTCAAAATAGTGTTTAGTGAATATCACTGCTGAATTTGTTCACTCTTTGTCCCACCATTTCTAACAGATATTTTAAAGAGGAAAAAAATACATAAGTATTATGTAGTTAAAGATTTGTGGTATATAAAATTCTGAATAAGGAGGTCAAATGTGTAGGACAAGTAAAAGAAAGGTAAGTGATAGACTCAAAAGTAAACAGGAAAAGATGATGTACAGACTAAGGTGGAAGGTCCAAATAAAACCCAGAATAAAATTTAATTTTGAATATGCAGTAAATATCCTAAAACTAGGAAAATGAGTAATAGACTATAAGAGTCAACTATTCTGTGAAGTATTTCCCCAAGTGTAAACTACTAGGTTCTGATGAGGAAAGTGATATTAATTTTCACTGGAGAGCCCATGAATTTCAAAAATACTTAAATTTAATATCAAGATGAGTTATTTCTCATAGGATGTGTTTGACCCAGACTCAAGACAAAGACAATTTTTATGACCTTAGTACAATGATATAACACTCTGGAACAAAGATACTGCCTACAGGACCTAAACTAGAGGCCAAAATGGAGACGACTTCCCTGCCTAAAACCAAGTACCCATTAGTGGTGTGGTAGACAGACACTACAGAACACCAGCAGGCTGAAAGAAGTTCAGAAACATGGCCTCATTGAATTTGTCAGGCAGTTTCCTGGCCAGGAAAGTCATAGTGAAGCTCTCTAGGACCAAGGAGACCGGTATCCCAAGACACAGTAGAAGGCAATGACTAAGCCTTTGTTGCACAGGATGATAATATGGCCCTGTTCAGAGTGTGCATTTCTGTCAATGAATGGGGGAGAAGTTACAAATAAATTCCATCGAGAATGAGTTGGAGCAGCAGACAGGAATGATGAAGTTAGGCATTCCTGACACCAGCAACTTCGGCCTTCTATTCCCTGAAGAAGTGTCAGAAAAATCCTGTAACACAGTAATCCTTTTTCCCACAGTGACAATTCCATGTGGTCTGCTGGAGGATACACATGGATGTGTTAGGATGGCCAATGAAGAGTAAGAAGCAAAGAAAACATCAGTTGAGGGAGATGAGCTAGATATAGCTGCGAGCTTAGTTGTTGGCCTAGACAATGGGAGTGTTGTTGTGCTTTGTAAAAATCCCAAGTGCAGAGAGCTAAGCAGACTGGAGCAATCCCCAAAGGGTCTTTATACCCCAGAAAGCTCTCAGAGTTCAGCAGGCACTTTTCTCTGTGTTAGCATACTGATGATCTAGCCACCTCATACATACTCCATATCTGGCCAGGAGTGGGAATTACCGTCAGTTATGTAGTAGTTCCTTTCTCTTCATGCTTGCCCCTAGAAGAGTTCATTTGTTCACTTCAGCCAACTGTTCCATCTTCTTGCTTTATATACCAAAGAAACAAATTCTTTTTTTTTGGGGGGGGGGTCATAGCAAAAACAGGTGAAGCATAAAGCAAAATATATACAGTGTGACTCTGTCTAAAGTTCAGGTATCTCAACTGGGAGCCGTGGTTCACTTCTGTAATCCTAGCAACTCAAGAGGCTGAGATATGAGACACCAAGTTACAGCTCCTTAGCACTAATTTTGTTAAACTTTAAGTTAGTTTTCATGGGAATTATACCACTAAAATTATCTCCTGTATATACTGTGCTTTAATTAACATTTTTATATGTATATGCAAATTGGCTTGTGGAGATTTACATATGTATTTATAATTAGTATCTAATTTCCACATATCAGAGAAAACATGATCTTTGTAACCTCTGACAATGACTTACTTCTCTTAATGTAATTTTTCAACAGCCATTCATCTCTCTACAAATGACATAACATCTTTTTGCATGGATGTGTAAAACTCCAATATGTCCTTGTGGTCTATTTCCATGATGTGTCTATGGGGACATAGTGCATTAATGAATATGGTTGTGCCTTACTGTATCTTACTGTGTACATTTTATAACAGTTCCCCAAATAATAAATAACAAGGGTGTTCTGGATTAATTTTGTTGTGGAATCTCCAAACAAGCTTCTATAGTGGTGCAACTATATATGGGGCTTGCACTCTGGGCCTGAGCTCTTCAGCTCAAGGCTAGCGCTCTACCACTTGAGCCACAGCACCATTTCCAGGTTTCTGGTGGTTTATTGGAGATAAGAGTTTCTAGGCTTTTCCTGCTCAGGCTGGCTTTGAGATCTGATCCTCAGATCTCAGCCTCCTGAGTAGCTAAGATTACAGGCGTGAGCCACCAGCGCCTGGCAAGTCATTTAATATTAAGATGGCGTTTTTCTCCTAGAATGTCTTTTACCCTGTATATCATACAAAGAATTTCTATCTGGCCTCAACAAGATGATGTAGCTTAGGGACAAAGATGCAGCCTAGTAGGCCAGCACTGGAAGCCAAGATGGAGAAGACCTGCATGGCCACCATGGTCTTCCCCTTGGTGCTGTGGTAGACAGGCAGGAAGGTGACCCAAATACTACAGAACACCAACATACTGAAGGTCAGAAACTCGGCCTCACTGAAGGTGTCAGGCAAGTTCCTGGCCAAGATAGCCACAGCAAAGCTTGCCAGGGCCAGGGAGCCCAGGTATCCCAGGACACAATAGAAGGTGGTGTCTGAGCCTTTCTTGCGTAGGATGATAATATGGCCATGTTCTGAGTGTGCATTGGTATCAACAAATGGAAGAGCAGTTCCCAACCAGATTCCAGAGAAAATGAGCTAGATCAATGTACAGATGGGAATGATGAAGTTAGGCATTCCTGACACCAGCAACCGCTGCATCCTATTCCCTACAGAAGTGACAGAGAAGGCCAGAACCACCGTAATAGTTTTGGCCAAGACAGTGGAAACAGCCACAGTGAACACAACTCCAAACTTGGTCTACTGGAGGATATATGTGGTTGTGTTGGGATGTCCAATGAAGAGCAAGGAGCAAAGAAAGCAGCAGTCGAGGGAGATGAGCAAGATGTAGCTGAGAGCTCTGTTGTTGGCCTTGACAATAGGAGTGTTGTTGTGCTTTGTAAAAATCCTAATAACAGCAGTGGTAAGTGCAGAGAGGCAGAGAACTAAGCAGAAGAGTCATACCCAAAGGATCCCTAGAGTCCAGGAAGCTCTCAGATTTCAGCAGGCAGAGACTTTTCTCTGTGTTGGCATACCGATGATCTGGGCAACCCAAACACTGCTCCATGTCTGGCAAGGAGTGGGAGTTACCATCAGTTGTGCACTAGCTAGCTTGCTTCCTAGCCCTTCCCCCAAAGAGGTTAATTTGTCGAGCATAACCAATTGCTCTTTGTTGTTTCTGTTTAAACCAAAGGTACAAATTCTATGAAGTGTTCAGTATTTTCTTTTCTCATGTTTTCAGTATTTTCAGGAAAGCATTATCCATTTTCAAATTGCCTAAAGATAAATCTTCACCTAATTAGCACACCCCATGTAATAATCTGTGCAATTCCTTCAGAAACCACATAGTTCATGAGAAATGCACACATTTTATTTTGGACATGAATGTGTAAATTCCAGAGAAATCAGGAACAATCAATAACCCTTATTATCTTCTCTGGATTTCCCCACCTCAATCACACATTGGTGGAGTTTGATGGATATTTCATTGACTCACTTCCCCAATTTTGGTAACAGTGACCTTTTAAACTGTGAGCCTTCTCATTCAATACAGGCTTCATATTTACCCTTATTTCCAGCCTCTTAATTTTTTTACCTCATTTTCTAAAATATCTAAAGTCTATCACTACAATAATTTTTCTCTTAATATTTCATAGTTTATCAGGTATTAAATGACATTTCTCAAAAATATACTTAATGACTTAGGATTTTGAAGTACAAATAAATAATTTCTGACCCTTACACTCTTCAGTTTCTAGAAATTGAAGTATATATTCAATTCTAGACATATACATATATGTCTAGAATGTTCTAATAACAATAAAAATTATTGGCATACACCTTCCTTTCAAATTAATGTGCCCTTTCAATATGCTTTGTCCAAAATACTGCATTTTCCAGGATTGTAGCATAAAGTTGAGTTAAAGTGGTGCTCTTGAGTATTATTTTTGCTATGCAATATATTGTACCATATTACAGATAAAGTTTCAACATGTTATTTGTTGGAATGGATATCGTGTATATGGAAACTGGTCCACAAAACTTCACCAAAGCTTTTATCCCTCCTCATGTATTATGACCTTCCTGCCAGCATTATTATTATCATTTGTGACATGTAAACTCCTACCTAATAAAAATTAGGCATACTATCTATTGTGGTTTGTTCCTATTATATACCATTGACTGAGAAATACAAAGAAGATATGCAGAGAGTCTTCAATACTTACACACTTCCTGTCCTGTTAGAAATCTCATTCTCAGGGCAAGGATACAATCAAAGCTGCAAGCAGACTTTCCCTCCTGTGGGGATTTTCTGAATCCAGGACCACAACTCTCACTGCAGACAGACTGAGAAGTATAAGGAAAACAGATTAGTGTTTTTTTTTATTTTATTTTTATTTTTTTGGTCCAGTCATGGGGCCTGAACTCTGGGCCTGGGCGCTGTCCCTCAGCTCTTCAGCTCAAGGCTAGCACTCTACCACTAGAGCCAGAGCGCCACTTCCGACTTTTTTCTTTTTTTGCTTATGTGGTGCTGAGGAATCGAACCCAGGGCCTCGAGCGTGCAAGGCAAGCGCTCTACCCCTGAGCCACC
The DNA here is from genome assembly GCF_000151885.1 of Dipodomys ordii. Lineage (NCBI taxonomy): Eukaryota > Metazoa > Chordata > Mammalia > Rodentia > Heteromyidae > Dipodomys > Dipodomys ordii. The sequence goes on from NW_012267284.1 coordinate 1,215,273, forward strand.
TTCCCAGCCCAACAGTGTTAATGACAGATAGGTTAGTTATAATTTATACATTCAAATTCTAGTGTTGTAAGCATTTTGATCATTCAGAATCAAAATTTCTGTATAGATGCATATATAAATATATATATATATAAATATATATCTGGATGATGTTATTTCAGGTATATCATACTCAAAAGAAAAGTGTCTTAAATCCTTCCTCTGCACTTCTTAATGGAAAAAGTAGTCATTCTTCTTTTTTTGTTTTTTTTTGGGGGGTCCGGTCGTGGGGCCTGAATTCTGGGCCTGGGCACTGTCCCTCAGCTCTTCAGCTCAAGGCTAGTGCTCTAACATCTGAGCCACAGCGCCACTTCCGGCTTTTTTCTTTTTGCTTATGTGGTGCTGAGGAATTGAACCCAGGGCCTCAGGCATGCAAGGCAAGCGCTCTACCATTGAGCCACATTCCCAGCCCTTTTTTTGGGGGGGGGTCCGGTTGTGGGGCCTGAACTTTGGGCCTGGGCGCTGTCCCTCAGCTCTTCAGCTCAAGGCTGGCGCTCTACCTCTTGAACCACAACACCACTTCTGGTTTTTTTTTCTTTTTGCTTATGTGCTGCTGGGGAATTGAACTCAGGGCCTCATGCATGCAAGGCAAGCGATCTACCACTGAGCCACCTCCCAGCCCCAAGTAGTCATTCTTGAGATGGGAAATCAGCAAAAAAAAACAAACAACTGGCCAATTGACTATTATTGATTGAAACATAAAACAATGAATAAATTAAATGTTCTACCTTATAAATTGACTTTGAAAGGTACTGTGTTACAGGGATACAGAACTTTGTAGCACATATGATCTTTATATTTGGAATACTTAATCAACAAATATTTGGAATCAACAACAAATAAATTAGTAAAAATGTTCTAAATTGGAAGTTGGTAACTTACATTACTGCACAATTAATGAATACAATAGCAATAAATTCTAGCAAGACATTTCATTCATTTATTCATGCTTCAGATCATCATTGTTTGATTCAATGAACCTCTGTGAATGATATGGGCCATTCAGATAGAGATATTGATGACCATGTGGTTCATATGAAGTAAATTTTCCCACTTTCACCACTTGCCTAAGACCTTGTGGAAAATTCCAAAGGTTCACAATGTCATATTCTGCCACCAATTTCTTTGTCTTATCTAAAATTGGTCACCAGTAGGATTGTTGAAATGGATGTTCTTCAGAAAGGGGTGGAGCTAAAAGATATGCATCAACTCATGGCAAAGTTAGTCAAGAGTTCACACAGAAAACTGGAAGAAAGCATACATACCTCATTGACATTCATTTCTGCTTCAGAATTCACCAATAACAGTAACACAGCAGAACAACTGAAAGTCTGTGGAGAGCTAATATAAAATAATGCTGATAACTCCTAAAACTCAAGTCTATCTAAGGTAACATTTCAAGATTAAAAATCTAGTAGGTTCACCCAAATAATCACAAATCATACACATTCCATTGACTGGATACTCAGGCAGAGAAAATTCTTTTATGAGTAACTCCTCTGAGTAATTCAGTAAAAAAGATATGAAAACTACCTGAATTAGAATTAAATTACTTCACTTATTAAAAGTATGAACTATTGTACACAAAATATTTTTAGTTATCCTTGCCTATTACAATTTCAAATAGAAAATCAGTACATACAAAATTGAAAGCTTTAGCCCTGAGGGTGTTGCAGATAGCTGTAATGAAAATAATCAGTGGAGAACTAATTAAAAATTCATTCTTGTCAGGCACCAGGCTGAGATCTGAGGATCACGGTTCAAAGCCAGCCCAGGCAGGAAAGTTGGTGAGACTCTTTATCTCCAAATAAACCACCAGAAAACTGGAAGTGGCGCTGTGGCTCAAGTGGTAGAGCACTAGCCTTGAGCTGAATTGCTGAGGGACAGCGCCCAGGCCCAGAGTTCAAGACCCACAACTGACAAAAAAAAAAAAATCATTCTTGCCACTGGGCTTTTCAAGTAAAATTCTACAGGGTTTTGACACTATCTCACAAATTGGGTGGTGGTGGGTGGCTCACAACTGTAATCCAAACTACTTAAGAGGCAGAGATCTGAGGATCACAGAATGAAGCCAGCCCAGACAAGAAAAACCATGAGACATTTATCTCCAATTATCTACCAGAACAATTCAGAAGTAGAGTTTGTGATTAAGTGGTAGACTACTCACATGAAGCAAAAGAAGCCTAGGAACTGAGTTCAAGCCTAAGGTCTGGCACTAAAAAATAAAAAATCATTGCAGACAACTAAGCTTAGTACACTTTCTCTTTATCTTTTAAAAAAAGTTTATTTACTACCTAGTTTGATTTGAATGAATCCCATTTACAATGTCAGTTTACTCATAGTATTTGCTTGCCAGTGCAAATCCTTTACCTGAGAAGGAGAAAACACATGTTTTCTTCCATTTCCCACTGGCTGTGCTTCTGCTTGATCAATAACCATCGCATGAAGGGCCTGAGCCACAGCATACACAGCATTATATATATTGTAACTCTCTTCCATGTCAAAAAGGTACCTAGGCAACCATTCCAAGGAAGTACTGGGTAGACAGTTCTTCTAAGTTACATAGCTAGACTCAGAAAATGTGCAATTAAAAGATTAAATCCACACCAAAACAAAGTAATAGTCTTCTGGGTATTTGGATGGGTTAGCTGTTCTGATAAAATTGTTGAAACCAGAAATTTCTACATGGTAGTGTGAGAAAATGAGAGATGGATGGAGTGAATGTAACAAAAAATATTTCATCACATGGATAAATGTATCATGGCAGTTTATGACCTAGATGTTCCTAGAGTTAAATAATCTGTTAAAAAAATGTTTAACAAATTGAACAAGAATTTATAGTTACTGTAAATAAGAACCACATTTGTGAATGAATTTCTAATTTTCTCATGAAAGGATACAAGTTCAAATATTTTGTCAAAGAAAGAATATAGTAATGTGTGTTCAAAAGCTACACCGACTTTGTGCCTGTTCATCTCTTCTCTCAATTTTGGCAGCATCCCCAAACCATTCTCATCTTCTGAGATCAACAGACCCACCCAGTTCCAGCTGAAACGAACCCTCAAGGAAACCATGGCAAAAGCTAGAGATGTGTCCTTGGGGCTATCTGGTAGACAGAAGGAAATGGGCAATGGTCACTCAGGACAGGAACAAGATGCCCAAAGTTACACTAGAAGGAAAAGAAAATGAGAAAGTGAGGAATTGGGTTGACTTAAACCACATCCTCATTCCTGACGTGTATTAAAGAACACCTGAAACGGTAGAAAAGGCTTGTTTATGCCTCTTTTAGTGGCATCTACGATTCTTCGGGTCCATGTAGAAAATGAATGAACCAGGTCAGGGAAAAGGTATTCTTGCAGTCTGCTATAGCCTGTCCTTCTTCCATATATGAAACTAAGCTCGTATGGACATTTCACCAAAGGTAGTTCATTTTGAGTTTTTCTAATTCCACATTCTTATTTCATATTCATTAAAAACCTGAGAATTGCCAGGCACCAGTGGTTCTCACCTGTAATTGTAGCTACTTAGAAGGCTGAGATCTGAGGATCATGGTTCAAAGTCAGCCCAGGTAGGAAAGGTGTGAAACCCTTATCTCCAATTAACCTCCTGAAAAACAAAAGTGATGCTATAGCTCAAGTAGTAGAGCGCTTACCTTGAGCTGAGGAGCACAGGGACAGTGCCCAGGCCAAGAGTTCAAGCCCCATGACAGAAAAAAAATCAATCAAACAAACAAAAAACACCTGAGAATGGTATCAAATAGTCATGATTTCATATTTCAGCCACACTCCTGATCCCATTTGTAAAGGCCCAACAATGTTGTATACTGGGAAGAGATCTGGCCTGATGGTCCAGACAGTGCTACTGCAGTCTGACTTTCTCTCTCACATGCATAATTAAGGATAAAGTCTTTTCCAGAGAGGTTAGAGACAAGATTCCTATATAGCAGATCACCCCTTTTTTCAATTGAATAGATAGAAAATCCCAGCATCCTGTTGGGCAAAAGATGAGGATTTTGTTGATCTCTTCAATAGCAAATGCCAAAGTTAGAACAAGCTGAAAGTTGCTGAAGTTATAGCTATAGAGAAGGCACAGGAAATAACTTCAGTCTTATGCATTGACTTAAGGGAATAAATGTTTGTTTAGAAAAAAACATGCATATATTGAAACCATACCACTAACAATGTTGCAATCAAATATGAGTTTTATGTAGGTAATTCATATTAGTACATGAAAATGTTTCTCATGGATGAGATTCATATTCTTATAAGAGAACAAGGAGAACTTGCCTTTCCCCTCTATCAAATATGGACAAAACAGTTACTGGTGCTTGTACTTGAAACATGACACATTTTCTCATGAATACTCAACTAGTCATGTCTGAAGGTTGCTTTTATAAATGCTTCAAGTAGCGAAGTACATTCTATTATCACACTAAAGCTTATTTTCTTTGTTTCTGTTGCAGAATAACCTTACTCAGAGAATGTCTTACTTTGTGGTAGAGAGAATAATTCAGAGCAAGAGCACATAGGAAAATGATCTTCTTCTCAGACAAAGCAAATTAAAGACAAAATGTCGCCCAGAACAATAGCAAAAGTTTCAGGCAGCAGAATGGAATTCTTACTTATTAAAACAAGGGAAAATTAGATGCAATCTAATTTGTAATGTAATCTCCCTTTTTTCTGCATCAAAATTTGCATTTGGGTGCAGAGAAAGTATTAAATCCAGGTCTTTGACTAAAATGAAGTATCCAAGTCAACCATGGAATTGCCCATTTTTGGAAAATTCCCAATAATTACTCCTGTCAGACAAATACCATTAGAATGAATGTCTAAATTGCTAGTAGGCTAGAGGGTTACAATGTGCCTACTTAAACTCTTCAAAATGGTGAATAGAACATCAGGTTTGGTAGTCAATTTCTTGAGGAGGAAGGCATGAAAAGTAATTCAGGCCTATTTCTTTTAACACAGTTCTAGAATCACCAAATTATGAAAAAGTATCCAGTAAAACTGAAGTTGTTACAAACAGCAGGAAAGATTCAACACTGGAAAATACATCTTTTCCGAAATGATATTAAGGAAAACTATGAAAATGAAAAAAATTCTAAGGAATAATTCAACTTTCTAATATAGATCTTGCATCAGCAAATTCATTTGATTTATGACAATCCCTTAAGCAGAAATCACAAAAGCACCATAGGGTACTATGCTTTTTCTTTAGGTTGGTATTTGCTAAACAGGAAGAATTTATCCAGCAACACTATTTTTGAATATAATGGTGAAAGATAGACCTTAAAGAAATATGCCATGGCTCTGGGAAGGTGGCTCAGTGGTAGAGTGCTTGCCTTGCATGCATGAGGCCCTGGGTTCCATTTCTCAGCACCACATAAGCAGAAAAAGCTGGAAG
>NW_012267284.1:1222215-1230060 GCF_000151885.1 Dipodomys ordii
GGAGGGGAGGAGGAGGAGAAAAAGGCGGTGGCAGCACAGGTAATAACTTCCAGGCTAAGATTCCAACAACATGGGAACAATACAGAACTGACACTTTTAGAAAGAGGGATGCAGACTCTTGAGGAATGTTACATATGCATTTGCAATGCCCTGGATTAATACACATAAAAATACACTTTATTCAGTAATAACAAACAACAAGAACATATATACATTTCTAGAAAATGGTTTTGTATGCTCATTGCAAACATTTGACAGTTTGTGGAAACATGCCAATTTTAGGAAAATAATTCAGAATAAGGGAAAAATATAACTTGTGCAAACTACTTGGATGGGATAAAATAACAGCAGAATTGATAAATACATAAAAAGCATAATAAAAAAACAACCTTGGTTTGTACCTGAAACTTTTATCCATGAGATGGTTACTTTTGAAAATAGCATAAAAATAATGAATTATTCAATTTCCAAATTACAATGAAGAATATAATCTATTTTACAATATACAGTCCTATTTTCTTTATTTGGAATAGAAAATGCAAACCAAATCATTTCCATCTATTTCTGATACTGTAGAAAGCCTGAAAAAAAATCAAGCTGTTGTTAAAGCTAAGCAATACACTAAAAGATAAAGCCAGTTAAAGTAAATATTTTAGGTTTGCAAATAAAATATATTTAGAAAAATAGGATCAAATAATTTATCTTAAAAGGCATTTCTACTTTTAATTGACAAAGTAGCATCCAGGATAGGAACACTGACATAAATAGGTGGCCTGAGGTGTCTGAAGTCACGCTCAATAGAACATTAAAATGGGAAAAGTTTTAAAAGGTTTTCGAGAGAAAGAAATATCCTAAGTATACAGGGGGCACATTTCTAAGTCCTGAAGTTGTTTGTTGCAGCTGCTGATTTGATTAGTGAACTGAAACATTTGGATGAGATTCTAACATTGTTTGTCTAACGGATGAATCAGCAAAGAGGAGAAAATCTCAGGTAATAATGACTGTATTCTGTCAGGTTAAAGTAGGATTTCCAGAGTCGGGATATGTACAGAACCACTTCGAGCCAATGTTCTCCCTAAATAGAGCAGTTCCCAAAGTCAGAGCCAGCAGCCTCATCTTGCTTTTTCAGAGCCCTCAGAACACAAGATTTCATAGGCTACTAGCACATATGAGTGGAAACTACATCCTTGTCTAGGAAAGAATGCTGTCACTGCTAGCCTGATTCCCCTGGAAGATCACTGTCAATTCTGCATCTCTCAGCTGGTCTATTCTAAGACCATTTCTGGGTCGTGATAAAGTTAATAAATGTTAATGTTTGATATCCTGCAGTCTTCATTCTGTACTGATGTAGAGTGAAATTAGATGACAGTATGTGCTTTGAATATTAAATATTATTAAATATTTCATTCTGTACTGATGTAGAGTGAAATTAGATGTCAGTATGTGCTTTGAGTATTAAATATTATTAAATATTTCAGCCAATATCTGAGAGGCATCATCTTCTTCCAGTAATTTTCCATCCATTGATTAGTATCCTGAACTCTTAATAAAAGTTCCTTTTGACCAGTCTGTGCTAAAGATTTAGCACCATGTATTTCATTCAATGCTATGCCTCATCACACTGGTCCCAGTAATTAAGGGAACACCTTCATGGAAAAAAGGTAATTGATAATTTTTAGCTACTATCAGACAAAAGTTTTTCTTGCAGGATGCCTGAATGTCACAACAGACTCCAGTGACATCTGCACACAGAGCTTGCGTATCTGAAAGTAGCTATGAAATATCCATCTACAGAAAACACAACATCAATGACATTACACAAATATATGTGAAACATGCAAATAAATATTTACTATTCATACATGGGAATATGTATTAATGTTGGTCCAAAGAATTATAAGCAAAAAGTTATATATAACACATGAGGAAAAATTTAGACATGCTCTACAGTAGATAAGAAGCCATCTCTAGGCCAGGCGCCGGTCATCCTAGTAATCCTAGCTACTCAGGAGCCTGAGATCTGAGGAACATGGTGCAAAGCCAGACCAGGCAAGAAAGTCTGTGAGACTCTTATCTCCAATAAACTACTAGAAAACTGGAAGTGAGCTGTGGCTCAAGTGGTAGCGTGCTTGCCTTGAGCTGGAGCAGGGACAGTGTCCAAGCTCAGAGTTCAAGCCCCATGACAGACAAAAAAGAAGAAGAAGAAACCATCTCTGTTCCTGAGTATGATCAGATACCACAGGGAAAGTTGATTTACCACACTTGCAAGAGAATGCAAGTGATCAATGTTCCAAATAACATTTTACATTGTAATAAGACTGAAATTAGACTGCTAATTTCTGCTAAATTCTGCCTTGTAGACTTGTAAATGTAATCTCCAGCGGTAGAACTCGTGTGGATATATAAGTACTGAGGATGTGTGTGTACAACTGAACCAGAATCAAAGAGGCGGGCGTAAAATCTCTGTAATGCCTCCCGCCTTCAGGGTTAACAGAATGTTCTTTGATACATGAAGCAACAGTGACATGAAGTTCTGACCCCATCTGTACTTGAAAGAGTACCTATATCATGCCAATAACAATTATTTCTCATACAGATGGGCATCAGTATGCTGACTGACAGATATTAGAAATCATATTTATTTAAGCAAGTATCTGCCTCTTGATTATGGGGAAATATATGTTCCTCCAACTTGCTAGTTCAAAACTAATGCCAGTAGGTTTTTCAAGTAGCAATGCTTGATTCCTGCAATAACACAATGATGGGTAATGTAGAGGTGTTACAGTAAGAGTTTTCAGCCCTGGCAAGGAAAGCTAAATAAAAAGTAGAGGTAACACTGTTCAAAAATAAATGTACTCATTACCTAACTTATGAAATGGTAACCCCTCTATACATCACCTTTACAATAACACTTTTAGAAAAAGAAACATAGAATTGTATCCTCCCCTTTGAAAACAGAAAGTACTCGCCTGAGAGACACAAACAAATATAGGGCTATTTCTGGTGAAAAGTTGCATAGCAAATGGTACAGAATAGAGCATTGATTAACAAAAGATCTGTTCAGAATGAAAATCAAATGGAGAATAACATGATATTCTGAAGTCACTTACTTCATCTGCGCAGCATCCCTTTTCAGAGACTGCGTGGGGATATTACTTTGTATTTCTATGTAGTGGAGTGGGAAAAAACCAGCAATTGACACATCTCCACTGATATGTGGAGCTGTCTTTCTTGTTGAGCAAACATTCCTTTTCCCGGAGGGAACTGACAAGAAATGGAAGTAGTAGTACAACTGGTATAAAAATCAAAGAAAACATCAGAGGATGGTATGTACGCCCTATTTGTGAGCATATGTAGAGCTTGTGGTATCCCGCAAATAAGTAAATATGAATATAAGAATTAGAGGATGATGATATTGCCTAGGATTTCCTCTCTGCCCCTTACTTCTTTCACCATATCCTGCTCCATTTCCCTAGACAAATGCTGGGTTCTTTCATCCCTGGGACTCTGCATCTGAGGTCCTATCTCCAAGTCAAAAACGTGAGATGCAAACATTTTGATGGTTCCCTTCTCCACTCCCAGTTGCGATGCTTTTATCAAAGACCAAAGGGTGTAAAGCTCCAGAGATGAACCCAACCCAGTTAGAACTGGCCTAAGGTAGTATCCAGAATAGTTGCAAATAAAGCCTCGTAGGATCATATAAAACTTCTGAATCAAAGTTGGAATGTGAGGTGCAAGGGAAAATTCCAGGCTCATGCCTGTAATCCTAACTACTCAGAAGGCTGAGATCTGAGGACTGTGGTTCAAAGTCAGCCCAGGAAGGAAAGTCTGTGAGACTCTTATCTCCAATAAACCACCAGAAAACCATAAGTAGCACTGTAGCTCAAGTGGTAGAGTGTTCGCCTTGAGCTAAAGAGCTCAGGGACAGCACCCAGGACCAGGAACAGAGTTCAAGCCCCACCACCACCAACAACAACAACAAAAAGCCCTATCAAAATCATTGACAATCACTCTCCACGAAGATGGGGGAGAACCTCTCACACCCATGGCTAAAACCAGTAAGAACATTGCTGGAATGAGGCATACAGGTATCCATTTGATCTGAGAATATGGGGCTGTGTAATTCTTCTCTATGACCCAAAACAAAGCTAATAATATAGAAGAAACTCTAGCTCCTACCAATCTAAATAGTTTGCACACACACAAGCCATCAGAAGACTTCATGCACATGGAACATAGATACTTTTCAAAGCAGTGAAGCAATTTTGTGTAATGTTCTTTTGGGAACTTGCGGTTGTGTGGTTGCCCATCTTCGTACTGTATGCAAGTGAAAATGGGAATCATAAGTAAGGCGCTTTCTTGCACAATGAGGTACTGAAGCTGGCTTCTGTATTATGTCATATACCCAGAACTCCAAGGTTTTACCAATACAAGAAACTGGTCGGATTTTAAGTGTGTGTTTTCCAAGTGAATTGTGCATTTTTGCTCATGTTTTCTCTAATATTAACTGCACTTTAGGAAGAGAAATTCCTCATATTGTGATAAACATTAATTCTGTCTGGCAATCTCTGCCCTTGGAGTATTTCAAAGGTAGAGGGGGAGAGGAAAGAGAGAATTGAGAGGTAAAGATTAAGTGAGAGGAGAGAGACAGAGAAAGATAGACTGTGTCATAAAGTAGACACAGACTCCATATGAATTTCTTGGTACAAAGCACAGGGGCTTTAGAACTGTCCTCTTCAGATTGAGAAATCCTACGTTGTGACTTTATTCACCTTGCTCTACTGACCTGCTCTGAAACTTTTCATGCTCATGCACATGCCAGTGTATTGCTGGGGGTTCATCCCCTATCTGATTAACTTTTAAGCTTAGTTCAGTATTATTTCCTATATATCTAACACAACAAATCAAAGAAAGGTTGGATAAATGGGGTTGCATTAAACTGCAGAGCTTCTGCATGGCAAAAGACACAGCTAGCAAAATAAATAGAAAGCCCACAGACTGGGAGATCTTCACTAGCCATGCAACAGATAAGGGCCCCATATCTAAAATATACTTAGAGCACAAAACATTACATTCCCTCCCCAAAAAAATCCTCACAGAAATAAACACCTCAGTAACAAGTGAGCTAAGTAGTTAGAGAGACTTCTCTGAAGAGGAAATAGAAATGGGCAATAGAAACTTGAAAGAATTTTTTTTTTGGGGGGGGGGTCCGGTCGTGGGGCCTGACCTCTGGGCCTGGGCACTGTCCCTCAGCTCTTTAGCTTAAGGCTAGCGCTCTACCACTTGAGCCACAGCGCCACTTCTGGCTTTTTTCTTTTATGGCCATAAAAGAAATGCAAATCAAAACACCATTGAGATTCTACCTCACCCCACTTAGAATGGCCATTATGAAGAAAACTACTAACAACAGATGCTAGCAGGGATGTGGCCAAAAGGGAATGCAACTACACTATTGGTGGGAGTGTAAAATTGTTCAACCACTGTGCAAAATAGTATGGAGGCTCCTCAAAAGACTAAACATAGAGCTCAGCTATGACCAAGCAATCCCACTCCTGGGCATTTACCCAAATGACCACAAACAAGGCCACACTAAAGCTACCAGCACAACTATGTTTATTGCAGGATTATTTACATATCTAAGATATGGAACCAACCTAGATGCCCCTCAGTAAATAAATGGATCAAGAGGATATGGAATAAATACACAATACAGTTCTATGTTTCCATTAGATATGTTTTGTGTCTGATCCTATGCAGAGAATTTCTATCTGGCCTTTAGGGACAAAGATGTACCCTAGGAGCCACGCACAGGTCAAGATGACAAACACTTCCATGGCTACCATAAGCTTCCCCCTTGGTACTGTGAGAGACAGGCAGGATGGTTACCAAGACATTACAAAATACCAACAACCAAGAACTCAGCTTCACTGAAGGTGTCAGGCAAGTTCCTGTCCAGACAAACCACAGTGAAGCTTACCAGGACCAGGGAGCCCATGTATCCTATGACCCAAAAGAAAGAAGTGACTGAGGGCTGAGATGTAGCTCAGTGGCAAAGCGCTTGCCTAGCAAGTGCAACGTCCTGGGTTCGATCCCCAGTACCAAAAAAGAAAAGACAAAAAAAAAAAAAGAAGTGGCTTGAGTCTGTGTTGCACTGGATGATGATGTGGCCATGTTCAGAGTGTACATGTGTGTCAATAATTGGGGGGTGAAATTCCCAGCCAGATTCAACTGAGGGACAGTTGGATCTGGGTACAGATGGGAATGATGAAGTTAGGTGGCCCTGATACCAGCAACTGCCACATCCTTCTCGCTGCTCACTGTGAAGGCCAGAAACACAGTAATACCTTTGGCCAAGACAGTGGGAGCAGTGACAGTTAACACAACTCCAAAGGTGATCTGCTGGAGGATACCATGGCTCTGTTGGGATGTCCAATGAACAGCAAGGAGCAGAGAAAACAACAGGTAAACAAGATGAGTAACATGTAATTGACCAAGGTAACAGCTGTTAGTGCAGAGAAGCAGAGAGCCATGCCAGCGAGAGCCATCCCCAAGGCTCCTTATGAAGAACCAGAAAGCTCTCAGCTTTTGGCAGGCAGGTTGCTCCCTCCGTTGGCATACTGATGATCTGGACACCTCACACAGTGTTCTGTATCTGGTGAGGAGTGGAATTACCCTTAGTTCTATTCCGAATTTTCCTTTCTCCTCAGCCCTCCCCTGCAACTAACTCATTTTGCTTGATTTGCCAGATTACTCTGCTTTACAAAATACACAAAAGAAATCTATGCAGCCTTCAAGCCCAAGTGAACTCTGCCCATGTTGTCCTGGTCACTTAGTGCCTCATTCATCTGATCTAGTCAAAGAGCATTTCCATTATAAATATCTGAAAGATACACTAACCTTAGTAATTTAAAACTCCACATGTGATAGTCTGTGTTATTCATTGAATAAAACAAAGTTTCTGAGAATTACAAACATTTTACCTGGGAAATAACTTGATAAGATCAAGGGAAATTAAAATGAATAAGAAGACTTCTCAGTTCCTGTTCCTCCTGCTCTCTCTCACATTTTACTTTTCACCACAAATGTATCTAAGTTTTCCAACTTGAATCTTTCCAGTCAGAAGTGAACTTAGATCATTCTTATAAACATAGCCAAGTTTATCTGTTCTTATGAAATGAATTAGACTGTTATATTATTCAGTTCTTTGAAGGGGTTGGTAAAAATGAGTACTCACTGTATTCTGGAAACACTAATAAACTTAAAAAGCATGAGAAAACACCCACTGGAGAAAAACCAGATATGTGTCATCTTTGTGGGAAACACAATCCTAACCGTCATCTCTAAAAAGAATCATGAGAGAATACACATTGGAGAGAAACCATTTAAGTACTACCTATGTGGAAGAGCCTTCAGTGAATCAAGTAACCTTAAGAAGCATGAAAGAATGCACACACTGAAAGAATCCATTTAAGTGTTATTTTTGTGAGAAAGCCTTCACCCATTCATTTTCACTTGGCAATCATCAGAAAATACACATTAGAGAGAAACCATTTGAGCGTCACCTACTTGGGAAAGCCTTCAGCAAAATCCAATAGCCTTAGGAGATATGATGTAAATATACTGGAGAGAACCCATATGAGTGCCATCTGTGTGGAAAAGTCTTCAGCCAATACTTCCCAAGGCTATCTACAAATTCAATGCAATACCTATCAAAATTCCAACCTCATTCTTCAAGGAAATAGAAAAGGCAATCCAAAAATTCATATGGAACAATAAAAGACCCCGAATAGCAAAAACGACCCTCAACAGAAAGAACAGTGCTGGAGGAATATCAATACCAAATTT
>NW_012267284.1:1231625-1234735 GCF_000151885.1 Dipodomys ordii
GGCTACAATGCTTGATAAGAAATGTACTCATTATCTTGCCCATGTAATTGTAACCCCTCTGTACAGTATTTTCACAATAAAAAATAAAAATAAAATCTTTAGCCAAATATCAAACTTTAGGAGCCATGAACAGCACACAGAAAAGAAACTATATAAATGTCATCTCTGAGAAAATGCGTTCAGTAGATCTAATATTCTTAGAAAGCATGTAAGAAGCCATCTGTTAAAGACGTCATAGGCTCATTATTTATATGATAAACCTCTCCACCCATATTGTGCCTTTTAGTGTCAATAGGGAATACACAAGAGAACATAAGTTCACACAGCTGAATTTGTGACTAGATTATACAAAATATGTACATAACTATGACAGTTTGAACATCTATGTAAATGTTAAGGCTGATAAACTGCACACTTAACAAACGGCTATGACAACCAGTGTTGTCCTCCTCAGTCCATAAGCTCAAATTCCTTTAAGCCAAGTCATATGCAGTGAGACTGTGGCAATGGCCCCGCCCCACAGTATGTCACTGCATGTCCTTAAAATGTCTACTTTGAACAAAATAAAGTAGAAAGCATCCAAACTGTTCAAGTCTTAATGAGAACAGACTTGAGATTACCTACATAAAACAGCTAGAGGCACACAGCTATAATCAAAAGCACATTGCTGAAGACCTTCATTTTAATGCAAGTAATCATTGACAAATTTTCAATACTACATTAAAGTCACATGAACTCTCCAATATAACACCTTCATAAAACTTGAACATATTTTTTATTTCACTGCTTACATCAAATCACAATATTTGCTTTGAAATGTTTAAAAATTAATAACATATATTAAAAACTGCCAAATCTGTAAAGAAATGAAAACAAAGATATTGAAAAAAACATGAGTGATCTCTAGCTTAACTGAATTTGGGGGGGGGGCGGTGGTTGTGGGGCGTGAATTCTGTCGCTGGGCACTGTCCTTGAACTCTTTAGCTCAAGGCGAGCGCTGTACCACATAAGCCACAGCGCCACTTCCGTTTTTCAGGTAGTTTATTGGAGGTAAGAATCTCACGGACTTTCCTGCCTGGGCTGGCTTTGAACTATGATCCTCAGATCTCAGCCTCCTGAGTAGCTAGGATTACAGACCTGAGCCACCGGCACCCAGCTAACTGAATTTTTTATGAAGTAATTTTGGCAACAGCTTTGTCAAAAACTTCAAAGGTCTTCATCTGTTTTCCAGTTTTACTTGTAATATTCTTGTACTTGTGATTTGAAAATGAAATAATCCTTATAAACCATGCTTTAATTGCCTAGTCTCATTTGGTGGCATTATTTTGTGAGCATATGGATCTTTGGTAAAGTACCTAGTTGGGAAAGGTAGCTAGGAATATGCCTTTAAACGCTGTATCCTGTACCCTGAGCTACTTTTCTTGCCCACTAATTTCTCTCCCCTTCTCACGAATTCCTTACCTCCTTTCCTACTTTCTCTTTCCCTTTCTATATCACCTAGTTACATATCTCTAATACATGTAAAAATACTTTTCTTCCACCTCCCTTCTCACTTCTTCCTAAGGGCATGGGAGCGGAACAGGTGGACAAGGACTAAACCTGTCATTAGCAGTGAAACTAAGTACTTCCTCCCACTTAAATTGTGTTAGACATTTCAATCAAAGGAATACAAAAATAATACCCAAATCAAAAGAAAACTTTTAGTGACTTGGAGAATGTAAATCAAATTCATGATCATACCAGAGCTTTTAAGAATATTCAGGTCAGTGTAATGCAGACTTAGTCTATTTTCCTATCAGAGTTATGAGCCTGGATTGTGATTTCCAGCAATAAATCATGTTTAGTTATTAGTCTGTAGGTGGTACTTGGTAGAGAATGACAAAATAAGAAAAACTATTGCAGAGTACTAAATATTGCTGTAGTGAGTTAAGTAGGGATCTTAATGTTATGTACTGATTAGCGTGTTTATTATCTAAAAAAAAGAGAGAGAGAACTAGAGACCAATCTTGGATGAACATAGATGCAAAACTCTAATAACAAACCTGCCAAATTTCAACTAATCAACAACAAAATCATACACTGCAATGAAGTGAGATTCATCCCAGAAATGCAAGACTGGTTTTATATTCATCAATCAATAAATGATTTACAACACATGAACAGATCCAAAGGTAGCTGACACATGGTCATTTCAGAAGATATAAAAACAGCCTCTAACAAGATCTTACAACCTGGGTGCTGTCCCTGAGCATCACTGTGCAAGGCTAGTGCCCAGCCATGTGAGTCACAGTTCCACTTCTGGCATTTAACTGGATTAATTACAGATAAAAGTCTCACAGACTTTCCTGCTCTGCCTGGCTTCAAAGCACAATCCTCAGATCTCAGCCTCTTGAGTAGCTAGGGTGGCAGGCATTAGCCACCAGCAACCAATCCAACATCCCTTTATAATTAAAGATTTGGAGGAGCTATATACAGAGAGAACATTCCTCGATATAAAAAAGAGCTGTTTGTTACAAATCTACAGCCAACATCACAGTAAATGATATAAAAACTAAAACCATTTTCCCTTAAGTCAGGAACAAGACAAAGATGTTTTGTTTGCTGTCTCCACTCCTTTTCAGTAGAGTACTAGAATTCTTAGTCAGAGCAACAAGGCAAGAGAAAACAAAGAGGATCCAAGCAGGGAAGAAAGAAGTAAAATTTTCTCTATTTGCAGATGACCATACTATAAAGGACCCTGGAGACTCTGTTCCCAAGCTTCTAAAGCTGATAAATATCTTTGGCAAAGTAGAAAGGTATAAAATCAATTCATAAAAATTAGTTAACTTTTCTGTGAAATCAGAAAAGCAATACCATTGTCAAGTCTCAGAGAAGAAAACAAAGAACTAGTTAGTAATGAACATAACTAAGGAAGTGAAGAACCTCTACAACAAAAACTGAAAAATTTGAAATTAAAGAAGGCACTGTACTGACAGGATTATCATAAAAATGTCAATATAGCCTAAAGTTCAATACTTCGGGGCTGGGAAGGTGGCTCAGTGGTAGAGCGCTTGCCTTGCATGCATGAGGCCCTGGGTTCGATTCCTCAGCATCACATAAGCAAAAAGAAA
>NW_012267284.1:1234785-1256580 GCF_000151885.1 Dipodomys ordii
GGAAGTGGTGCTGTGGCTCAAGTGGTAGAGTGCTAGCCTTGAGCTGAAGACCTGAAGGACAGTGCCCAGGCCCAGAGTTCAGGCCCCACAACCGGATCCAAAAAAAAAAAAAAAAAAAAAAGTTCAGTACTTCAATGCAATACCATTAAAAATTTTCCTTGGATCATGAAAAGCCCAAATCACAAACACATTCATGGCACAAAAAAAAAAAAAAAAAAGTGACAGATTTAACAATTCCAGACTTCAAACTCTACAAAGCTCTAGTAACAAAAACAGCTTGGAACTGGCACAAAACAGGCTCAAATACCAAAGGAACAAAAGATAAGGCCCAGAAATAAACACAGACATACAACCATCTAAAATTGACAGGGGAGCCAAAAACAGGATGGGGGAAAAGGCAGCCTCTAAATAACTGCTGTTGAGAAAACTGGACATTTGTGGCTGGAAACAAAAGCTGGATCCCTGTCAGCCAGTACTAATATCAACTCAAGATGAATCAAAGACTTCTAGCAACAGATACATTTAAATTAATAGCTTATAGATGGTACCAGATAGTGCATTTTTATAAAATGGTGTATTAAATGAGAAATTTTATATTATTTTTAAGTAAAGGAAAATGCAAAAAAAAGTCATATATGTTACTTTTGGAAATCTAACCACAGAAACACCAATCCTTTGAGCAACGTTTATAGGAAGGGAAAGGAAGGGAAGGAGCTATTTGTAATCATTTACAAAACTACAATGGAGTTTGCTGGCAGTGTTACCATTCTTGTAACACTCAGAATCACAAGATATCAATCACCTCACTTCATTGAGAATGGCCACTATCCAAAAGGAAAAACAGTGAGTGTTGAGGATTAGGAAAAGTGTCTTACACAGTGTTGGGAGAAGGTAAATTAGAACTATTACAGAAAGCACTGTGGTGGTATCTTGACAAATACAAAATATAATATTATTCAACCACGCAAATAAGCATGATGAAAATAGATGTGTGTGATTCTGTATGTGTAGAATAGACAGTTTATGAAATCAAACTAAGCATCCACTAACAGATGAATGGGCAAAGAAGATATGATATTGAATACACTGGGATACTTTCCACTGATGAAAATGAAATTTTGACATTTGCTGCAACATGGCTAACGTTGTAGAAATGTACATTAAGTGAAATAAACTGGACTTAGAAAATCAAGGCCTGTTTATTCTCATTTGTTAAATGTTAAGAGTGGATCTCCTGAGTGTGGAGAGAAGAGAGATGGGGAGGCTGACAGACATACGCAGATAGGAAAAATGAGTTTTATGGTTGATGTATCACATAGTAGGGTGATCTGTGGCTAATTATCTATGATGTATTACAAAATAGCTACAAGATTGCTGAATATTCTTGGCAGGAGAAATGGTAACTGTTTAAGGTAATAGGCTGAGTACATTGAATTATATAACACATGTATGCACTGAAATTCAACACTGTACCCATATATCAATTACTGTGACTCAATTAGACAAATTTCAGTTGCAGAGCCACAACTCTGCTGCATCACCATTTACCACTGCATTAGAGAAACTAAAGTACTCATCACTGTGTAGCTGAAATGAAGAAAAACCAGAAGGCAACAAAAGAGAAAGATGTCTCTGCTCCAAGACGTTTCTTCCTTCAGAAGTCACGAAGTACACTAACTTACGTACACACCTAATACCATTTCTTCACTCTGGGTACTTCTTTCTCTTACATGAAAGAAACAACACATTGTAATAATAACTTTCTCCTCTAAATAAATGTTAGATATTACAATTGTTCTTTCTCTGTGCGCCTTTCCCAAAAATGTCTAAACACACTCATGGCTCATGAATCTCCAGGATTCACCTCAACTAATTTGACTCAGGAAATTCATTACATTGTATGACATCTCTCATCAAACTGAAAGGAAGAACAAGAAAAGGGTGACTTACAAGTGTTCTATTGAGAAGGAAATGATAGATTATATTAATTGAAGAAATATGTTCTAATATGGTCAGTGTAATATAGATTCAAATGATTTCCTCAACACCATGAAATATCTTTTTTTTTTGGTCAGTCGTGGGGCTTGAAACCATGCAATATCATTAAGACATTTTTTATATACATGAAGTTTATATAAATAACACTTTATAAAGTACAATGAAGTCCTGCAGTAGTCAAACGTATAGGATTAGCATGAGGAAATACTAACCAAAACTGTGATTCTGAAAATGAATTCAGAAATATATGGGTTTTCTAGTTTGCTGATACATTACCAAGTTTTCAAAATTATCCCTTGTTTCATTATTTCCCTGTCTTCTCAATAAATATAAGTAAAACAAACACATATAATTAACATTTGTGCAATTCCCTTACTCTTGATGATTATATTTTGCTTATTACAGTTTATGTAAATGAATTCAAAGGCTTCTTGACAGAAGAAAAAATAGTTAAATTTTACCAACAGTACTTCAAGATTTAATAGGCTCGCTTATAATAGCTTCCAACTATACATTAAATATATTTAAAATTGGTAAACAGAAGAACCATCCTGCAAATTATTGAAGTTTACTAATAACAGGAAAAGGATGCCAGTCATTCCACTAATCCCCAATAGCATACTGTTATCTAAATCCTTAAGCAAGGGGAATGGTATAATGTTTATGACAAGGTAACGTGGCATTCAATACACAACAAAATTATACATTATCATCATTTTTATTTGCTAAAACAGTAACCCAAATATAGTATATCAAAATCCACTGCAGACTAAAAAAATACAAACCCTCAAGAAGCAATCATATTCCTCCCTTACTATGATCTATGTCAGAGCTCTGCTTCATGCAGTTCATAAGAAACTGTTCAGAAACTTGGATTTATATCAAAGTTCCTTCTTTTCAGAGATGAGTTATCTGCACCATCCTGATACCTGTGATCAAAGTTTATGCCTTTCAACCATATCAACTAATGAAATTATGACAAGGTTTTGTCAAATTCAACTGTAATAGGAGTTCAACTATAGTAATTCCCTTACATATATTAAGATTTGAGTTTAACACCAGTAATATCAGCTACTCAGGAGGAAGGGATAAAGAGAGTAACCTGGTTTGAGGCTAGTGTGGGCAACAGTTTGCAAGCACTCCATCTTAACAGACCAATTTTTTAAAAAGGCTTGACATGTGTTAGGTAAATTAAATAGGTAGGTTTAATTAGGTAGCCGATGAAGAGAACACCACGCAGTATTTAGGCAGGAAGAGAAATTTATTCTTTACTCAACTGCTGCCCCCCGCTGTGCATGGTGGAGAAGCACATGGTCAAAGGAACAGGCCAATGTTCCACCTGAGTTTAAGTAAGGAAGGGGCAGGGAGAAGGGGGTGACCTGGTGAGGGAAGGTGTGGTCACACTGGATGCAGATGTGACCTCAAGGCCTGGGACCTCCCCAGTCCAACAGGAGGTGTGATGGGGGTGGCCCGGGATGTGACCTTGGGAGAGGGGGTGACTGCCTCCAGGTGTGCCAGTTACCTAGGTGACACAAGTACTAGGTGAAGACTTAGCCAAGAGGAGGGTGGAGTCTGCCCTGCCTCCCCAGGGCAGAACTTACAACATGGTAACACTCATCTCTCGTCCCAGCTATGTAGGAAGTGGAAATAGGCAGACTGAGATCCCAACTGGCAACATGTAAATGTGAGACCTTATATGAAAAATGATAAGAGCAAAAGGAACATGAAGCACTGCTAGTAGTGCACCCATGTAGCAGGAGCAAGGCCCAAAGTTTAAACCCCAGTTCCATACATAAAGATATGATCAAAGGCTTCGCCGTACTCTATACTTGGAATGTGTTTCCCAGTATGTATGACTATTTTCTTCTTCGGAGGTGCATATACGTTGGACAAAGTTCCTTTAAGCCACCACATGAATGACGTTTCCATCCAGTGTGAATTTTATGATGTTGAATAGGAATGAGATTTATTAAAGGGGAAAAGGATTTGCTACATTCTTGGCATTTGAAGGTCTCTCCAATACAAATTCTTTGGTGTTGAACAAGAAAGGTCTAAGCAAATGTGAGAAGTTATGTCACATTCTATGTATCTATAACAGTGTTTCTCCAGTTTGAATTTTCTAGTGTTGAACCAGGCTTATTAAGGCTTTTGCCACAATCATTGTATTTGTAGGAAATCTTCCTAGTATGGATTATCTGATGTTGATTATGGTATGAAGAACAGTTAAAAGGCTTTGCAAATTACTTGTCCTTATTTCTCACCAGTATGAATCCTGTGAAGTTAAGGATTAAACTTTGAGTAAATGTTCTATTACCTTATTTACCTTTAGGTTTCTCTCCAGTGTGAATTCTCTGGTGCTGATTGAGATATGAAGAGCATTTAAAGGCTTTGCCACATTCTTTGCATTTGTAGGGCTTCTCTCTAGTGTGAATTCGTCGGTGTTGGTTAAGGTGGGAGGAACAATTAAAGGCTTTGTCACATTCTTTGCATGTGTACGGCTTCTCTCCAGTGTGAATTCTCTGATGTTGATTAAGGTGTGAGGAACAGATGAAAGCTTTGCCACATTCATTACATTTGTATGGCTTCTCTCCAGTATGGATTCGTTGATGTTGACTAAGGTGTGAAGAACAGTTAAAGGCTTTGCCACATTCTTTACATCGATAGGGTTTCTCTCCAGTGTGAATTCGCTGGTGTTGATTTCGGTATGAAGAATGGTTGAAGGATTTGCCACATTCCTTGCATTTGTAGGGTTTCTCACCAGTATGAATTTTCTGATGTTGAGTAAGGATTGAACTTTGATTGAATGCTTTGCCACATTCGTTACAAATATAGGGCTTCTCTCCAGTGTGAATTCTCTGATGCTTATTAAGGTGAGAAGAACAGCTGAAGGCTTTGCCACATTCTCTACATATATAGGGCTTCTCTCCAGTGTGAATTCTGTGGTGTTGAGTGAGGTATGAAGAACAGTTAAAGGCCTTGCCACATTCTTTGCATTTGTAGGGTTTCTCAACACTATGAATCCTCTGATGTTGACTAAGGAAGGCCTTTTTACTAAATGTTTTGCCACACTCTTTACAATTATAGGGTTTTTCTCCAGTAGGACTATTTTGATGTTGATTAAAGTAGGAAGAACAGTTAAAAACTTTGCCACATACTTTGCATTTGCAGGGCTTCTCACCAGTATGAATTCTCTGATGTTGACAGAGGTATGAATAGTTACAAGTGTTACCACATTCTTTACACCTGCCAGGTTTCTCTCCAGTATGAATTCTCTGGTGTTGAATAAGGGCTGAGCAGCTGTTAAAGTCTTTGCCACATTCTTTGCATTTGTGGGGTCTATCTCCTGGAGGAGCCCTCTGAAGTTGATAAAAGGTTGAGTTGTCAATAAAAGCTTGTCCACATACATTACATGTATAAGGTTTGTCTTGACTGTGGATGCTTTGATAGATAGTAAGTTTTGAACATTGATGAAAGCCTTTCCCGCATTTGATGCATTTGTAAAAGTTCTTTGGAAAAAGAGTATAATGATGTTTACTAGGATTTAAGGCATGTTTAAAATCTTTGTGAATTTCATTACAATGATTAGTTATTTTCTGAGAGGACAGATGTTCTTGGTCTCTGACAGCAATGGACGTTTTCTTGTTGTGGGCAGCTATCACACACTGGTTATGTCTATTGTGACAGACTTTCTGACTAGTACATTCAACCACATTGTCCAAAGCTTTCCTTAAATTTAAATTGCTAAGTCCGTGCTTTCCATGTCTTCCTTTTATTACTTTTTGTAATGAATGCTTTTTGCTTGGCTCTGTGCACTGAGAAGACACAGCTGAAAGAAACCAAAGTAAGAAATGGTCTCACTACACTCAAGTAAATACAACTTATAAATTTAGTATTTAAAAGGCTATGACATTTACGAGATAGAGAAGTAGCTAGCACAGTAAACAGGAGTCCCATATTTCCACATGGACATATGCATTTAATGAAAGTATGGTGACCACATTGCCTTTGCGAGAACTTTCAAAGCTAGTTATATGACTTCACAGCAGCCCAGGTGAGCACAAAAGTAAGGAGAGCATAGACTAAAGTAGAGTTTAGTGAACCACACAGCTCTTCTTTCCAGCACTGTGCAGTTAGAGAAAAAATATGACAACAAAAGAAAAACCCTGTCAACTCCATTCCTCTCCCTCAGAAGACAAAAGATTAGAACAAATCAAGTATTTTTCACATTCTTGGGAACTATCTGAAGACTGGTTTTTGCATCCTCTGAAACAGTGTGGAAGGTAACAATTATAGTTACATATAGGATGAGAGCTCAGGTCAGAGGAGACAGAAGTGTGTAGTTACTACAGTACCAAGAAGATGGCAGAACCACCAAGTGTCTCCTACAAGGAGTCCATCCTTGTAGGATGTCTGGTAAGCATTAATAACTTCTAGACTTCTGGTTTTAATGAAGAAAATTGAGGGGAAGATGCACATTGGTGGTATGGACAAGGTAATTTTTATTACATTTCCTTTTCTGTCCTTTTTGAGGATATGTGCACTCTTATTTCTAAATGAGCTGGCCTGATGTATTGTGGCCTACATCCTAAAGTCCAGTGTCTCATCTCCAATTTCCACCTGGCAGCAGCTGCAGACTGCATGTTTGTCTGTATTGAAAATTCTTCTCTACAGATATGGTAACATAACAATTTGAATATACTTAACTCTACTGAATAGTACACTAAAGATATTTTAAAAAGTAATTTTATGTTTCGTGGTTTTGATCACAATTAAAATGAAATGACAAAACTCAAGATAACTCAATTATACATATATATATATATATACACATATATATGTGTGTTTGTGTATATATATGTATGTGTGTGTGTGTATGTATATATATATATGTTTTGTTTTGTTTTCTTTTTTTTTTCTGTCAGTCATGGAGCCTGAACTCTGGGCCTGGGCACTGTCCCTCAGCTCTTCGGCTCAAGGCCAGTGCTCTACCACTCTACCACTTGAGTCACAGCACCACTTCCGGCTTTTTTTGTTTATGTGGTGCTAAGGAATCAAACCCAGGGCCTCATGCATGCAATGCAAGCACTCTACCACTAAGCCACCTTTCCAGCCCAATTATAAATATTTTAAGTTACATTTAAATCACGAAAGAATTTCAATGAAGCAACACATATATCAATAAATAGGGGAAATGAGGATAATTTCATTTAGAATGAATATTCTCTAAATATTCAGTCATTCATTAAACAACCACCCAGAGCCAACCAACAGAGAAAGTATGGTCACTGCTGGGCACTAACAGTTTACACTTCTAATCCATTACTCAGGAGGCTGAGATCTGAGATTGTAGTTCAGAGCTAGCCCAGGCAGAAAAGTCTGTAAGACACTTTTCTCTAATTAATCAGCAAAAATGGTAGACTGGAGGCAAGGTTCAAGTGGTAGAGAACCAGCAGTGAAAGAGCCAAATGAGAGCAAGAAAGACACTAAGTTTAAGTCCCAGGGCTAGAAAGGAAAGAGAAAAAGATGAATGAAGAAAATACGGTCCAAAAAATTAGGGGAAATATTTATACAAGAAAACAATATGTTTAACTGTATTAGAAACAGGCATATGACTCATAACTACTTTAGTTACACTATACACTGTCCTAAAGTGTACAATATTAAATGCCATTAAACTATAACACATAGGTAAAACTAAAACTATTGTCAACTGATAATTGAAGGACTCTACATTAAAAAGTGTGGAATTGCCAAACAATGACTACACGCTTATGTGCTGTAAGAACCTTGTAGTTAAGTATTATGTTTAGCTATAACTATAAACACATGAAAAAGCATACATTTGAAACTACTGCCATTCAGTGTTGGCAGGAAACAATGACAATAATCTGTAAGTATTGATAAAGAATTCTGATGAAATCATTTTGAGATACTGCGTGGATTAACTAGGGAAAGGTCTCTATCACATTTTGATAGTGATTCCAGAGAGGTCACTAAGTGTGTATGCAGGTGGTTTGAAGTCCACTAAGCATTGAGCAATCTTCACATTCTGCAGCTCCTCACAGGCTGTTCCTGCTGCTGTGCTGGGAGACGGCTGTGGGGTGTCAGGAAGCTACAGGACTTAAAGCACTAACAGCACAGGGCAGGAGATGTCTTCCTCTCAAAGCATGAGACATAAGAGCAGCTTCTATCCAAGCTGAGCTCCTCCATTTATACTGTACAGTCTGACTTCCTCAGTGATCTTAAACCCTCTCACCCGTGTCCTCTGATTCATTTCCTCCTACCCACCTGGATATACTGCTCCTGCCTCTTGTCTCTTCAGATTCCAAGGCTCTTCCCACTCCTCCAGAAATGTGATAAGGTATGGCTGCGAGATAGCAAGACCTGCTTGTTGCAAAAGAGATGATGCTTGCCTGGCATTCTCCCAGTGGCATTCTGCCCCTTCTGCATCAGTTCTGTACTTTAGTGAGAGAAGCACTGCCCAGGCTGGCAAATGAATTCACAAGCAGTCCCTGACAAGCATGCAACCTGCAACTGCTGCCGGGTGGAAGCTGGAGATGAGACACTGGACTTTAGGATGTAGGCCACAACACAGCAGGCCAGCTCATTTAGAAGTAAGGGTGCACACATCCTCCAAAAGGACAGAAAAGCAAATGCAATAAAAATTACCTTGTCCATACCACCAATGTGCATCCTCCCCTCCATTTTCTTCCTTAAAACCAAAAATCTAGAAGTCACTGATGCTCACCAGACATCCTACAAAGGAGGAAGGTTGACAGGAATTAAGGACTTTGTAGAGAAGTTACACTCACCCAGGGAGACCAGGTTTCTGTAGTTCTCCAACATCACATCCCTATACAAAGTACACTGAGCAGGACTCAGGTATTCCCTCTCCTCTGGAGAGAAGTTAATGGACACATCCTTGAATGACAACAGTTTCTGAAATAAAAATAAAAATGAATCACTGTTTATTGTGGTCCAGGGGATTAGGCTCATGGCCTCTACCACCTGAGCTATGCCTGTGCTTTTACTTGGTCTGAAACAGTTTCACTTTTGCCAATGCCAGGGATGGACCATTGATTTCTCCTACCTCTTCCTCCAGAGCAGTTAGGATTACAGTCATGTACCACCACACCAAGCAGAGTTCTTCATTTGACTCAAGATGAAATAAGAACTTGTTCTGACCTTAACTATTCAGTAAAATACTTACTGACACTAAACATTCTCTCACGCTTTTTTTGACAAGCAGCAGCAGCATAGGGCAGGGGTTTGAATTTAGGGCCTGGGTGGTATCCCTGAGCCTTTTTGCTCAAGACAGTGCTCTACCACTTTGAGCCCACAGCTCCATTTCCAGTTTTTAGGTGATTAATTGGAGATAAGCCTGCCCGAGCTGGCTTCAAACCACAATCCTCAGATCTCAACCTCTTGAGCAGATAGAATTACAGGCATGAGCCACCAGTGTCCAGCTCTCTCATGCTTTTGATGAAAGAGCATGACCTAAGATCCACTCACCAGTACCAGACACAGACTTACATGAAATAGGAAAAGTAAAAAGTGGCACCAACACAGGAATGCTCACTGTGCTGACAAGTCAACACAGCACTACATAAGTGCCAAATACAGTAAACCATAAACTCTCATGCCAATCTACTCCCCAGATGTTTTATATAAAGCTCAAGTTGTCTATATAGTCAATGTTTGTTATTTCATATCGTGGATATAATCATTTTTAACATTCTCGAAATGCTTCTATAGCTACTCTTCTCTAACATTTTGTTTGATTCTAGGAAATCAATGTACTCTTCTTCTGTAAATGACTATTTTATAAAGTCTTATTAACATAAAGCTAATGGAGCATGTAGGCAGGAAATACCATAGTGTGTTCTAAGCAGCTTCCTGACAAGGCACTTTGCACTAAAGTTGTGATGATCTGTCTTGTTTGTTACACTGACTGCATATTCTATTTAGAGCTATAAACAATTTCCAAACAATTCTCTTTAGTAATAAGAACAAAATCCCTGATAACCACACTTGGCTTCATTCGGTTTCTCTCTTTTCTCTAAGCCCCTCCTCAGAATGAGACTACAGCCATCATTTATGACTATCCCCAAGAGCAGGCTGGCTTTCCCATGTTCTGGGATCTGGATTTTCTTTCGTTTTGTTGGGGTTTTATTAGGCCTGAGACCAGGAATCAATATTGGTACCTGATGCTTTTACTCACTGGCTGGTGCTCTACCAACTGAGCCACACCTCCGACCTCTGGGATCTAGATTTTCTACCTTCCTCCACTCTTCCCTGTGCCCACCTCCTCTCTACTTTTCTTTGCTCCTCCCTACAGAAGCCAGTTTATTTTTTGTCTAACCTTTGACATGTTTGTAGATCTTGTATATGGTGCTTTCTACCTACTGAAATACTTCCTTTGAAGATGTTCATGTCTCTTTGCATTGCTATCTAACTCAAAATCATCCAAGACAACACCCAACATTAATGCAGGGAAAAATAAATCAGTTCCTAGAACATGCTGCTGCTGCTTGTCAAGTCCTTTGAAATCAACATGTCATCAAATCCAGCACCCTTTTGAACCAGATGTATTTAATATTACATATTAATCCATAACTGAACTTATTGTTTTAGGGATGAGCCCACATTAGGCTGGGCCTACTGCTAATTCTCTCTGCAGGACCTTGGAAGGGTCCTGCCTCTGACTGGGCAACTCTGCTTCTGGGGGAGACCTGGATGTTCACTGGAGCACTTTGGTTCTCTTCCCCATGGAATCATCCTCCAGCAAGGAGCAAGGGCTGATTCTTATGGAGAAGACAGACTTAGACTAGTCAGATGCATTCAAGGCCCACAACTGGTATACTGGCATAGTCACACTTTCAATTGGACACACTAAACAAGGTCAGCCAGATCCAAGCCAGCCTCTGAAAGTGGCTGTTAGCCCATTTACAAGAGTAGACATACAGGGAATGCCTAGGAACTAATTTGTAATCAGTATTACCCTGTCTTTTCTTACAGATAAGTTGTCTCTGACTGTTTTAAAACAAGGAGATTATCTAGAGGCCCTTAACCACTGAAAGGCCAGCCTCACACACCAAAGCTCAGAAACCTCTGGACAAGCCTGCACATCAGTTTCTGTAGAGCTTCCAGACATTTAAGAATGACATTTGTGCCACAGAAGTTAGCTTCCCTTTAGGTTTGCCTCCAACTGCTACTCTTCACTGCATGGCTATTCTAACAAGAATGTTCCTCAAGTGCCTTCAAAACCTAGGGATAATATGGGAAAGTAACAGGGCTCAGGAACTGTGACACATGACACATTTGTGAACATGTACAATGCAAAGTTTAAATCCTTTGTGGTACTTATATGCTATTCATGATCGTTAGCCTAGATTAAATCAAATTACTATGCCTAAAACAACCCCTTGCTTGGAAAGCAAGTGACCAGGGTAGATGAGCTGAGAAGACGTCTTTCCTGCTGCAACTTATCCAAATGGTTCCGTACAAGCCCCACTTGGAACAAACCAAGGAATCAGAGCCCTGAGGGACCCGGGCTCTCATGGTTATTAAGAGCTCTCTGGAATTAGAGTGTATACTCTAATTCCAGAACTAAAATTGCTGCTTTAACCCATTAAGTTATTAACTCACCGTTAATAGTTTCTAAAATGAATGTAAAGTATTTGCTCCTAACTGTGGCCTGTCAGATTTATCCACTGTGTTATCCAGATTTCCCTTCCCATCACAAAAAGCTGTACTTTGGGCCCACAATTTGGGAGGTTCCCATTCAACTGGATCTCTTACTCTGTAGTGAGGGAGCACATCATGGTAGAAAGGGATACTCCAAGAAAAGGTGATTGCCTCATAGCAAGGAGGTCAAGAGACCAGGGATGAACAAACCCATTCCAGCACATGCTTCCAGGTGACGGAACATCTCACTAGGTCTCAGCAGCATCGCTCTGGTGACATGGGCCACTGGGAACCGTCCATCCAATCACAACAAACACATTATCTAATAACTAACCCACTCCAAAAACTCACCTGCAGTACTCATTTCACTTCTTAGTCAACTCAGTTCAACTACCGAGGGCACACTAAGCACAGGGAACACTGTACAGGAGAAGGATTAGGAGAGGAGGGTTGCACTACTTGAAATAGAAACCAGATATGACTTACAAATGAAGGCTAAAATGGAAAGACCTAAGGGGCGACCCAAGGGCTAGGATATAAAGTAATCCCTCTGAATACTAAAATCTCTCTGATGAGAAAACATATCTCACTTTAAAACAAAACCAAAATGTAGCTGTGATTGTGAGATGCTGAATTAGGATTTTTGCATAAATAGGTATTTTAAACTTTAAGGCATCAGAAACTATTAGAAAGTGTTAACAAGAAATAAAACCAAACCTTCCTTAGGACCACCCTAACCATTCTTGCACCCTCATCCCCAAAGGTAATCAAGAGCCTAAGAACTCTATCAACCAACTTGTCCTTTCATACAAGTGCTGCACTGCTTGAAATTTTAAACAAATAAGATGAGTAGTAAACACATCTGTAACTCAGATTCATCATTAAATAATCATTTAGGATATTTGAGGGGAGAAGGGGATAAAGTTTTGCTATGTTACCGAACCCTGGCCTTGAACTCCCAATCATCCTAAGTACTGGAATTACAGACATGAACTACCATGCTCAACGTACTTTTATTTCCTCTTTGCTTCTACTGTAGAACTCCCCATCTCATTTTATTCATTTATACAATTACTTAGTTACTGAAGATGAACTTTATATTGTATATTATATGTTAAATAAAACATAATGAATGATAGTAACTGTATAGTACTGGCAAATAAGCCCATAAAAACATTCACTGCAATTTTGAAAACTTTTATCATTCCAATAAAATTATGTTGTGTTTCTCCCTAAGCAACTCTCCTCCAGATGGAACTTCCTGTTGACATTTTTTTTTTCCTTTTGTGCCAGTACTAGAGCCTGAATGTTACCCCTTAAGTTTTTTCACTCAAGGCTGATACTCTACCACTGGAGCCACAACACCACCTCCTATTTTTTGCTGGTTAATTGGGGGTAAGAGTCTCACATACATTTTTACCAGGCTGGCTTAAAACCACTATCCTGAGTTCTCAGCCTTCTAAACAGCTTAGGATTACAGGCATCAATCACCAGCACTTGGCTTAACTAACTCTTAAGAGTTTTAGAACATGGTATTAGATATGATACAGAAATCCATTTTTCTAAAATTATTAGTGACTACCTGAAAGAAAAAAAAAATCAAAGCTGAGTGCCACCTGTAATCCTAGCTACTCAGGAGGCCAAGATGCAAAAATTGGGGTTTGAAACCAGCTTGGGCAGGAAAGCCCATGAGACTCTTATCTCCAATAAACTACTCAGAAAATGCTTAAAGTGATGCTGTGGCTCAAGTGGTAGATTACTAGCCTTGAGCAAAAAGAAGCTCAGGGACAGAGCTAGGCCCTGAGGTCGAGCCCCAGGACTGGCCAAAAATTAAAAAAAAAGGAATTACAAGTAAGAGTCTAAAAATACACGTAGTCATTATTGAGCTAGAATACAATTTTACGTTAGTACACATAGCAGAATCATTGACAAATGTGTGTATACACAAAGGTATACATTATTGAAATCAATGCTCTCAGTTTTTGTTATTTCTGTCTGTTCTTCTTGACTTCTTAAGATTTACTCCAATAACTGATGAATGTTTCCTCCCACTGACTCCTAAGGCCAGTACAACACACCTGCTGGCAAGGAGCAAGGCTCAGATGGCATAAAACCTCACTACCTAAAGTTGTCCAAGGTGTAAAAGGGAAGTATTTGCTTTTGAGCAACAACAGGTTCTCCCATAACCACTTCACTTTTATAAAAACAAAGACACAAAGGCTAGGAATGATGTCACATGACATTAGAACTGAGAAAAGAGTCCAGGGGAAAAAAGCTCCTTTTGGCGGTTTCGGTCAGGGTTACATGAAAAAAATGAATGGAGGAGTTGGTTTTCATTTTGGCATTGTGGAGGCTAAGGTGTCCTACGGTACCTGAAAAGGAACCTCTCATCCAAAGGGTAAGGAATAAAACTTAACTGCAGGGTAGGACAAATGTAGAATAAGATGCAAAATTTAGTAGAGAGAAAAGAGTAGCAAAGTTCATGAAAATATGAAGAACCTCTCAGCAAGGTAATGTTCGAAACATCAAGAATAATTTTGCAAATATAGCAGAAAACTGAAAACCTAGAAAACAGTCCTTAGATTTTTACTACAGTTTAACTTTCTGATTCAATAAAATAAAAAAAAAGTCTATCATTTTCAAAAAACTGACCCAAGGCCAATCACTGGATCACACCTATCCTGCTAGCTACTCAGGAGGCTGAGATCTGGAAATCATAGTTCAAAGGCAGAAAAGTACATGAGACTCCATCTCCAAAATAACCAGGAAAAGATAGGCCGGGGAGTATGGCCCTGGTGATAGAGGAATAGTTGTGAGCAAGCTAAAGCAAGCATGAGACTCTGAATTCAAATCTCAGTACACACACACACACACACACAAAATCTGATCCAAGGTAACCATAAAAATAGGTTAAACGTACAAATGAACAATAGAAATAGAACTTTAACAGTCTATGTTACAAGCTACATATTGAAACAAGGTAAAAGAAACATGGAGTTAAGAATCCATAGCAGATGCTACCCAGGTTTCACCCATGCATCAGTGGAGACTTCCAAAAGCTGTGTGAGACCGCACTACTTTAGCAACTCCAGGAAATCTTTTTAACTGACTGTGTTACAGCACTAGGTGTGTGACACCACTGCAGTATGCGGTGCTTATTTCCAAGATGGCAGAGAAGCACTCTCATCTGCATCACTTATCTTCCCAGAGAAGACTGTTTTAGATTTTGCATCTGTGTGAATTTGGCAGGGTCATATATAACAAAAAAGATCAGAACAAAAGACACTCAACTTAGATGCTTACAAGGTACCATAACAATGTCAATGTATAGTCCCCTGATATCCAACTCCTTTTGGTTTTGGTTTTTGTCAATCATAGAGCTTGAACTCAGGGCCTGGGTACCGCCTCTGAGTTCTTCTGCTCAAGGCTCGAACTCTACCACTTTAAGCCACAGCAACCC
The DNA here is from genome assembly GCF_000151885.1 of Dipodomys ordii. Lineage (NCBI taxonomy): Eukaryota > Metazoa > Chordata > Mammalia > Rodentia > Heteromyidae > Dipodomys > Dipodomys ordii. The sequence goes on from NW_012267284.1 coordinate 1,249,931, forward strand.
TTCCAGTTTTCTAGTGGTTATCTGAAGAGTCTCACAGACTTTCCTGCATAAGCTGGCTTCAAACCATAATCCTCAGATCTCAAGTCTCCTGAGTCACTAGGATTACAAGTGTGAGCCACAGGCACCTAGCTGATATCGAGCTTTTTTATTCTGATTTTTGTACCTTCTCATTTTGATTAATGAAAGCTTGTAAAACAGAATAAAAACAAGCTGAAGAAAAGTAAGCAAACTTACCACTGATGTTTTCATTTTCATTGTGCATAGAGACCTATGTGGAGGGCTGTGGAGTCACATATGGATGGATGATAAGGAGAATGAAGGCATGATGGGAAGGGAAGCCTCACAGCCAGATTCCACTGTACAAAGATCTCTACATGGAAGCTACAGGGAAACAAAAACAAAAACATACAAAACTCGTCTCTCACCTAAGAAAAACTACAGGATAGACCATGGTAAAAGGAGCATACCCAATTCTATTAATTGGAAGAGATTAAACACAAAATTTACACTTTAGTTAAGCATGTATTTGCTACTAAGTAACAACGTTATGGTAAAGAAATCATTTAAAATTTTAAGGTTGGATGGTGGTTCACTCTAGACAGTAGGATCAATCATTGCCTATACTATTCAAAGCAAGGATCTTCCTCTTACTGGAATCTTCTGCTTCTGTTCAGAGATGCTATTGAGAGGTTTCAAGCCAGAAGGGTATTCAGGAGGGCTTTTTGTTCCAAGCAAGCTTCTTCCAAACACTGTAGCACTTATTTTATCCAAAAAAAAGAAGAAGAAGAAGAAGGGGGGAGGGGACTATCAAAGAACTCACTGTCCCTGGTGTTAGCATTTTCCTTACCTCTGGTCCCCAGCTTCACCCAGCCCTGAGCTCTCCCTGCCCTAGAGTCCCCACCATATAGCTCCCTCTCTGTGCTCAGATCTACTTACGCAGGTGCCTTGCCGCTAGTCTCAAAGCTCTGGGACTGGATAAGGACAAAAGCCATATGGTCCCTCTCCCTGGGGAGATATGGCCCCTCTAATAAATCTTATCATAATCTTTCTCCTGTGCCTGCTTGCCTCCCTGTGGTACTCTGGGATGGTTGTGATGGATCCTAACACCTGGAAATTAAGTAATTTATAAACTTCTGTATTACACAAACTATTTTATAAACTTCTCAAACCAATAGTGCTCAGCAGGCTATCAAGTAGAGAGGTCCAGATTACCCAATTGCTTCAGAGACATTAAAAAAAAATCCTACAGGTACAACTACTATGTAAAAGACTTAGTCTAAGCAGGACTCCAGTGTCTCATGCCTGTAATCTCATCTACTCAGGAAGCTAAGATCTTAGATTCTTGGTCTGAAGCCAGCCAGGGCAGGAATGTAAGATTCTTATCTCCAACTAACCAGCAAAAAAAAGGTGGAACTGGAGCTGAGGCCCACGAAGGAGAGCATTAGCCTTAGGCAGGGAAAAAAATAAACTAAAATAAAAGGCTGAGTGGCAGTTCCCAAGCCCGGAGTGCAAGCCCCAGGGCTCATGCACACGGACGCACACACGCATGCACAAAACCTCCAGTCTAGGCTAATAACCAGATCCTTCTTTGGCAGAGCTAGAACTCACCCCACAGACCTCCCAGGCTCCCGTGATCAGCAGGCCCACCCTTGCCCTCGGGCCATCTTGGACTCGTCCATCCCTTGTACCGAACCAGCTTTGACACACACAGGCCTTCCGGAAGCACGCCATATTCTGATAAGAAAATCAACGAAAGCCAGGCCCTGCGCCCCTCTTGGCCTGGCCCTGGCCCTGTGGGGCCTGGCACCACCGCGGCCCGCCCCGGCCCGGTGCCACCCAAGCCCATGGACCCACCCACATCTCTGCTCCCGTCCAGTGTGGGGACACCCTTCCCAGAGACGCGCCCCACCCCTGCAGGGCTCGCTCTTTGCCCCGCCCAGCACCAACCTTCCTGCACAAAGAACCTCACTCTCTCTCAGCAGGCACCACAGCTTCCAAACAACACCACCGCTTCCAGGCAACACAACTACCACACGGGTGTCCTGGCAAAGATGGCGAGGGTGGGCGGGGAGACGCAAGCGCAGAAGCAGCCTGAAAAAGACGAGGGGAGTGGGGGGGGCCAGTGTGTGACGTCATGGGGCTCTGGAAACTACATTTCCCATAAGTCTGTGGGCTAACTTCCGGAAGCCAGGCAGGGTGCATTTTCTGGGTTGTCAGCAAAACTGACTGTAGTTTCTATAAACTACCGATCCCAGTTCATCCCTACCGGCCTGGCCGCCACAGGTGACTCGACGTCTGTTTTTATTCCTGGATTGCCAAAAATGAAAGAAGTAAAATGTGGAGATACGTACATATTAGTTGAGCCTTTGGCAATAATTGTTAGCTTTATTTCTTCATTCTGATCATTATTCTGTAGTTTAAAACCTCCTGTCTACTTACTATAAATGCTAAATAAAGCCTAGGAAATCCCCCCACACTGCCTGTTTTCTGATGGTTAATTAGAGATAAGAGTCTCACAAATTTTCTTGCCCAGGTTGGCTTTGAACACTGACCCTCTGATAATCAACCCCCTGAATAGTTAGGATTATAGGCACCAGCCACCAGCAGCCTGGCCATTTCTGGCTTTTTGCTGATTATATGAAGGTAAGCCTCTCATGGACTTTCTTGCAAAGGCTGGCTTCTAATGTCAATCCATAAACAGGTCCATATTTTAAAATAATTTTAGAATTATAAGGAATACCTATTTTGGCTACACTTGCCTAAGGGTTGGGGGTTGCTAGTTATAAGTCCCCCAGCTCAGAAAGAAAAGAGGGAGCAGGTAACAGCTGCCATTTTGAATCTTTAACTCTCATTTCTTGCTTAGGGAGCCAGAAAAATATTTCTCTCTCTTTCTCACTCTCTTATGCTTTTGCTCCTTCTCCCCTCCTTTTCCCTCCCCCTCCTTCTTCTCTCTCCCCCTCTCTCCTTCCTCTCTCCCTCTCTCTTCCCCTCCTCTCTCCCTCTCTTCCCCCCTTTCCTCTCTCCCTCTCTTTTTCCCTCCTCCATTTCTTCTCTCCTCCCTCCCTTTCTACTCCCCCACTTCCTCCATCTCTCCTTCCTCCCTCCCTCCCCACTCTGATTCTCCCTCCCCCTCCTATTCTCTCTCTCCATCTCTCCCTTCCTCTTCTCTCTCTTTCCCTCTCTCCCTCCCTCCTTTTCTCTCCCGCTCTATCTCCCTCTCCCTCTCCATCTCTTTCCTTCTGTCTGTCTCTGTGTCTGTCTGTCTGTCTGTCTCTCTCTCTCTCTCTCTCTCTTCCCCCCTATTCTCTCTCTTCCTCTGCCTCCTTTGAGCTCCCAGTAGCTCAGTAAGCAAATTGCACCGGTCCCATATGTGTAAGAATGCATTTTCCTGCTAAGAGCAAACTCCTGCAATAGGATCCAGGATGCTTAAGATTCCCAGTAATTCTAATTACATAGGTTTAGGGAGCAAGAAAATGGGCAGCAATTGTCTGTCATCAGATGCAGACCTGAAGTGTTCATGGAAAGCCCAGAAGAGGGGTGGGGCCTCTGTGGACATGGCCCTAGCCATTGCAGGGAGGGGGAAACTTGGAGATGCAGGAGCTGCACTTGTCCTTTAGGAAGAAAAATTATTTCAGTTCTCCTTTGAGTGAGGTTCCCAGCCACCAGATTTTGTGGGTCAGCAAAGCCTGGTCCTTCCTTGGCCTCCAAGCAGGAGCTATTTTATCAAAGAGAAAGATGAGACTAAAATTCAAGAAAGAGAAAAAACTGCGTAGTGGGAGTTTCCTGTTCCTTTGGATCCTGGAACTCCTTGCCTTCTTAGGACTTGGATTTCCTAGTACAGATCAACCAGAAGACATACACATACTTCCAGGCTTCCTATACCCACCTGGTCCCCCACTTCACCTCCTTTTCATGGGATATGGTCTCCATGTTTAGACCAGGATGATGTTGAATCCATAATCCTCCTGCTTTGGCGCTCTCAGTGCTGGATTACAGGCATGCACCACCATGCCTGGCTGTTTGAATCTTCCTTTCAAGATAGCTCTTTTCCCTCCATGTGCTTTCCGGGACCATGTGCTCCCTATGAACCTGTCCTGGGCCCTACCTGGTGACAGGACAAAGCTAGCTCACAGCCACCAGAGAGAGCTGATTACAAGCATCTCTTGCTAGGTAGGTGGAAATCATGGTGGAAATATTAACATCATGGACATTGGCAGGCACCACTAACCAGAGTTCTCTCCCTATGGAGCCTGTTGTTAAACATTTATCAACACACCCTGAGAGCTACCATTCCTGTCTGCAAAGCCAAGGTATTTGCTAATTATAGACATTAGTATCCTTGAACTTAGATTGTGTGTGTGTGTATGCACGCGCGCACGTGTATGTGCGAACACACACACACACACACACACACACACACATGCTGGTCCTGAGGCTTGAACTCAGGGCCTGGGCACTGTTCCTGAGCTTTTGAGTTCAAGGCTAGTGCTCTACCACTGGAGCCACAGCTCTACTTCTGGCTTTTGTGGTGGTTAATTAGAGATAAGAGTCTCATGCACTTTTCCAGCTGAGCTGGCTTCAAACAGCGATCCATAGATCTCAGCCTCCTAAATAACTAAGTGTAACAGACAAGAGCCACTAGTACTGGCTTAAACTTGGAAAAGATTTAAGGAATGATATGCTATTTGTACTTGGAGCAAGAAGCATGGGAAACTGATAATCAGTAGATAGTCTTTCTTCCTGCTTGCTATCTTCCCTCCTCCAACATCTAGAAGTCCAGTATCTTCCCCTGGTCACCAGATCTCTCTCCCGTGTCCATGTTTTTTTTCCTTGGTCTGAAATTCCATGACCTCTTTCTCACATGGGGTCCCCTCTTTGTCCCTCTCTGATCTGACGAGCCCTGTGTACCTGGACATTCTTGGTAGGAGTGTCAGATGTTAACATTTACTACACTCAGGCACTGGACCAGGAGCATGACATGCAATGGGCCAATCTTTCCTCAACACCTCCAAGAAAGAAAGAGTTTTATCTTCACTTCCCAGAGCCAGGATCTGAGCCTGAGATTGATTGCCTCTGCTCCACCTACCCTCCCCCCCCACCTTGCCAGACTTTATCATGCTATGATGTCATTCTTTGTGTGTGTTCGTTTTTGCTAATAGACTCTTCAGCTTTTAGAGCATTGATTTTTTTTTTTAATGAGTCCATACTGGAGCCCAGAAGCCCAAGGGCAGCCAGGTTCCTTCATCTAAGATTTGAATTGTTTACCAAGAAGAGCTTGCTTGTCTCCTTTGGCTGGACTCCTGTTATCATCAAAGTGGTCAGATCTGCTGATAGCAATGGCTTTGCCCACCATTGATGTCTTCATTCTGTCACCTTGAGCTTGACCTTCTTTCTTTATTTTTTAATGTTGTTTGTCTTTGGAAGCACTGGGGTTCAAACTCAAGGCCTCATTCTTGCTGGCCAGATGGTCTACAAAGCCACACTCCAGTCCTTTGTGCTTTAGTTACTTATTGAATAAAGTCTTGTACTTTTTTTTTTGTTGGTCATGGGGCTTGAACTCAGGGTCTAGGCGCTGTCCCTGAGCAATTCAGTTCAAGGCTAGTGCTCTACCACTTGAGCCACAGCTCCACTTCTGGTTTTCTGGTACTTAATTGAAGATAAGAGTGTCATGGACTTTCCTGCCCAGGCTGGCTTTGAGCCATGATCCTCAGATCTCAGCCTCCTGAAGAGCTAGGACTACAGGCATCAGTCACTGGCACCTGGCAAGTCTTGTACTTTTCATCCTGATCTTATCCTTGATCTTCCTACCTTCACCTCCTAAGTAGCTGGGATTATGGACTTGCACAACAGCACTTGTCGAGAGCTTGACCTCTTGATATCCACTTCTGTGGCACTTGGGCTTCCAACATCTAGAAGTGCTAGGAAATTATACTGAACCATAGGACAGGATCACCAGAACCCCTTTGGGCTGCAGCTGTTACTGCTGAACATCCTGGCTGAGCAGCCTGAGGGCAGTGGCACTGTGCTGTTCACTAATCCTTCTGCCAACTATTCCTCTACCAATTGAGCTCTGAGAAGTGCTCTTATCTAGAAATCAAAGGGCAAGACAGTCCACAATTGCCACCTGTCACCTTCTGCCACTACCGAAAGCCACACCCCTTGTTTGGAATATGTGAACAGAAGTCCATCCTACAATGGCTCACTATGCTCCCCTATGCTAGAAGACTGAGAATAAAGCCTGGGCTAGAATGCTGAGTCAGCCCAGCATGGTGGTACATAGCTGGAATCCTAGCACTCAAAAGGCTGAGGCAGGAGGATTGCCAATTCCAGGCTAAGTGGGAGCCTGTTTCAAAGATTACACGTTTGGAAGTAAAACTGTGGCTCAAGTGATAGTGTGGCTAGTGCTTTGAGCAAAAAAAGCTAAAAGACAGCCCTCAGGCCCTAAGTTCAAACACCAGTACTGGCACACACAAAAAGTAAAAATAAAAGTTTTGTGGATGGATTGATGAATGGATGAGTGGAAAGATAAAAATATAGCTGGATGGATGGATGGGAAGATAGGAAGGTGGATGGGTGAATGGATGGATGGATGGGAAGATGGATGGGAAGGTGGATGGGTGAATGGATGGATGGATGGGGAGATAGGAAGG
>NW_012267284.1:1259810-1282846 GCF_000151885.1 Dipodomys ordii
GGAAGGAAGGAGGGAGGGAGGGAGGGAAGAAGAGAGGGAGGGAGGGAGGGAAGACCAGGTTGAGGAGACAGCCTGGGGAGTTTAATTCCTTTGGGAGGGTATGTCCCGCTTGGTGACAGCTAACCCCTTCTGTTCTGGGGACAAACACCTGCCCTGCCCTTAATACCAGGCTGTCTAAATAAACATTTAGATGAAGGATAGACAGGGTGTGAGCTGAGGGAGGAGGAGGAGGATGCCAGGGGTTTTCTTATCCATGGGATTTAGTGTCAGGAGAGCAGCCAAATAAAATGTGGCTTCTCTGAATGTACTTATGTCTTGTCTGCTCATCTCTCTGGGAGCAGGGTTGTATGGGAACCATGGAGATGGGCTTCTAGACTCTCTTCGGCTTCCTACCCAGATCTGAAAGCAGAGGAAGGTAGCAGGGCCCAGAGCACTCCGCCATGACCTTGGCCTGTTCTTGAAGTACAAGGGTACCTGTACTGGTACAAGGGTTAAAAGGAAAATCCCAGGGCTCAGGGGAACAGCACTTCCCCATCATGTACTAGGCCCTGGGTTTAATCCCCAGTAATATTGCAAAACTAGTTAAGAGGAAAATCCTTTATACCAATTAACCCTAATGCTTGCATGAGCAAAGCACTAGAATTTATCAATGAAGTTCCAGCCAGAACCAGAGGAGGTTCTGAGACTCAAGCTAATTGGCTTGGGTTTAGTCAATCAGGCAACTGACTACAGCTTGGCAAGCTCAATGTTCACTTCCTTCCCGCTCTAGCCTGGCTCTGCCCAGTGCGACCGGAGCTCAAGGTCAAAGGCCCAGGGGGGTTAACTGGCCACTCACCCCAATAATAATGAAAAATACTGGTGAAAGGCAGGGAAGGGATATTTATTAGCAGCGCTGACTAGCCAGGCCACAGGAAGAAGCAAACAAACACTTCAGACATGAGCTTTTGGTTTAAGTAGAGAAAGAGCCAGTGAGGGCAAAAAGAGGGTCATAGTTGAACAGCCTGGAATCCTAGCACCTCGGGAGGCTGAGATCTGAGGATCAAAGTTTGAAGCCACAACAGGCAAGAAAGATAATGAGATTTTTATCTCCAGTTAACCATGAAAAAGCCAGAAGTAGAGTTGTGGCTAAAATAGTAGAGCTCTAGCCTTGAGGGAAAAAGCTCAGGGACAGTACCCAGGCCCTGGTACTGGCACCAAAACAGAAAGAAAAAGAAAAAAAAAGGCTATTCTTGTTCCCTTCCACCTATCACCAACATTTGTCTACTTTCTATTTTACAAGTTTAACTAATAACAATAGCTTGTAATATAACTATACAGTGTCTAGCTTTTCACTTAATATCACCAAGATTTGTCATTATTGGTGGTATCACAAGATTTTTTTTTTTTTTTGGTGCTGGTCCTCAGGTTTGAACTCAAGACCTGGGTGCTGTCCCTAAGCTTTTGTGCTCAAGGCTAGTGCTCTACCACTTGAGCCACTGCTCTACTTCTGGCTCTTTTATGTTTAATTGGAAATAGCAGCCTCAAGGAGTTTCCTGCCCAGGCTAGAATTAAATCACAATCCTCAGATCTCAGCCTCCAGAGTAGCTAGAATTACAGGCGTGAGCCACCAGCGCCCATCAAAATTTCTCTTTTTTAAGGATGGTGACTGTGCCATTGCTTGTATGCTTCTAGTTGTCCTCATTTATTCATGCCAAGATAATTTAGGTTGCCCACATCTATTTGCTTCTGTGAATAATCCTGCAACTATCAAAGAGGTGCAAATACATCGTAAGTTGCCCATACACATGAATGGCTGAGCTCAATTCTCTTCTACTTACTTAACTTTATTCTAGTTCTAAACTACTTTAATTACTGTAGCTTTTAATAGGTTTTGAATACAGGAAGCACAGTGCTTCCAAATTTGTTCCTCTTTGGAATATTTTTGAGTTCTGTATAGATACTCCAGATTCATGTGGTAATTTTTAGAAATGATTTTTTTCAATTTTGGCAAAGAATACTGCTGGGGATTTTGATCAAGTTTGCATGAGCTCTTTAGATTAGCACCTCTTTAGATTAGCACCATCTTCCTTAAATGTATCTTCCAGTTCTTCAACAAGACCACATTCATGAGTGTATCGAAACAGGCTGTAATCCTAGCTACTCAGGAGGCAGAGATCTGAGGAGTGAGGTTCCAAGGCAGCCTAGGCATAAAAGTGTGTGAGATTCTTATCTTCAATTAACCACCAAAAGCCAAAATTGGAGGTGTGGCTCAAGTAGTAGAGCACCAGCATTGAGTGAAAATGCTAAGGGACAGCATCTAGGTGAAAGAAAGAAAGAATGAAAAAGGAAGGAAGGAAGAGAAAGAAAAAAGAAAGAAAGGAAAGAAGGAAGGAAGAAAGAGAGAAAGAAGGGAGGGAGGGAGAGAGGGAGGGAGGGAGAAGGAGGGAGAAAGAGAGAAAGAGAAAGAGAGAACAGAAGGAAGGAGAGAGAGAGGGAAGAAGGGAGGGAGGAAATGAAGAGAATGAGGGAGGGAGGGAGGAAGGAAGGAAAGAGAAAGAGAAAAAGAGGGTGGGAGGAAGAAGACACAGAAAGAGAAAGAATGAGAGAGAGAACGAAAGGAAAGATAGGATGTTCAAAGCCCCACCCTCGACCTCAGATCTCCCGTTCCGGGGAGCCAGGCCTTGAATACAGTCACGCTGGCCACCCTGAGGTTCAGATCAGCCACACGGGGGCAGCTGCAGGCTCTCCTGCCAGAAAGCTTTCCTCAATGTCCTCTCTCCCTTCTGGGCCAAGGGTCTGTGGTGGGTTTGTCTTGGTCAGAGCTGCTGAGAAAGGCTGTCCTCCAGATGTTGGCAAGAAAATAACAAGCTTCATGACATATATTGTGTTCAGGGAATCCAGTGAGGAAATAATCTCTTCTGCTAAAAAAAACGAATCAGAGCAAGTCTCAGGATCCTCTCCAAGAGGTGAACTACCCTCTCTGCTCCACTAGGGGGAAGCAGAGGTCTTCTTTTCACTTTCAGAAGCCAAAGCACCTTGCTGGTTGGTCAGATGCCACCAAGGTACTGGCTTGTGGGGGGTGGTGCCAGTCAGCACAAAGCAAACCCTTCCTTAACCCTCATCCAATTCAACCTCCCTCACCCTGGGGGAGGAGCAGCATCCTGGCTGGCATCTCTGTCCCCAGGAAAGTAAGATGGGCAGGGATCTGTGGCACTGTCACCTCTGAGATCTGACACATACGCACTTCTGGACTTCCAATTGCTAAGTTTCATGAGCTGCAGGACTAGAGGACCCTATGTGCATGCGTGCATATGTGTATCTGTGTGTGCACATGTGTGAATCTGTGTGCACATGTGCATACATGCATCTGGAAAAGATATTGCTTCAATTAAATGTATTATGATTATGTTGGTAAAAAGAAGAAATAATCCAAGCTAAATTAATTCCAGATTTATTATAGCAATATTCACTTATTCTTTTTGTTTTAAGAGAAAATATAAGACACATTTCACAAGCCTGGGGTCTGGGACCTGCTGCTTAGTGGGCAGGCCTATTCCAAATCAGTGTTGCAGCCTCAGTGGCTTGAGATGGCAGGAATTTTATATCAAGGTTGAGGCCAAAAGGCCAACAAGGTCTGAAAGGGCTGAATCAAGCCCAGGTCAGCTGTTCCCTTCTAGAAGCTTCAAGAGAAGAGTCCACTGCCTTGTTCTTACTCTTCCCATTTGGTCAAGGCGGGCTCCTCTCAGTATTAAAGGTCCACTCAGGATCTATCTACCTTAATCCCAGCTTCTCCTTCTTAGATAAAGTGGCACACTCACTGGTATTGAGTTGGAGAAAAGAGGGTTCCTGGAAACTGACATGCAGCACCCCTATCTTTAAAGAGAGAGCTGGTGGGAGCTGCTGGACCAACATGGCAGGTGGGCTAGCTGGCTGAAGCTCTGCCTCTCCCAGCCCCAGAGTCCTGCTGAGTTTGGCCTCAGTTCTTAGTGCCTTTTGTGTCCTGACTTGGATCCTCATGTTCTATTGTATGGGTTCCAAGTCCTCTGATATTCCATGGGTAGTGTGAAGGGGGAGGGGGATCCTTCTGGAGAAAGTTGCTCAAACCAGGTGATGAACTCTAATGGTTAAAACTAGACTCAAAAGATCGTAAGCAACAGGAAAGGTATGAAAAGGAACTGTGCTGGAAGAGAGATCAGGAGAACCAGAATCAGTTAAGAGTCCATAGCCGGCACCTGCATTGAGGGGCCAGCTCTGTGTGCTACATGGCTCATGACTAGGGTCTGCGGGGCCCCGAGTCAGCTCCCACTCATCATTCATTGCCTTGTCTGTCTTCTCCCTGTGCTAGGCCTGGGTTCTGCCCGACGGTGACTCCCATGCCTTTGTTCTAAGTTCTTCTTCCTCAAGCGCTGCTTTCTTGGTTATTGTATTAAATTCTCATGGACCATACACCTAATTGCGGGGATGACGGATGCTTTGGAGAACCTACAATTAATTTCCTGAGCCTCGTTTTGTACAAACTGCAATATCTCCTGGCTCTAATTTTCCCTTTCAAATTTTCTGTCACTGAAAATGGTCTTTCTCTCTTGGAGCCAATAGCCACTCAGGGCAATCAATTAAATCTCTTGTCACGAAGATTTATTTGGCTATTTGGTTTTGGCTTTGGTTGGGCAGCTCTTTGATATTACATTTTATTGTTTTGTGGCTGGAAAATGTTGTATGTGTGGTTTCTATTTGGGAAGATATTCCAATTTGGGCAAAGGGGGCACTTTCTAGGCATCTGACTACAGAACACTCTCAGGATGAACAAGAAGGGTGTGACCAAGACTTGCAGATTCTGTGTGTGTGTGTGTGTGTGTGTGTGTGTGTGTGTACAAAGGCTTGAACTCAGGGCCTGGGTGCTGTCCCTTTGCTTTTTCAGGCAAAGCTGACATTCTACCACCTGAGCCACAGCTCCACTTCCAATATTTGAGTGATTCATTGGGGAAAAAAAGAGTCTTGTCAACTTTCTTGCCATGGCTGGCTTTGAACCATGATCCTCAGATCTCAGCTTCCTGGGTAACTAGGAATACAGGCATAAGCAGCCACACATGGCTGAAGACTATTTTGTTGCTGGACCAGAACAGCCATCGGGAACAGCCCGGACAGTCAACTTCTGGGCTCCTCCTCCTCTGCCCTGGTTCCATGGAGGAACTTTTTGCCATGACTCAACATCATACCCAGGAGAGGGAGCGGAGGCTGAGGGCTGTGGCCCAAACTACACCAGATCACAGGAATTACCATTACCCATAGACATGTCTAGAGGCCAAAGTCAGGAGTAAGATTAGAAAACCTAGGAAAAATAGGAACAAGGAATGTGCAATCATTCATCAGACCAACAATTAGCTCCTAATCTTGGAAGGCCACTGGTAACTCACCACCATGGGTCAGCCAGTGGATTGCATCAGGGCCACAAATAAAACAAGGGTCAATGGGTGTCCAGACACAACAGCAGAAATGTCCCCAGAGATGGGCCCACAGCTGGTCCAGTCATCAGACCACACAGTGACTTTGCTGTCACAAATGAGGCTTCTATTGCTACCCACCCCCACATTGGCCAAGAATGTGGAGCATCCAAGTGGTCTCTCCTGCCCACATGGAGTTTTCTGGCTGTCTGGTTAAAGCAGTCAAGCTGGGGGTGGGGGAGGGGGGAGAGGTGAGAGGGACATCTCCAGGGAGATGCACAGCAGCCAATCAGCAAATACTGCCAGGCATAGGGCGTGGCCAAGGGGGTTGCAGGAACAGATAGCCTTAATGGCCACAGAGAGACAGAAATCCCATTTCGATGGTGGGAACTGGTGGCCGGGGAGGCTGGGGGAAAGGCCAACCTCTTTTCTGGTTCACAGAGATGTTTCCCCCAGGCCCTGGGTCCATCTGGGAAGGGAGTTGCCCTGACTTTGCTTGGCTGACTCTTGCTTCCACAGATCCAGAGCTTGGATCTACTGCCAACAAACTCCCCAAGAGTCCTGTGAAGTCTTGTAGGAGGCTGGCAAATGTCTTTGCCTCCCTCCCACAGCTCCCCTTCCTGCTGGGCCTCTGCCAACTTCTAGCTGCTAGAATAGTGGGGTGTGTTCCCTGGGCTCTGTATCAATTCCTCCCAGGCCCTGCCTAGTCCACCTCAGCTGCTCAGCAAAGCCCTCTTCCTGCCCACACTGTCTCCCGTCATTCCGCTTTACATTTCCTTCAGAATCCCGTCTCATGACCCTTATGTACCACATGGGGTAAACATTTCACAACTTATGGTCTTGTCTCTCCACAAAAGTCTAGTGTGCATTCCGTACGATCTTTGTCACCCACACATCTTATAAATAAACGATCATCAGAATTGTTCCTTCCCTCGACCACTATGCTTGTACCTGTTTAGAACTTACTTAATGTAGCTCAGTGCTGGTAGCTCACACCTGTAATTCCTAGCTACGCAGGAGGCTGAGATTAGAGGATCATAGTTCAAAGCTAGCCGGGGCAGAAAAGTCCATGAGACTTTTTATCACCAATTAATCGACAAAAAGCCATAAGTGGAGCTGTGGCTCAAATGTGAGAGCTTTAGCCTTGAGCAAAAACAGAAACAAAAACAAAAGCCGAGTGAGAGCTCAAGGCCTTGAGTTCAATCCCCAGTCATGGCATAAAAAGGGCGGAAAAAAGGTAGTTAATTGACCCTAGGATCCTACTTTGGAGAAACAGGAATGGTGATCAGGAAGGACAGGGTGACATATAGTAACATGGACCGAGCCACCTTTCTCCCAGTAAGACATCCAAAGCCTGACGTGGGTGCTAGAGCTCCATGCCTATAATCCTAGCACAATGGCATGATCCTGTCCACCCAAGCAACGTGGGAGGCTGAGAGTGGGGGAAGTTTAGGTACAAGGCCAGCCCCAGACAGAAAAGTCCACAAGACTCAGTCTTCAGGTGGAGGAAGATGGGTGCTTTTCATTTCAGTGATGAAATACCCAAAATAGGCAGATCACAGCTCAGGTACATATCCAGGGAGGAAGTGAGATCATATTCTTTTTTTAAAAAAAGGCAAAAAATAGAACTGGAAGCATGGCTCAGTGGTCTCACACCAGCTTAGCAGGTGTGAGACCCTAAGTTTGAATCCCAGTACTAGACCAATAAAACACATCTAAGGATTTGCTATTCAGATACATCATCTTGTCCTGATTCTTTCCCCTGAGGGACTAGTTCCCACCTGAACCCCAGCACCCATGCCCAGCGGTTCTGGGTCTGCCCTAAGGTCTGCCAGAGGAAGTGTGGTGCCCAGGGAACCTGGAGGCTGAGTGTGGGTCTCAGTGTGGGTCTCGGAGCTGTTCCAAGCCTTGGACTTACTTCACTCTCCGTGCCCCTCTTCTTAACATGGTTTCCCTCCTCTATGTCATGAGCTTCTGACACAGCCTGTTACCAAAGTCCTACTATCGTTAGCTCTGGGGTCACCAGTTGAGACTTCCTGAAGCAGTGAGATTCTTTGAACAGAGAGTTAACACACTCTGGGTCACACCAAAGCCCCCTGTGACTTAGAGAAAGTCACACTGGAGGGTGTGAGCAGGTCAGGGTGTTTCTGAGAGGGCTTTGAGCTCTGGGATGCCCACAGGAGCCGCCCCCCATTACTTCTTTCCCAAGCAAACACCCCCAAACTCTCCCGTCTTACCCTCTTATCCCTCCCCATCTCCTGGATGAGGTTCTATAACGTTCCTTGGTTTGTAGCGTCTGTTCTCGTGCAGGAAAGAATCCATTTTTCAATGTGCATTTTTCACGATTCCCTGAAGACACTCCAAGTTCCATTTCCACGATGACCTCATTTCCTTGATTCTCAGCCCCAATTTCTTTGCTTGCTGGGAGCTAAGTGGCCACATGGGTCAGGGGGGGGGGGAATGGTTGAGGAATCGTCATCCATAATTGCGCAGCTCGTTTCTTGCTTAATTTGGATTTGCTTTATGGCTTCGGATCACTTTGTACTGAGCAGAGCCCTTGCTCCTGCCATCGAGCCGATGTCATCTGCTTTATGTCTGTCTGCTTGGAGGGACAGCAAACCTTGGGGCCTGAAGAAGTCATGTCTGCCTTAGCTCCATGTCCCCAGATCCTAGCATTTGCCTGGTGACATAGCTAATGTTATGTGTCAACGTGACTGGGCTAAGGGTGACCAGAGAGCTGGCAGAAAATCCTCAGGGACTGGGCATTTCTGAAGGAGCTTAGCATTTGGATAAGGAGACGGAGTATAGGGGAACTGCCCTACACAACCAAGGGAGAATGTTATGACAGAGCCAAAGACAGACTCTCCTCCAGCTCTGTAAAACACCCCACCCCAGTCCCCCAAGTTTCTGTGTCTGAGTGAGTGTAATTACCCCAGCCACAGGTCAAGGGAAGATGGCTAAGGTCCTCCATGTCTGCGCCCACCATTCTCTAGGGTCAGCCTGGAAGGGTGTTTCTGTGTTTCAAGGACCTGCTTACATCTTCCAGACTACTTCTCCCATGTCCTCTCTCCATCCCTCCTGACATCTACTCACACAGACCCTGCACCACATGATTGGGGACCTATACCACATTTCCCACCATTTCACCTTACTTACACCCATTCAAGCTATACAATTGCCCTATGATTGAGGGTCTGAGCTGGTCCTGGCTCTAATAGAGGGTTAATCCTAATCTGATTTCCGAGACATGCTAACTCAGCTGACTCCTTCATCCCCTGTCCTCTGCTTCTGTCATGGGAGGGCCATCAAGGGGACACCCCAGCCACAGCACCTACCACCAAACAGCAGCTCTTCAGCTTCCAGAATATGCCCAGATTGTACATTTTGCTCCTGTGCATCTGACGGAAGTTTGTAGCTTCAAACTGCCTTCACTTCCTGAGCCTCCTAAACAACTCCTGGACTCCTAAACTGGCAGAAAAATCAGCAAATGTAAAAAGATTCCATGTTTGGCTTGAGAATAGAAATGACCTAGAAACTTCTGGAATCCCCCAGAGCTGCCCCAGGCCAGCCTTACACAAACCACACACCTGGGTGGTAATAGCAATAATAGTAAGAACCTGCAAGTCTTACTATTGTTCCAAAGAATTGGAACAGTTCTGTGTGTTTCTCGTTAGCCCCCATGCTAATGAGAGGTAGAGCCAAGGAATCTGGGAGGCAGAGGGAGGTGTACAGAAAAAAAAAAAATCTCACCTGGCCTCTGTGTATATAAACAAACCATACAGGGTCAGGGAAGGTGGCTCAGTGGTAGAGTGCTTGCCTTGCATGCCTGAGGCCCTGGGTTCGATTCGTCAGCACCACATAAGAAAAAAGCCGGAAGTGGCGCTGTGGCTCAAGTGGTAGAGCGCTAGCCTTGAGCTGAAGAGCTGAGGGACAGCGCCCAGGCCCAGAGTTCAGGCCCCATCACCGGACCAAAAAAATAAATAAACAAACCATATGCCTGGTAAATGTTTCTCCACCCTAGGGCTCATCCAGCCATGACCCCACCACATGCCAACTTGTACCCTAGCAGAGAAGAGGCCACGTGTGAGATGAATCAGCACTCAGGACTTCCCCATATCATCCAGTATACAGCCCACGTTTGCCTTGTGGCCATTCCCCTGTGAGTGATCATCACACTGATAAGTCAGGGAATCGCCTGGTCTGGGTAGCTCATAAACCAGGAAAGAAATGGGACAGGAGAGGTTAGAACCACCATTTGGTGCTCCAGGGACTCCCAGCAGAGTTGAGAGAGGCTGGACACTGGGACTCTGGGACCAGGATGCAAATTCTCAGCTTTGACTGCAGGGGGCGTGACAGAGGTACTGTGAGCTCAGTGTTCATGCCATTATGCCTGAGTCTCCTCCCTTTCTCCTGTCCCTCCTCTCTGCCTCTCCTACCTCCTCTTTTCTACCCTCAGTCCTAACATATTTTTCCAACAACAGGGATTGACAGAGAGGAGTTAAGAGGCAGAACTTCTACAAGCCCAGCTAAACCCTAGAGACTCCTACTTGATAGGGTCAGTTTAATACTACTTTCTGCCGTGGTGCTGGTGCTCATGCCTGTAATCCTGGCTACTCAGGAGGCCGAGGTCTGAAGATCAAGGTTCAAAGTCAGTCCATGCAATAAAGTCCATGGAACTCTTATCTAGAAGTGGAGCTGTGGCTCAAGTGGTAGAGAAAAAAAAAAAAAAAAAGCTCAAGGACAGCATTCAGGCCCTGAATTCAGGTCTCAGTACCAGCACTTAATTAATTAATTAATCAATTCACATATGTATCAAGTACCTACCCTATAGCAAGTGTTTGGAATTCCAGGTAACCAGAAATGGCCATCCCAACCCTTCTGTCCCAGTGGAATGGAAATCAACTTAATAAAGAGTGAATTCAATTTTAAGCAAACTAATGAATGACTGGAACCCATCATTTCTCTGTAGTTATTCATCACAGGAACCATATTCTTTCTGCCTGAAGGAAACCACCAGAATGGTGATGTTTCAGGACTCCTAGAGGAAGGGGCAGCCATGGGTACACTTAGTATCTCCTAAATGCTGATGCCCCTTCTCAGAGCAGAGATGATAGTTTATCTCAGGTGCCTGCCATGCTGAGGTCAGATGGCACTGAAGAAAGCCATGTTGGGTTAGTTGGTTGGTTTTGTTTTGTTTCGTTTTTGTCAGTCTGAATTCAGGGCCTGGGCGCTGTCCCTGAGCTCTTGTTCAAGGCTAGTGTTCTACCACTTGGAGCCATAACTCCACTTCTGGTTTTTTGTGTGGTTAATTGGAGATAGGAGTCTTACGGGGATTTTTTTGGCCCCAGGCTAGCTTCCAATCACAATTCTCAGATCTCAGCCTCCAGAATAGTTAGGATTACAGGCATGAGCCACCGGCACCCAGCTAAGCAAAGTCTTCTTAGATGTCTGAATCAGGTGAGCCATACACGTGTGCTGGCTGGGCACACCTAGGTGGCAGGCAGGGCCCTGGGGAAGAAGGAGCCAACATTCAGCCATAGCTAGATGCTAGACCTGCACACTAGAGGAAGAGCGAAGGCTGGCTAGGGAAGATGCCACCGTCACATGGGTCCATCTGCTCACTGTGCCGTCTCCAGAGCCAGGCTCTATCATATGTCTTGTCCCCACGTACTGTGCACCTTGCATTGTGAACCCCTCAGGCCCCGGCCCTCTCTCTGTCTCTGCCAGGAGGTCTGCCTGTCTACCTCTCACAGGCCCTCAGGGACCCCCCCCCCAGGGCTTCATGGAAAGGCCCTTATACAGGCTGTTCCCATCAGCTCCCATCAAAGTGCTTCAAGACCTTGAAGCTGCTCCTCCAGGCTGAGAAAGATCTTTTCTACTTTTACTGATATCTGGGCTTGGATACCCATCACTTACCAAACAGAGCCATCCGTGACCCCAGAAGCTCAGCAAAGGCAATGTCAAGTTCACCATCACTGCAAGCCGCAGGTCTACGAACATAGTGCTCCCACCCGGGCAGGAATCTGTCATTGTGTCCATGGAGATTCCCCTGGGGAACCTAGAACTTTTAAAGAGATGGGAGCTCTTCCCATCAGTCCCTCCCTCCTCTCCAGCCCTCCTTCCTCCTACTCCTCCCTCCCCTGCCAAGTACCTCCGGAGGACGCAGCCACCCCTCCCCCGTCTGTGAAGACCGCATATTTTATACTACAGTAATTTCTATTTGTAATTTGGGGCCTTGATCAATAAAAGCAGCCGAGTAGATTTACACTGCCAAAGCTCATAGACTTCACAAACATTCTAGACCATGATCATGACAATTTGCCTTGTGAAGGTTAACACGTGTTTGTGAGTTTAACTAAGTATCGCTATCTCACAATATTGTGAAATTTATGTAATCACAATCGCAAATAAAAATTATTTTTAAAAAGGAAATTAAAAAAATAAGCAGCAGAGTAGATTTATACCTTCAGTCTTGACAGGGATGGCAGGCAGAGACCGCCAAGCATCTGGACAAGCATCATCCAGACCCTTTTACAGGGAAGCAAACCCATCAGAGGAAATGTTTGCACCCTGAAAGAGCCTAGAAATTCCCTCTCCTTGAGGTGAAAGGCATGCTTGTAGCCAGGGAGTCACGTGTGGCTTCAAATGACTGTGGGTTGGCAATCGTGTCACCAGTTTCAACCACGTCTTAGGAATAGGATTAGTTGTAATCATTTTAGGGTGTGTGTGCGTGTGTGTGTGTGTGTGTGTGTGTGTGTGAATACCAGGGTTTGTATTTAGGCTTTTATACACATTCATTTGCTCACAGCTGGTGCTTTACCTGAGCCACACCTCTATCCTGGTATTGTGATGTTTAAGCAAAATTGTTAATTTCCTGCCCAGGCTGCCTGGCTTTGAACCTTGGCCCTTCAGATCTCAGCCTCTTGAGTAGCTAGGGTTATAAGTCGGCCTAATTTTGCATGGGATGTTCTCAAGTGTGACAGGAGGGGAAAAGGAAGGCGTGACTGGAAAGAGGCTGGAGCCCCAAGACTGGGCTCAGAAATATCACCCTAAGGAGAAGAGTGGGTGCAGGGCTCAAGATAGAGCAGTGGGCAAGGACGTGCAATTTGCACTCAGCAGCTCCCAAGCTCTGGGCTGTTGCTGCCAGAGAGACAGATCGAGAGAGACGCCTTGGTGGATGCCTGCGAGAGGGAAGCTGTGGGCAAGAGAGGAAGTGTGGGGCTGAAATTACAGCCTTTGAGGCCCAATTTGGAGGAGGAAAAACTGCTGGACAATGTGTCCTGAGGGTGACCTTTGGTCTCAGCCACTAACGACCCTTCCTAGTGTGTCCTATCTCTGCCTGGCCTGGCTCCAGGAAGCTCTAACTCTGCCCAGACAGCCACTTCCCATGCCACCAGCCCTTCCTCTTGTGATCTGGGACCAAGCAGCATTTGGTGTCCCTGTGACACAGATGGAGTTAGTGGCAGACTGTTGGCTTGGAATTAGAGGCCCAAACCTGACCTTACAGGTCTGTCTGTGCAAACATGCACTACACTCACACACACATGGACACACACCCCAGTCACAGGTGTCCGTGGAGACATATGCCCACCCACTAACCACACATTCACAGGTTCGTGCTTACACACAACCTTGCATTCCAGCATACACGCCCACTGTGGTCTAGCCTGGCCCCTGTGTGTCTGGCATACCGTGGGTTCCACTCCTTGGCCCCCTAGGACCTCTCTATGGGGAAGGTAGTAGCCAGCAATCATGACCACCTGGTGCGTCTTTGCTCCATCTGCTCTGGCTCTGCCCAGACAACCAGCTCCTCTCTGACACGTGGCAACTTCCCCAGCAGAAACCCATGGGTGTTCTGTGTCTCCAAACACACAGGCCTGACACTAGTCAGTGCCCAAGTTAAACATGCCATGTTGATGAGGCAGACAGGAAGCAATGGGCAGTGCCCATCAGGGAGAACAGTGTGCCCCCTGCTGGTCACCACATGCTAACGACTCCCCATACCTATTGGGGTTCACGCATGATATTGGCCAGGCTAGGGTGGTCCTGTCTTGTGCTGAGTTATGAAGGCCAGATGAGCTGGCCATTTCAAGGACCCTCCTCTTCACACTGAAGTTGCTGCGACACCCCCTAGTTCATACTGTGCTTTCTGTGTTTGAGTGCTAGTACTGGGGCTTGAATTCAGGGCCTAGCACTCTTCCTTGGCTTATGTACTCAAGGCTGCCACTTTACCACTTGAGCCACCGCTCCACTTCTGGCTTTCTACTGGTTTGTTGGAGGTAAGAGTCTCACAAAATTTTCTACCTAGACTGGCGTTGAACCATAATCCTCAGATCTCAGCCTCCTAAGTAGCTGGGATTACAGGCATGAGCTACCAGTGCCTGGTTTGAGCTAGCTAATTTTCATGCTTCTGAAAACTTCCATAACCTGGAACAAGTGATAGCCATGACTTCTCACAGGGTTGCCCAGGCCTTGGACATGTGTAATGCAGTGTGTCCTGGCACTCCACATAGAGAGTGTCATCAGGATAGTGAGTATCACATCCCTGGGTCTCACATCTGCCGTGTCTCCCAAAAAGCTGGAAATGAAGGAGAGGCACACACCTCCCTTTGATCTGCAGGTTTGGGGGGGATAGTTCAAGCCATCACCCTGGATGCTTCTGTGAGCTGTTGTTCTTCGACCACAAGCATCCCTGCCCACAGAAGGGAGACCAACACAATGTCAGGATGCTAAACTCCTCCAGAGTCAGTTCTCCATAGGGACCAACAGGATTTCAGTCCCCCAAAACCCATTCAAGGGCTTCTGTGGACTTAAAGACTCTCCCGGCAATTCCAACTCTACAGCTCAGGCCTCCCCCACCTGTGGGCTGTGCCTCCCTAGGGCCCTGTCACCGGCCTCCCTGTCAGGTTCCAGCCTCTCCCCACCCCTAGATGTGCAGAAGCCCCTTAGTCATATACCCCATCTTCTTCTTTATCCAATTCTTACATGGAATCTTAAAGGTTTCCCCCTGAGATACATAAGATGACCTCTTTTTTTTGCCTACTTTTTTTTTTTTAATCTTTATCAGAGATCAAAGAGGAGGCTGACCTGGTAACTGGAAGAGGAGATGGCAGAAATGGTAGCAGAGGGGTAGCAATGATAAAGGTGGAGCAGGGCCACCCTGGCAATGCAGACCACAGGGTCAGCAGCAGTGGTAAGAGGATGGCTGAAGAGTTCTGGAGAGCCTCAGAGACTGACATAATGGGGAGCAAGAGGCTGTAGGACACAGACAAAAATTTGAGCCCCACTTCCCCAAGGGTAGTTGACTAAGAGTACTGACTATACTGTTAAATACTGTTAAATCACTTCTACTGTTAAGTGTTTACTGTGAGCATCTCTTTTAATGTTCTACTTTTCCTCTCAATCAGCTACGATGTTGGAGCTTGGGGTGATTTGACTCTTGATTGGTAGCTGTCAGACTTTTCCTGCTGCTCAGCTGTCCTGGGCACAGGATTGTCCCCCAAGCAGCTGGCTGGTTGCCCTCATTTGGCTGCTTTGAACACACCACAGGCACCTTGAGGAAGCTGCCCTGCAACCCCAGCTGCTTGCTGCCCAAGCACAGTTCCAGATGCAGAAGGCACTGCCCTATCCACAGCTTTCAAGCAACTTGTGCCAGACTTTCTGCCATCACCAGCTATGGTGAACTCTAGCAGCCCTTTTTACCCAGGCCAGAGGGAGAATTCTTCCCCTGGAGTCCGAGCAAGAAAGCCATGGATTCTGCAAAAGCAGAATCTTCCATTTACATAAAGGCTGTGCTGTGATTGGTAGAAGCATAGTCCTTCATGTGCTGTGATTGGTGTAAACAAGGTCCTTCGTTTTCATAAAAGGCTGTGATTGGTAAAAGCCTAGTCCTTCATTTGCATGAAGGGCTGTGCTGTGATTGGTGTAAACAAGGTCCTTCATTTTCATAAAAGGCTGTTGTACTTGCTGAATACATCTTTGCCACACCCCATCTCTGATTACTTAAGCATGCCTTTGATCTCACCTGGGAGTCGGCTGGGAGGCACCCAGCAGGGCTTGTTGCAACATTAGGCTTAATAAGGGGCTTCTGGCCAGTCTTTTGTTGTTGTTGTTGTTCGTCATGGGGCTTGAACTTTGGGCCTGGACACTGTCCCTGAACTCTTGAGCTCAAGGCTAGTGCTCTACCACTTGAGCCACAGCACCACTTCCAGCCTTTTCTGTTTATGTGGTGCTGAGGAATCGATCCCAGGTCCTCATGCATGAGAAGCAAGCACTCTACCACTGAGCCACCTTCCCAGCCCCTCATTTTTTTTTGTCTACTTTGTATCTTTATCCGAGGTTCCAGCCTCTCCCCACCCCTAGATGTGCAGAAGCCCCTTAGTCATATATCCCTTCTACTTCTTTATCCAATTCTTACATGGAATCTTAAAGGTTTCTCCCGAGATACATAAGATGACCTCTTTTTTATTTTTTTGCCTGCTTTTTAAAATCTTTATCAGAGATCAAAGAGGGGGCTGACCTGGTAACTGGAAGAGAAGATGGCAGAAATGGTAGCAGAGGGGGTAGCAATGATAAAGGTGGAGCAGGGCCACCCTGGCAGTGCAGACCACAGGGTCAGCAGCAGTGGCAAGAGGATGGCTGAAGAGTTCTGGAGAGCCTCAGAGACTGACATAATGGGGAGCAAGAGGCTATAGGACACAGACAAAAATTTATGAGCTCCACTTGCTTAGACGAGGTTTAAGACCACATACTCCCAGACTCACTCTGGAACAGGACACTGGCAGGTGCTGTCTGCAGTTAGGGAACTGCAGGAAGCTGGGGATTTCAGTATCTGCCATGGGTGGGGCCTACTGGTCCTTAAAGCCCTGAGTAATCAGCCTCCAGCCTGATGCTTAGGGCCATCAACCTCAGTCCCTTCCTGCTATCCAGGGTCCCCTGAGCTTGACAAAAGTGCCAGAAAAGGTTCAGTCTTGGCTGAAAGCTTAGGAGTTTGTTCCAAGAACGGGCCTCAGGGTTTGGTTACACAGTGCTTACCTCATAGCCCTTCCGTGTGTGTGCACGCGCCTCTATGTGTCTGGATCTCTGTATGTATCCTCTCTAGGGACAGTCTGAACCCACAGCCAGTCCCACATCCTTCCCCATCTAGTCTTCTTTAGGGGGGGTATGAGGAGGTCAATGTCCTGGAAAATGAGTCCCAC
This sequence comes from Dipodomys ordii, assembly GCF_000151885.1. Classification (NCBI taxonomy): domain Eukaryota; kingdom Metazoa; phylum Chordata; class Mammalia; order Rodentia; family Heteromyidae; genus Dipodomys; species Dipodomys ordii. Next base: position 1,276,429 of record NW_012267284.1, read on the forward strand.
GGGGCTCTGACTCACAGAGCCACTTCCTCATGTTGGACCGCCCCCATGGTGGACAGCACAGGCGCCCACAATTCAGACCTGCAGCATGACTCACCCACCTGCCAATCTCTAGTTGGATGGTTTCCTAGGAAGAAGCTAGCCCAGGTCTCTCTGGACCTAGGTCCAGCCTGCTGTGGCCCAGAGCAGCCCTTTCCCTGGAGCTTCAGAGCCCTCCACCAAGGCCAAGAGTAGCTGGCATGAATGTCGTTCAGGCCATCACACACACACACACACACACACACACCAGAGGTCCATGCCAACACTGGCTACTGCCAAGTATCAGATGGCATTTCACTATGGTGCTGACCTGTATCTGTAAACATATCTCAGGTGCTATGAAAAGTGTTGCCTTCAACCAGTCTTTCCCATCTGAACTTATCTGGAGACATTTTTAAACCTTTTCGATTTCCTAATTAGCATATATTAATAATCTGAGGTGATTTCATTGCACTAATTCCATAGACACATACAGTGCACTTGGAACAAGTTCACCTGAACCCAGGGCCTGGTGCTTGCTGGGCAAGAGCTCCGTCAATTGAATCCCAATCATTTTATTCTTTTTAGTTTGTTTTTGAGACAAGATTTGGATCATTTTGTCCAAGGATCATGGTCTAAAACCATGATCCTCTTGCTCCACCCTCCTGTGTGGCATGGATTTCAGACATGTGTCACCATACCTGGCTTTCGGATTTGTAGACATTTGTGACACCTTCCAGAGGTCTACACTTTGTTTGGTAATTATATCTCCACTGGTAGCTCCTCATTTTCAGCTTATCTTTCACTCTCTTTAAGTGGTTAATTTTTCTTTTTGTCATTTGGGGGAGGGGTGCGTGTGCACGCATGCGTGCATGCCAATACTGGTTCTCATACTCTTACTTGGCTTTTTCGCTCATGGCTGGCACTCTACCATTTGAGCCACACTTTCATTTTCAGCTTTTGCTGGTTAATTAGAGATAAACCATCACAGGTTTGCCTTTCCAGGATGGCTTTGAACTATGATTTTCAAATCTCAGCCTCCTGAGTAGCTAGAATTATAGACATGAGCCACTGATGTCCTGTTTGAGGTAGTTTTTGATTGATTTGGATTTTTTTTCATGTACCTGTCTTCTAATAGTTCATAGTTGCTTTAGACTGGTGATTCTCACCTATAATCCTAGCTACTAGGAGGGCAGTTCAAAGCTAGCCCAGTCAGAAAAGGCCATGAGACTCTTATCTCCAATTAACCATCAAAAAGCCGGAAGCTGAGCTTTGGCTTAAGGATCTTCTAGCATATGCGTCCTTGACCTGCCTATGCATGGTCTTTAGGTTTAAAGGCAGGGGTTCTGTTCTTTCTTACATGGACATATTTCCCACACTGATGACTGACCGTTCTTGTGGGAAGGAAACACCTGGAGAAAGGGATGGCTACCCGGAGAAGACAGCCCTGCCATTTTCAGGATGGATTTGGCACAGGGTTGACTTCATTGACTTTAGTCTGCTGCAATCCAGAGAATAAAGGCTTGGTTGTACGTGCACAGACTGCACAATCAGCGAAATGCCATGGCCCCTGATGTAAGACCTGAGGGGTTTTTGTTATCTCAGCCTCAAAAAGGAACAGGAGGAACTGGGTGCCAGTGGCTCACACCCATAATCCTAGCTACTCAGGAGGCTATTAACTGAGGATCACGATTCAAAGCCAGTCCAGGCAGGAAAGTGTGTGAGACTCTTATCTCCAAAAAATCATGAGAAAACCAGAAGTGGCGCTGTGGCTCAAGTGGTAGAGCACTAGCCTTGAGCTGAAGAGCTCAGGGACAGCACCCAGGCCCAGAGTTCAAGCCCACAACTGACCAAAAAAAAAAGGAACAGGGGACAGATGAGATGCCCACTGGATAGAAACCTGTGGGTGTGTGTCTGCATATCTGTTAAATTTTTGTGTGTCTACAAGAGCATGAGTGTTTGACTATATGTGTCTCTGTGTGAATGTGTCTATGTGTGTCTTTGTGCATATCTGTGTATGTGCCTCTGTGGGTGTCTGTTTGTGAGTCTATGTGTGTCTGTATGGGCCTGTGTATGCCTGTGCCTCTGTATGTTTCTTTTTTTTGGGGGGGGGGTCCAGTTGTGGGGCCTGAACTCTGGGCCTGGGCGCTGTCCCTCAGCTCCTCAGCTCAAGGCTAGCGCTCTACCACTTGAGCCACAGCGCCACTTCCGGCTTTTTTCTTTTTGCTTCTGTGGTGCTGAGGAATCGAACCCAGGGCCTCAGGCATGCAAGGCAAGCGCTCTACCACTGAGCCACCTTCCCAGCCCAGCCTCTGTATGTTTCTGTGTGTATACTTGTGTATGAATGTGTTTACATGAGTGCATGTGTATGTCTATTTTTTATTATCTTTGTCAGAAATACAGGGGGATATTTATTGTTACATCTCCACATGTTTATACTGTATGCCGCCCCCCTCCTCCCCATCATATTCCTTGCACCTTCCCTCTAGACATAGCATCCTCAGCAGGGAACATATCTCCAGGGGCATTGCTGAGCTCTCAGGATAGTGTCACTCTGACTATAACGTCAGGCAGAACGTTCCCACTCACAGGTACTAGTTCATTCATTCATTCATTCCCAGGATAGATAGATACACCTATCCTATGATCTAGTTCTTGAGATCCTTCAGGCTAAAGCCTAGCTCGCCCACTTGCAGCCAGGAGATCTGAATCCCCCCAGCTTCCCATTCCTCCTGTCCAGTGGGTCAGCAACACTCAGTGGCCACATGAATGTTCAGACAAGAACCCTACGGCCAGGCATTTTTCTTGACTCCACTCAGAAATGAATGAGGCCAAGAGTGGGAATGTCTGAGGCTATTCTCAGCCCACAGTGCACACCAGGTCATTCACTCCTTTCTTAATTAAATCTAACCCTCCAAATTCCCACTCTCCCCTCTGAGGAGGTGCAAGACTAGGCATGCCTCTAATGAAGTGTTTACTGCAAATGCCCCTCACCTTCTAAAGCCACTCTTCCAGAATTAAACCTGGTGGCTGAATGCAATGACAGAGAGGGGAGTTCTCTGTAGCCAGCAGGCCCCAACGGAAATCCAATTAAATTGTGCATCTTAATTTCCTTCCCTGCTGAGCCCATTGCTAGGTGGAGGGAGGAGGCCTTACTGTTCCCCGTGGTTTATCTGTGGGGCTCAGAGACAGGTGTTTCACTCATTGATGATAAATTCAGCAGAGCTACTCCTGAATGTGCTCCATTAAAAAATTAGCATCTCTAATGCTGGGCCTTCAATAATGCTGACAGAAAGGGCTGGAATCAGAGATTAGCTTCTGCAAAAAGACAATTCTTGCCTTTAGGAGACCCTTACTGGCAGATTTCAAAACAGAGGAGATCTCCAGTTACCGTCCAGACCCCACAGTGTACAGAGCTGGCTTGATGTGACTCAAGGCAGGTCAGCAAGGCAAATAGCCTGGATTCTTGTAATCTGAACACATCAGACTTCAATTGAGTCTGGAGTGTCTGCCTTGAACTCTGGGGCTCTGGCCACAGGTGTCACTGGGACCAGCTGTCACTCTCTCTGTGACATCCTGGGTTTGCACCGCTTTGGGTCAGCCCGGGGTGTTCACTTGTCTCTGGGAGCAGCAGTATCCAGAGGGCCTCACATCCATTCTCGTGGGGACTCTGCTTCCATCTGGATGGAAGCAGGTGCGCCAGCCTCCCTGGTCTCCCACCACTCCCCAAAAGAGAGCCAACGTCCTGAAGCACCCTCCTTGCTCAGCTTTCTCCCAGAGTCCTTTCTCACTGTCTGATTTTGGAATTCTCTAGTCTCCTTCTACAGAGCTGTTCTCCTAGATGAGCTTCTTCTTTTACATGCATCCATAATTGTGTAGAAATCCTAGAAGCAAATACGTCTGCACAGTGCTCTACCCTGAACCATGGAAATTAACCTTGCTTCACACACACACACACACACACACACACACACACACAGCCAGTGTTGGGGATGGGTTCCCTAGTGTTAGGAAGACAAATGACAGAGTACCCTTTGTTACTGTGCGGCAGTGGCTCTGGGGGCAATCTGCTTGGCTGTTTGTGTCTATATTCCAGGTTTCCTGCACTGAGCAAAGACTGCCTTTGAAAGTAATGGGTACAAATATAAAAATGGAAGGAGATAGAGGGAGGGTCAAGTGAGCTGAAGGAAGGGAAGAGAAGAAAGGGAAAGGGAAGAGAGAAGAAAGGGTAGAGAGAGAGGAGGGAGGGAAAGGGAGGGGAGGGGTGGGGAGGGAACAGGAGAGGGAAATGAATTCTTGTCTTGTAGTTGGCAACCTCAGACTCCAGGGGAGTCTTCTTGTTTTCCTCTCCTGGTTTCTGTCTGTTGAGCTATCCTGAGTGTGCAGCTGTGGAGAATTACATTTCTGGTTTCCTTCCACAATAGGCATTCCTGTTGGGTGGTGCCCAGGACCCAGGCCGACTTCAAATCTAGTACCACCACCGCCCCTTCTAAAACAAAAAGAATACCAGGGAGTCAGAACATGTGTTGTGTGCTGTGTGCTGGTAAGGTCAAGAGGAATAGAGGCAGATACAAGGAGAGAGGAAAGGTGGGTGAAGGCAGTCATAATATTCATGGACGTATGTTTACATATACCTATGTGAACAAAGAACCGGGAATTATGAGGGGATGGGAGGGATTGGGAGAGATGGGGGAGGATGGAGAGGTGACATGGATCAAGAAGTACTATATGTGTAGTGCCCCGATTTCCCAATGAGACACCCTAACACTCAGTCAATTAGGCTAGGAGTTTTTATCGTTGCCACAGCTAGCCCTCACTATACCAAGACAGTGAAGAACAGCAGCTCAGGGTATTTAAGGGCAAGATGGATGGGAGAAGGGGACTGCCACTCACCGGTGGTACTCACAGTAGTAGTTTCAAGATCAGCAAAGAAGCAAGTTACAGAAGCAGAGCCAGCAGCTAGTGATTACAAAATGGTGATTACAATTCCAGTCATTCCAATAACCAAGGCCATAAGTCACAAGACAAAGTTCTTATCCCAAATCTTCCCATCAAAGAAGCAAGTTAGTGAAATCACAATTACAGTCTCTATAAGCGAAGTATAAGTCCTCAAAGCAAAAACCACATTCCCAATTTCTTACTTATCACACCCCCAAATCAAACCACCTTCCAGGTTTTCTGGCTATGTCTGAGTTTCACTGTTATTTACCAAACTCCAGTAACCTGGTATATAACTCACAATTTACTTCAAGTCTTTATCTTTGGAATTCTCCCTTTTCATGACCATCCTGGAGATTTTCTCTATAGGGAGATCCCGCCCTTCAAGTTTGTTCCTATTCTTCCTCACTTTGCAAATTTCAGTAAATGCCAGGCCTCATTTTGTTCTATTCCTAGAGTGTGTACTTATGTTTCTCAGTTTACCTGGGACTTGTTTGTCCCAGTTAAATTTCATTTTTCCTTGGTCTAATTAATACTCTATCTGTTTAATTTATCCTAGTTCTAACAATATGCACTGATATATTGAATTGAAACCTGTTTGTACAACTACTTATGACTAAAAAAAGAATTTTAAAAACTGCCACCTGTGGGTCTCAGCCTCCTAGGTAGCTGAAATTACAGGTGTGAGCCACTGGTGCTCAGTTATCATTTTCTTATTTTTGGATCTAAAAATTCTATATGTTTGGGGGGGCTGGGGAGAAATGTCTGCCTCCATTGGGATGGCACCAAGAACTCACAGAGTCACTAGGATGAGTGACTTTGGTCACTTTGATGAGTGAATGAGTTTATTGGGGTTCCTTACAGAGTGGTCAGTGGAGGGGGGGCTGGGGATGACCCTCAGGATCTGTTCCAGAACAGTGGGGGGTGATCCTCTTCTACCGAAGACCACCATCCCCACAATTATGCTTTTTCTTATATTTACAAGAAATAAGAGGGAATTTTCTCAGGAAGGCAGCTGTTTATAAGAACTCTTATTTCCAGGAGGTAGTGTCAACAGTTTCATTATGGATTATCTCTGTGATTCCATGTATATTTTTTGTTTATGCTCTTGCCACAGTTGGGAGCCAGGATCTCTCACAATGACAGCTTCTGATACAAGTAATGTCAAGAATAATGTGAAACCCGGGAGAATAGTTACCCCACACACAGGTTCAGTGATAGAGCAATCTTCTCGTATATGAAAAGGACTAGATTCTAGCCCAAAGCACTGAAAAATGAGGGGAAAGGAGAATCTTTACTGGAAACTGATGACTGGTGGTCCCTGTTACTCTCACTGATAGTGAATACAGTTTTTGCCTGTTTTTCAACTTGGCAATTTTGAAAAGGATCTTATTCCCTTAAGCTCTCTCTTAGGAAGGAAGGAAGGAAGGAAGGAAGGAAGGAAGGAAGGAAGGAAGGAAGGAAG
>NW_012267284.1:1282896-1295672 GCF_000151885.1 Dipodomys ordii
AGGGAGGGAGGGAGGGAGGGAGGGAAGAAAGGAGAAGATAGATGGATAGACCCATCATGGGCTGGATGAGGCCTCTGGGCACATATCTTTATGCACTTCATGTCTGGCTGGTGTTTGAGTATATACCAGCTGATCCCCAATACAATAAAATCAAGATCTCCAGAGCTCAGGGTTTCATTACTCATCAAAACAAATGTGGGGATACATGAATAATGGTCTGTCTTTCTTAGTGCCTCTGAAGTATATGCCCAGGATCTTATTCTTGACTATGGCTACCACCCTGTGTATGATGGATCCCCAAGCTGATTCCTCCAGTCTGAAACTCTTCCCTTGGGCAGACAAATCCCGTTCCTTCCTCCTCAGCCTCTGGTAACTATTGTCCTACTGTCTGCTTCTACTTCAACTTTTTTAGATTCTGAAGTGAGATCCTGTCTTCCTGACATGATCAATAATGTTAAGTAGAATGATTGATTCCCTGGAACTTATAGATATCTCTCAACTTTGCACTACAGCCCGTGAGTCACACAATTATGGCGTCTATTGAAAAGGCCACTAGTAAAGGCATAGAGGAAATAAAATGCAGAGTGAAGTTACACACACACACACACACACACACACACACACACCTATTGGTTGTCTGTCTCTTGCTGCCCTTTTATTGGAATCATTTTATTCCTGAGCCATAGGGGTGTCACTTGGGCTGACAGGCAGCAACGGACTTAGAATGCCAAGTGCCAATCCTGCTAGTTACCCACCCTCTTCCGGCCATGAGTATTCTCACCAGCAGAGGCAGTGGTACCATCACTGGGGATGATGATTTACACGGGGAAGCCCCGATGCTCACTGGAGCTCAGACAGAGGCTATATTCACATACCATGGAGTTGCTAGGGAGGCGGGACTTTGTTTCAGGCAACTTCCTCTAGGAAAGTGGACGGTTCTCTCGGTCAATAGCAGAGGCTGTAGTCTTACCATAGGTTTGGCCAATGGGGAGGGCGGAGTTGCCCAGGAAAATGAGCTGATGTCTGTTTCCTACCCATGGCTACTGATGCAGGGAACCCAAGGGGACAGCCGTGGCCTGTGTCAGCATTATGCCCACCTTTGGTCCTCAGCTCCACCCAGACCTGAGCTCCTCCCTGCCCTGGAGTTCCTGACATACGGCTGGCCCCTCCCTCTCTCCACCCAGACTCACCTGAGCTCCCATCTACCTGACTTCCTACCCCCAGACCCTGCTGCTAAGGAGGCTGCCATGCACTCTCTCTCCAGGGGAAATATGGCTCCTCTAATAAACCTTGTAATAATCTTTCTCCTGTGCCTGTCTGCCTCCACTGGTCCCCTGGCATGGACATGGCAGATCCTTTCGTTGATTCTTGCAGCCTGGAAAGCTACACTGGAAAAGGCCGTGCTAATCAGCAGGCTACAGAGGGGAGGGTACGCGTGGACTCCCTCTGCCATCCTCCCTCCCTGACCTCCAGTCATTCTCAGACACCTGATTATGTGAGGGAAGAAGAGGAAGAGGCAAAGGGCAGCCTCACTGGCTCCCCTTCATGAGGAGAGGAAACATAGAAGGGTGTACGGAAAGGTGAGTAGTCAAGAAATAGATAGCTCCAAGGTACCCAGTCTTGACTTGGATGATGCCGTCCACTGGAACATCTGTGCTAGAGGACCTGATGTGCTAACTAGCATATATGTTATTATTATTGAATTTTCTCTGCAGTAGAGATACTCGGCTCCCCCATGCCTGACAAACCTCATCCTACATCATGGTGATGACGAAGCACGTTTGGGAGAGTCTCCGCTGGAAGGAATCAGTAAATATGTCTCACCTTGGCTAAGCCACAGGCGCACCCTCCTGTGTGCTCATGCGGTCTCTCTCTGTGGTGTTCAACCATAAATAATTGATGATATTCTGCATTTCTGCAAAATAGTGAGAGGAAATATCTAGCGTAGCTTGCATGCAGCTGGAAAAAGCTGTCTCCAGGTCTCCAACACGTCAACCATAGCCCTGTCACAAACATCCCCCTGGAACCGTTGTGGGTTACAAAAGTGGAGATCGTGTGTGTATATGTGTGTGTGTGCGTGCACACCCAGCTTTGAATTTGGGATTCAGCCTGAAATTTCTGACCTTGTTGCCTCTTACTACCTTACCCACCAGGATATTTTCCAGCTTCAGATATCTAGATGTGATGTCTTTCACATGACAGATGCTGAAGGTACATGTGATCTGCAGGAATCATCTCAGGTCCTCCTCCTCCTCCTCCTCCTCCTGCTTCTCCTCCTCCTCCTGCTCCTCTTCCTCTTGCTTCTCTTCCTCCTCCTCCTTTTCTTCCTCTTCTTTCTCCTCTAGGCAGCAATCCTGTAGTATACAGTCCAGACGTTCTCAATCTCTGGCCTACTCCATGTTTGAAGGTGACATTTTCCAGTCTCCATCTCATGAAGCAACTAGATCACATTCAAATGATCTAAGCTGTTGGTGATATCCACTTCAGATGAACCAAGGGAAGGGTTCTGCTCTCTTTTTGGTAGGGTTTCCGCAAACATCTGGGGCTTCGTTGAGTTTGTGGCTGGCCAGTTTGACCTCAACAAAGCAATATTGACTGATGGTCTGGGGGGACTTTCTAATGGTAAGTGAGTTTGTCCTCTGCCTGAAACAATCTGGCCTTCTGATTCTTCTTTTGATCCTCCATAGCATCAGCAACAAACAGTAGCAGAGGAATGAGATAGTCAAAGGAGATCCAAAACTTCCACTGCACACAGTTGAACGAGGCCCCTGACCTGAACCTCAGGAGCCCCAGGACGGTGAGAAAGATAGGGGTTTTAAGACCAGTGCTTCTCAGAGTCATCTGGAGAGCTGATGGCTCCAGCCAGCTCAGATTCTGACCTGGGAGGGCGAGATAGCTTCTGATGTGCATTTCTAACCTTCTCTATGGAGAATCATCTGGGGACCTGAGTCTCTCTTTCTCTATCCACTCCTCAAAGTCAACGTCTGTGATCTCCCACTGGGAGAGCTGAGATTTGGTGACCTTTGACATGGAAGTAATAAGAACCAGGTCAAGTCACTTGTGCAGAGACTCTCTCAGTGATTTCAAGATAAATATACAGGACTTTAGTCTTAACTGTGGCCACCTTGCTTTGTGACCCATCTCCAAGCCGATTCCTACTGTCTGAACCTCTCCTCCTCCCCTTCCTGCCCCACCACCTCTTGGATCCCCAGCCCCCTCTTTCCTCCTGCCTACCCCTCCACCCTGTTTAGATTCTACACATCCAGCAGGATTTCTCTTTCCAAAGTAACAGATATGTTAAGCAGAATGATTTAAGTCATCCCAGAATGTATCGATATCATCTCAAACTTTGCACCACACCCCATAAATCATACAATTATGATTTGTCAATTGGGAAATGCTATTAATAAAGGCACATGGGCAGCTAGCCCACCCCACTTTGTTCCTGTATCTTGAGGACTTTTTCCAGGCCAGTTAGCAGTAACACAGTCATAAGAATATAGGGGACAATTGCTTGGGTCTTTTCACAGGGAGAGGCTTTGCTCCCAACATTGGACTGTCCCCTGGGGATGGAGTTGTCTTTTAATGACAAACCCTGAAAGGATTTCCTGCTCTCTGGCTCATGATGCTCTTTGGCTCATGATTAGAGGCTGCAGTCTTTGCAGTCTCGCCTTAAAGCAGTCCAGGGAGGAGGGCGTTTTCTAGTAGTCAGGCACACTGGGAGTATAGACTGGGACACAGGTAGAGGTTGTGGTCGCCATAGAATTGCCCAGTCAGAAGAGAGTTTTCTGATCACATGCCTGGGACAATGTACTGATGGATATCTGCCTCCCATGATCTGCTACGCAGGCCCACTCTGGGAGGCTATGCTGGAAATGGCGTCTGCCCATCCGTAGGCTGCAGGGGGACCTGAAGCCATAGAAATGCTCTGACATCCTCCCTCCCTGACATCTTACCATCCTCAGGCACCTGATGTTCAGAGGACAAGAAGGTGACTGGAGGGCAGGCTCGCTGGCTTTCCTCTTTCTAGAGGAGAGTGGAGGATCTGGGCAGGGGTAATCAAGGTATATTCCCCTGATGCCCAGTCTGGTCAAGGAAGGGGTCTGGTCTGGTCAGTTCACCAATAATCATTTAATTCGCCTGATTTTACCATCAGTGTTAGACTAAGCCAATACCTAGATCTATTTTTCAGGCAAGTTATTTTTTTTCCCTGATAATCAGTCTTCAACTTAAGAGTAGTTTAGATAAGGAAAACCATCTCACCAGCATAGACTTAGGCAAGGGGCTTGTGTGGCTGCTTTTCAATTTTCTGGTACTCAATCTCTCTCATCAAGCCATCTTTCACTTTATTGCCAGGGATTCTGGCTACCCACACCCTGAGACTTTTTTTTTGTCGGTCATGGGGCCTAAAGTCTGGGCCTGGGTGCTGTCCTTCAGCTCTTCAGCTCAAGGGTAGTACTCTACCACTTGAGTCACAGTGCTACTTCCGGCTTTTTCTGCTTATGTGGTGCTGAGGAATCGAACCCAGGGCCTCATGCATGCAAGGCAAGCACTCTACCACTGAGCCACCTTCCCAGCCCGCCCTGAGACTCTGCAGCATGAACAAGAGTATCTTCCAGCCTTCTTCACTGCAGGTTTAGGACTTGGTTCCACCAATGTCCACTTGCCCAACTGCTCTCAACATCTCCTAAGATTAAAGATTGTGTGTGTGTGTGTGTGTGTGTGTGTGTGTGTGTGTGTGTGTGTATGTGCTGAGGCTTGAACTCAGGGCTGAGGCAGTGTCCTGAGAGCTGTTTCTGAGCCTTTTTGCTCAAGGCTAGCAGTCCACCATTTGAGCCACAGCTCCACTTCTGGCTCGTAAATCTGGAGATAAGAGTTGCATGGACTTTCTTGCCTGAGCTGGCTTTGAACCACAATCCTCCAATCTCAGCCTTCTGAGGAGCCAGGATTAGAGGTGTGAGCCACCAGTGAAGTACGCTGCAATTTGAACAGACAATGGTAGGCAGGACACCCGATCCTGCAGAGGAAACTGATTCTTACGGTTCAGGAAATCTGGTACCTTGTGTTACTCAGTTGTGGGCAGGCGTCAATGCGCATCAACTACAGCTTCATCTGGCATCAAAGCTGCCGCCAGGGAAGGGGGACCATGAGGACTCATGTCCACCTTCAAGAGGATCCCTACTATCTTCCTCCCTTCTCTGCTTCTAACCCATTTTTGCATTTCTGGAGCTAAACTCATGGTCCTGGCCAGTCTAAACAGATGGGTTGTTTTATAATGAGCTATAGTAGGTGTTCATAGGAGCTAGCTTTCCTGGCTTGGAAAACCACACAAAGCTGTGGTAAGACACCACCTTACACCCGAGCTGCCTCCACACGCTGGGCCAGGTTCTTGCCAGGGAAAGTCTCCATCATTCCCAGGGCTAGAGAATTCCTCCAGAACTGACCCCTCCTCTCCTTCTTGACTCCTCCCCAGGCCCTTAGCCCTCCCTAAGTCCCAGGCCCTTCCCTACCTCCCCAAGCCATGCCTACTTCCTAGACCCTCCCCCTTCCTCGAGATCCTTCACCACCTCCCTTATCCTTCTTTTCCTCCTAGACCTCTCCTTCCCTTCCCCATCCCTCCCCAAGTCCCTGACTTCTCCCTACCGCCCCCCACCTATCCCATCTCCACAGTCTCTACTTCCTCCACAGTCCAGTCTCTGGGCCTCTGCCTAGGCTCCCTAGAGAAGCTGGAATCTGGTGATGGCCCTGCCTAGCTCTGTGGCTCCTATCTTTATAACTTTCTGGGGTCCCTGTCTTGTTCAGCCCCCGCTTTCCAGGATTCTTTGGTGTCTCTTAAATTAGTTATCTTACTGTGTCATGTCCATATTTCTGAACCCCTGACCATGTCTGTTATTGATTTTTTGGGGGGGTCTAGTCGTGGGGCCTGAACTCTGGGCCTGGGCGCTGACCCTCAGTTCTTCAGCTCAAGGCTAGTGCTCTACCACTTGAGTCACAGCGCCACTTCTGGCTTTTTTCTTTTTGCTTATGTGGTGCTGAGGAATCGAACCCAGGGCCTCAGGCATGCAAGGCAAGCGCTCTACCACTGAGCCACCTCCCCAGCCCATCTGTTATTGATTAAGGAATAGATCTCTTTATTTCTTAGAAGACCAGTTTCCATCTCTCCAGCCAGAGCTGCAGAGCAAAACTCACAGCCCTTACCACATGCCAGGTCAGGACTGTGGGGTGCCCAGAATAGATTCAAGGCCTGATGAGGAGACAGGGCGGTCAAGGAAAGCCACACAGATGGCTGCAGAGCAGAGGATGGGAGCAGGGTGATGCCTGGCAGAGGGTCCACACCCTTGAGCTTAGCATGCGGCCCAGGCTGGCTGGGCTGGGTGAGCCCAGGGTACAGCAGTGCACCTATAAGAACATCTTATTCAGAAGAGAATTAGAGAACCAGAACCCTGCTCCAGGCGGAGGAGCTGCTCTGCCTGGCCAGCTACTTGAGTTATCCCTGCAGGGCCCTGCAGTCTCATTACCATGAAACGACCAAGCAAAGGGTGATAAAAGCCATCTGTCACTCACATAGTGACATGTTGTCTTTATGTAAGTTACCCTAGGGCCTCACCAAGAAATAGCCTATAAAATCCTGAGTAATAACCTCAATGCAAACTTTCCAACAGTAAAGAATCTTCTTCCAGACAGCTGTTGGAAGATCATTTGTGGAGCAATTTCCCAGGCCCAGACTTTAACTGGCTCAGTCTGACGCCTCCCCAGAGGCTACCGGTTAGCAGCCCTGACACATCTATGGTAAATGCCTACCCATCACACTGCCTGGACGTGTGTGCTCCAAATCAGCCAACTCTCACTCTGCCTGCTGTCCATCCCATCCCAGCCCCTCAGCATCCCCCACCCCACAGCTGCCTCCTCCTGATCCTGCTCCCTAGGTAACACTCAATAAACCACTAACTTTGCTGTAGATGATGCCTCTAATGGATGCCATTTAAGTGGTATATATGCGGTACATAGCTGAGTGCCAGCAGTTTACACCTGTAATCCTAGCTATTCAGGAGGCTGAGATCTGAGGATCACAGGCAGGAAAGTCCTCGAGACTCTTATCTCCAGTTACCCAGAAAAAAGCTAGAAGCGGAGCAGAAGTGGAGCTATGGCTCAAGTGGTAGAGCACTAGCTTTGAGCAAAAAAAAAGCTCAGGGACAGTAGGTGTGCCCAGGCTGCGTTCAAGCTCCAGGACTGGCATATATATATATATATATATATATATATATATATATATATATATATGGAATATACAAGGGAGGATTGCTATTACAATGGAGCAATTCCTTTGGCCAACTAACTTATAGTTTAACCCAATAAATACCAGGCAGCTGAAACATCTGTTGTCCAAAAGGGGAGGAAGTCACGGAGGGAAGGCAGACCAATGGAGAAAGGAAGGGGGGTGGTGGTGAATATAATGTTCATAATGTTCAATGTACATGTGTGACAATAGAACTAGGAAACTTGGGGGATGGATGGGGTTGGAAGAAATGGGGGACAATGATGGAAGGGGTGATACTGATCAAGAATGTTGAATTGAAATACCTTTGCTCCCTACTTAAAAATCATTAAAATAATACAACAAACAAACAAACCAACTTGAGCCAGACACCAGTGGCTCAAACACCTGTAATCCTAACTACTTAGGAGGTTGAGATCTGAGGATTGAAGTGTAAAGTCAGCCCAGGCAGACAAGTCCCAGATGCTCCATCTCCAATTAACTAAGCAAAAAGTTGAAAGTGGAATCCTGATTCAAGTGGTAGCGCTCCAGCCCTAAGCAAGCAAACCAACGAAACGTGAGGCCATAAGTTCAAACCCCAATAACCACCTAGATCAACCTGGACAGAGCTCATCTGCTTGCCAGTTGGTCCCCACAACAAAGTGAAGCATCTCTCCTTTCCTTTCCTACCTGTCTTCATTCAGTGGCCTCTCCACATCTAAACTGTCGCTTTTCCAGCTAGATGGTCTTCACTGAAGTCAGAGCTTAACTTTGTCCCTGTCCCAATGGTGTCCACAGCATGACAGGACCTTTAGCTGTAGACCAGGCTTTTCCTGGGCAGGGGTGCAAAGTATGCCTTCCCTCTCCCAGCCCTACCTCCTTGACCTTGTTAGGAGCAGGTGCTGTCTCCTCCAGCCATGGCCACCACCTCTGCCTCCTTTCTGGGCTCTGCCTCCAACACCCACACCTTCTAAATCTTTGACTCCTGGTCCCTTGTGGGAGCAGGAAGATGGCCACAGGCCTCCCATCATGGCAGCCTCAGGAGAGGCTCTCCCAGACAGTGTCCCCAAGTGACTCCAGCCTTCCACAAGTAGGCGGGAACTGTCCCCACTTCCCCTGCCCAGGGGGCAGCCCACCCACAGCCAGCTGTTTGGCGCTGGCTGGGAAAACAAAATAAAACAAATCCTGTAGTTTCTGTGGTGGGTTGTTTGCCAGTCCCCAGCCTCTTAGGATGTGGACTACTTTGCATCACTTTCTTTATTCCAGTTTGGTGGGCTTTTTTTTTTCCCCTCTTCCTATGTTTTTAAAATTGCAAGTGTTTGGAAAAATAAAGGACAACAGTGAGTGCCACTAGTCAGTCACTTTCTGCTGTGGCTTACCCCGGTTTCCGGTGCTGTAATTTAAGCCCTACTATGAGGCCGGAAGAGGCTGGGAATGTAAACCAACCACAGTGGTTAGACATGGGGCCTTGGGAAGGGACAAGGCTTTGGTTAAGGTCATTAGGTGGAGACCTCATGACTGAATGCTGGTGGTTTTGGAAAAAGAAAAAAAGACCAGGAGACACACACACACACACACACACACACACACACACACACACACACACACACACACACACACACACCCTGCCTCCAGCCACAAGGGGATTCTGCCAACAAGAAGGCCACCACCACATGTGGTCCCTTGACTTTGGACAAGAGCCATGAGCCAAAATAAACCTCTTTTTCTTAAAACTCAGCCAGTCTGTGGTACTGTGTCATTGTCAACAGAAAAATGGACTCATACCCCATCTTTGGCTGGCTCCTTTCAAGGAGCCCTATGCACAACTGAGACCTGGCACTTAGATCAAAGCCTGACTCACGTGTCCCTGTCTTCTGTCCTTAGCATAGATGTATAGGGCTGATTGCTGAACTGCTTGCACTCAGAGAAGGGGAGTCCTGGCCCTGGCCATCCTGGTCGTGGATACTAGGTTTCTATTTTTTGTTTTTGTTAATTTTTACTTGGGAAGGGGGGAGTACTGAGGTTTAACCTCAGGGCTCCACGCTTGTTAGGCAATCACCCAATTACTGAGCTATGTCTTTTGCTTCTTTTGCACTTGTTATCTTGGAGTCAGGGTCTTGGCAAAAAGCCCAAGCACAGTCCTAGGTCACAACTCTCCTATTTTTCACCTCCCATCTTAACTAAGATGAGAGGTACACATAACCATGCCCAGCTTCTTCCATGGAGATGGATTCTTATGGACCTTTCTCCCTGACCTTCTTGGAACCACAATCTTCTTGATACCAGCCTCCCATGCATAGCAAAGATGACAGACATATGCACTGCACCTGGCTATATGGCTTGAGAAAGGGTCTCTCAAACTTTTTTTGACTAGACTAAACTTGACCTTCCAGTATTGCCTCTCAATTAGCTAGGATTTCCATTGTGAACCACAGGTGTCCATTATTGATGATTTTTGAGTGAGAGTCTCACCTTAATACCTGGCCCAGCCTAGATTTTTATTTTATTTACAATTCCCAAAAAACTGGGATGATAGGCATACACCCTATCATCTAGCTATTTTATTGGCTGAGATGAAGTCTCCCTCAGGATTTGTCTGCTCTCCCACCCCACTTTGCGGGCCTCAGATTGTGCTCCTCCCAAACTTGGCTGAGATTATAAATGTGACCCACTGAGTCCAGCCAAAAGGGGTTTCTTTTTCTGTCAGCCTCCACAGCCAATCACCAAGAGGTCTTCGGAGGCTTGGAGCTTCTCTGGATGGAATCCACACTACATGTCTTTTTTCCAAGGACACCTGACACATCCAGGTGAGGAAAGCTGGATTTTCAGAAGTGGGAAATGAAATGAAAGTTGGTGCACACATCTTCTGTACCAACAGAAACATTGGGTTAGGGTTAGTCCTGAGCTCCACCTGCCTAGAAGTATGGCAGCATGCCCAGGTGCTCACAAAAGGGCATTATTTGGCTACTCCAGAGCTCCAAAAGCTGAGTGACCTGGACGGGATGATGCATATAAGCCAAACGCAACTGAGAACAGACACAACCAGTGTCCACACACGGAGTTGGGCCTCGTCCAAAATGCTCCCCTCCCCCAGCACGCTGAGTCTCAGGTAGCAACTTTGACCCTCCTCTCCTCTCCCCCTGCCTGGGCTTCCCAGGTTTCACATCCTGCCTCTGGGCTGTGATACCAGTGTCAGTTTAAGTATCAGAGACTTCGTTTGCCAGAGACTAGAAAACCACAGAGCAGAATAACCACATACCCTGGATGCTTATTCTGGAGAGTTGCCCTAAATAGAGAAAAAGGCCCATCGTTTAGAAACCTATTATGGCAAAGACAGCAGAGGTCAGACACCTGTCATTTCCAACTGCTCTTTCTACAAAGGGCCCAGGACCCCAGAAGAGGAATTGTCTAGATCCCAGAGCAACCCTTCAACAGAACAGGGCTGTGCTCCCCAGAAGCAGGAGTTGTCCCAGACTAGTGTCCTTGCTGGGGGATGCCAGCCATCCAAGCAGACTGCACTGTCACCACTTTGCACAGTGTCAAAATGTGATTAAAATCATATTTACTGAGAGAGATGATTTTAGCTGGGCACCTGCTAGAAGAGCTCCTGATTGAAGCTGGTCTGAGAGGCTGAGGGGACCCCCTGGGAGGATTGCCCCTACAAAAGGCCAGCAGGAGGTTTCTCTTTGCTCCCATCTGCTTCCCACTGGCTCTCACCAGGCTTCTGGCGCTCCGAAAGAGGCTCTTGAGCTCCCCACCCTCCTCTGAATGGGCAAGAAGACACAAATTTGCATTCCCCTTCTGCAGCACAATGCCAGCTGATGGGGTGATTGCTACTTTCTCTCTGGAGCCAGGCAGGCCCCAGGCAGCCAGAGCCCCAACTGTGCTTCCTGGGACACGTTCAAGTCCAAGTGTGCTGCGCGGAGATTCTGGAAGGCATTCAGTGCACACAGAGCTGGGGAGGGGGAAGGGGACTGAGGCCAGAAGCAATTCGCTGTTGCTCTAGTGGCCAGGACAGCCCTTCTGTGTCTGGACACATCGTGGGCTGGGACATCATGACACAGCTCAGAAATTCTGATTCCCTAGGGAGCAAGTGATGCCCCTGGTCAGGATTCTGAGCAGCTAGGATTGCATTTTTTTCTGGGGTCTTTTTTTGTTTGTTTTGCCAGTCCTGGGGCTTGAACTCAGGGCCTGGTCACTGTTGCTGAGCTTCTTTTGCTCAAGGCTGGCACTCTACCATTTGAGCCGCAGCACCACTTCTGGATTTTTCTGCTTATGTGGTACTGAGGAATTGAACCCAGGGCTTCATGCATGCTGGGCAAGCATTCCACCACTAAACCACATTCCCAGTCCTTCAGGGGTGTTGTGACCCCTAAATCCCATAGGTCTATTCTCACCATGTCCCTTTTAAGTGTGGATCCCTCTCTTAATGCGGTCAGGCAGGAAGGGGCACAGGTTTAGACCTTTTTGGGGGAAGGGAGTGGCTACTGTCTTGTTTTCCAATCATTTGACTTTCAAAACTGATGGTGATTACTTTGTACTGAAAGGCAAAACGGTCTGATGATTTCCCATGGTGGAGAAAATGACACATACACAAACAGCAAGTTCTGTGGCATGCCCATGGTCACTCAGTGTAGTCATTCATGCAGTCCTCCCCAACCCCAAAGAGGAAAGGGCAGGACTGAGGGTGCTGAGTATCAGAATTCAGCAGCCCAGCAGGTGAGATCCATGGGAAGGGAGGGGGAGATATAATGCCTGGAGAATGGGTCCACAGAGGTCTGTATCCATGCCCACCCATGCAATGCCAGCCTGGACCCATCCGTGAGGTCCACGGTGCATGTGAAAAGCAGACCTCAGATCCTTACACCTGGACTGGACTAAGTGTGTTTGTGGTTACACCTGCAGTAAGGCTACCTCAGCTCATAGGCAAACTAGCTGGGTGGGTGGCAGGCACTGTGGCTTCTCACCAGTAATCTACATTCAGGGCAGGTGGACTTCAAATGCAGATAGCAATTAGTAATTGCATTTTTCTCAGAGAACTTATTTTCTTAGGACCTGAGGTCCCCGTACTTAAAATAGGTCAAAAATGAAAACAGATCGCTGGGTGTCGCTGGCTCATGCCTGTAATCCCAGCTACTCAGGAGGCTGAGGTCTGAGGATTGCGGTTCAAAGCCAGTCCAGGCAGAAAACTCCGTGAGACTCTTATCTCCAATAAACCATTCAGAAAACCGGAAGTGGCGCTGTGGCTCAAGTGGTAGAGTGCTAGCCTTGAGCTGAAGACTGAGGGACAGCCCCCAGGCCCTGAGTTCAAGCCCCACGACCGACAAAAAAGAAAGAAAACATTATAGAAAGGTTGCTCCCAGCATTTGTGATGCGTGCAATAAGGTCTAATTTGTAACCTGTGCCACCGGTAAAACCTACTGTTAGGTTGTTAAAAAGAGGTAGCCGAGAGAGGGGGGACCAAGATGGCGACGGGGCAGTAGGGAAACGCCACAGCTCTCTCCAACCAAAAAGAGAGTTC
>NW_012267284.1:1302287-1312415 GCF_000151885.1 Dipodomys ordii
CAGGCAAGGTTGGCACTCCACGCGGCTGGGAAAGGCCTAGGAAAGAGAGAGAGCTGGGAAAGAGAGAGAAAAGAACTTGAGAAGAGCTAGAAAAGAGCAGAGAGAGGTAGCCAAGTAAGAACAGCATCACTCATGTGGTATTCAGGTAAGAGGTAGACTTATTCAGTAGACCTGCTGGGACCAGGCAAGGTTGGCACTCCACGTGGCTGGGAAAGGCCTGGGAAAGAGAGAGAGCTAGGAAAGAGAGAGGAAAGAGAGAGAGAGAAAAGAGCTAGAAAAGAGCAGAGAGAACAGAGAGAGCTAGAAAAGAGCAGCGAGGGAGGGCCTCTGGGCCTGGGCTAGGCCTTATCTAGGGTATGGGCAGAGAAAGGTGTGGCCACATCAAATTCAGATGTGACCTCAGCGGATGCAGATGTGACCTCTTCCAGGTGTCCCAGTTGCCTAGGTAACGCAGGTACTGGGTGGAGACTTTGCTGCGAGGAGGGTGGAGTCTGCTGGCCATCCAGGAGCGGACCTTACACCTACCACTGGAATCTGACTCTGTAGGACTTAGGGGC
Source organism: Dipodomys ordii (assembly GCF_000151885.1). NCBI lineage: Eukaryota > Metazoa > Chordata > Mammalia > Rodentia > Heteromyidae > Dipodomys > Dipodomys ordii. The sequence continues at coordinate 1,302,845 of NW_012267284.1, forward strand.
CACTCTGCACATGCGCAGTAATCATTCAGTCAGCCCGTCTCCCCCCCTCCCCCCCCATATCCCATTCTGTCTTGGCAGGGCCTCCCCTTTGCGTGCGTGCTTTGAAGCCCAGCTGAAGCTCCACTGCCGACTTTCTGCGCGTGCTCAGGTTCCTACCGGCTCGCGCTCTGAGCACGCATCTCCTGCGCTCTGCGCACGCACAGAAGCCCCAGCCTGCGCGCTCCGGGTCCCAGTGCCTCCCTTTTGCGCCTGCGCAAGAACTCCCCCCCCCCCCCCCCCCCCCAGCCCCAATCCTCGGCTCTCTCGGGTCCCCTGTGCGCATGCGCAGCAGCCGCCTGCCCCGTTTCTGACCCTGACCCGCTACTTGGCCTGGCAGAAGCGCCTCCACGGACCGGATGTTGCTGGGGTTTGTTGTTCCAAGCGCAGGGTTTTTCGTTAAGAAAAAACAAGTTATAAAAAGCAAGTTTACAACAAATACCAGCGGTTCGGCTGGGAGCCCCCATAGGACTGAAGGCCTCACACCCCAACGCTGCTTTCCTGACTGGGGTTCGGCAGGGCCCCGCGCGGTGACACCCCTACTCTGTGCCGGGCTGGGCAAGGGAAGTGCATGTTGAGGTGCGGTGGGGGGGGGGACAGTGGGGAGAAGCTGTACGGAGCAGAAGTGGAAAAGTCTGGAGTGACAGCCTAATCTCAAGTTCAGCCCAAGGTCCTGCCAGGGATTCCATCCGTGCAGGCGAGGAAAGAAACCCTGGGACCGTCAACCCAGCTTCTGCAGAGAAAGGTTATAGGTGTGTCCCCCACCTTGGTACTGTGATTCCCCACTGCTGTGTGGGAGACAGGGCCAGGGGAGAGTGTGGCCAGGTAAGGGAGCCTGTTGTCCAAGAGGTTTGGTAATATACCACTTGAACCACACCTCCACTTTTGGCTCTTGGGTGTTTAATTGGAGATGAATCTCATGGACTTACCTGCCCAGGCTGGCCTCCAACCATGATCCTTAGATCTCAGCCTCCGGAGTAGCTAGGATTCGCAGCATGAGCCACCAGTGTCCAGCTGGTTCTGACACTTGATCTTAGCAAAAAGGACTAGAAGCAATCTACCAGGTCTTAGCTGAAGGCAGGTGTACAGGGTGAGGGTGAAGCAATAGCTTCGTGAAGCAATGTCCAGGCTGAGATTTTTACTTAAGTGGCCTAGCAGGATTCCTGTTAAAATTCATCTGAATGGACTAGTTTGGAGGACTCAGAATTCTGCCCCAAATATACCTGTTACCATGAAGGGACAGAAGGAAGATTGTCATCAGAGTGAAAAAAAAAAAATGGGTAAAAAGCCAGAGGCTCATGCTTGTAATCCTTTCTACTCAGGAGACTGAGATTTGAGGATCACGGATTAAAGCTCAGCTCTGGAAGAAAAGTGATAGAGTGCCAACCTTGAGGGTAAAGCCAAGAGAGAGGGAGGGGCCCTGAGTTCAAGCCCCAGTCCTGGAAAAATAACAGAACAAAGTAGGTAAAGGAATGGCAGTTAGGGACCAGTGCTAGTGTTGAAAATGAGACTGAGCAGCCAGAGCAGGGGCCAGGGCATTTAGGCAAGTCATATATTACAGGGTAGACAACGTTGGACCAAGACAGACAAGCACTAAGCCCAGCATGTTGCTGGAATTGTGTGTCATAATTTGGCTTTCAGTTCAATTTCTGCTTGACCTGTCTGCTCTTAAAAATGGAATAGAGAGCTAAGAATGTGGCTTAGTGGTAGAGGGCTTGCCTAGCATGCATAAAGCCCTGGGTTCAATTCCCCAGTACCACATACAGAGAAAAAGCTGGAAGTGGCACTGTGGCTCAAGTAATAGAATGTTAGCCTTAAGCAAAAGAAGCTCAGGGACAGTGCCCAGGCCCTGAGTTCAAGCCCCAGGTGTGGCAAAAAAAAGGAATAGAGCATGCAATTCATGGCCATATCAATTCTTGATCAGTTCTTGATATGGCCATCTGGTTAATCCAGATGACAGTATAACTAAGATGTTATTGGCTAATTAGAATTCACTATAATTCTTGAATATTTAACAATGCTGTGGTGAAAATGGAGAATGTGGTGCCAATGGAGAATGAAATAAAATGTGTGTGACAAGTTTGTGGCCTGTTTGTCACCTGGGATTCGGGTGAGTCATTGGTCACTGTCGTCCTGGTCATGAGGGCAACTTCCTCAGTGTCTGTTTCTCTTGGGTCACAGGAGTAATGACACAAATAAGACACCTCCAGAGCCTTTTCTTTAAAAAAAACAATGACTCCTTTTCTGAATGCTAATACCAGGGCTTGAACTTGGACTTGATGCTCTCCCCTGGCTTTTTCACTCAAGGCTGGTGCTCTACCACTTGAGCCACACAGCTTCACTTCTACCTTTTTGCCCATTAACTGGCAATAAGAGTCTCAAGGATTTGCCTCCTCCCTTGGCTGGTTTTGAACCAGAATCCTTCAAACCAGGTATCTCTGTATTGTTTATGCAAGACTTTCTCCCTAGTTTGCATATTTCCTTTTTGTTGTTGTTGGTAATGATGGTCTTGGGGCTGTCCCTGAGCTCTTTTGCTCAAGGCTAACACTCTACTATTGGAGCCACAGCTCTACTTCCAGTTTTCTGGTGGTTAATTGGAGATAAGAGTCTCACTGGCTTTCCTGCCTGGTCTGGCTTCAAATCATGATCCTCAGAGCTCAGCCTCTTGAGCAGGCATATTGCTTTTTAGTGTCCATCCGGCATTGTCACCAATTTTGGTTTTCTTTATTCCAGGAGGATTCTTGCATAAGAAACATAAGGAACATGACCTTCACTTTCACCCAGGTCCCAAAGTCCCTATTGCTGTATTCCAGTAGACACAGTGAGAATGGAAACTGGTATATTTTTAGATAGCATTTCCTTGGGAAACATTCTTTCTTTTATATTTTTATCAATAATCCCTGGTTAGTATTTTAAACCAATATTTACAACACTGCCTAAGAGCTTTTGGGATAAATGGATTTTAATAAAGAGAAGCTGTTTTACAGTGTCTCACAATCAGGAAAATAAGAAGGTGTGGTGAAGACACCCAGAGAGGACAGCCACCAGAGAATATGAGGACACTGAGACACAGCAGGAGCCACCAGAGCAGACAGAGTCACTGAGACAAAGCATAAGGGAGCAGCCATCTATCTGTACCATTCAGTACTAAAGTATCCCCAGATACTCTTTCCCCTGTCCTTGCCCATTGGTGGCAGTGCTAGATATAGAAATCTGTTGTGACTTTGCATCTACATGCTCAGGCCTGGCTTTTGTCCCATTTATTTATATTATTAATATTATTATTATTTACAGAAGTTTGAAATCAGAACCACGTACTTGCCAGACAAGTGATCTACCACATAAGCCACACATCAGTCCTTTTTGAGTCAGTTAATTTTCTGACTAGGATCTCTTATTTATACCCAGGCTGGCCTAGACTGCATTTTCTTTTTCTTTCTTGTCGGTTGTGGGGCCTGAATTCTGGGCCTGGGCACTGTCCCTCGGCTCTTCAGTTCAAAGCTAGCACTCTACCACTTGAGCCATAGTACCACTTCCAGCTTTTTCTGCTTATTTGGTGCTGAGGAATCGAACCCATGCATGCAAGGCAAGCATTCTACCACTGAGCCACCTTCCCAGCCCCTGGCCTAGACTGTAATCCTGCTATTTACACTTCTCTAGTATTTGGGGATGACAGGCATGCCATACCATACCTGTTGCCCCAGGCTTTAAAAGCCAGAGACTTACGGCTGTCGTAAGGCTGTAGGCTGAAGGCTCTGGGATTTAACACCAGTGATCCAGCACATGAAAGCTGCTGAAAGCCCCAGGAGTGGGGGCAGTAGGCAGTGCCCACAAGTGTTTCAGCTCCTGAGTGGGCCTCAGTTCCTACAATGATTGGTATTACAGCTCTAGTATCTAAGTATTCAAGAGCCTCAGACCTGGATAAAAGCCAACATTACAGCTCACAGGTCTAGGGTATCTTAAACCCATTTCTTAACACTTGGACAGCTTGCTGGAACTCCTCTAACAAACCGAAGTCCACACTTTCTCTTCTCTTGTTCTTTCTTCGGCCTCAGCTCTCTGCTCTCCATTGCCTTCTCTCTGCTTCTGACATCCCTTGTCGTTTCTGCCCTGCCGGCTAGCTGGAGCTCTTCAGTTGCCTCTTGTCATTGCTGCTGGTGGTGCAACTGCCACCTTCACCCCTCTGGCCCTTTCTTCTCCTGTTACCAGTTCAGGGTTAAAGCCTCTTAGGGAAAGTTTTTTAACGGGCCTAATGACATAGTGCCAGAAAGCAGCATAGGAAGTTGCCCTTTAGGTTGCTTGAAAAGTGAGTCTGTCTACTTAAATAACCTGAAAGTAGGTGTGGCAAGGAGTTTGCACCAATTGTGTTAGACCTTCATGCATGCTTCATCTTTTATGCAAATGAAGAGCTATGTTTGCACTAATGGCAACACAGCCTTTCATGCAAATTAAGGATTGTATTATCACCTATCACTGGCCTTCTACTGGGCCTCCAGGGGAAGTACTTTCCCTCTGGCCTGGGAGAAAAGTTACTGGTAGAGTTCACCAAAACTCAGAGGCTGATGATGGCAAAAATTCTTGCACAAGCTGCTTGAAAGCTGTGTCTGCCTTCTGCAGCTGGAGCTGTGCTTGGACAGCAAGCAGCTGGGGTTGTAGGGCAGCTTCCTCAAGGTGCCTGTGTTGTGTTCAAAGCAGCCAAACTGCCATGAGGGCAACCAGCCAGCTTCTTGGGGGACAATCCTTTGCTCAGGACAGCTGGGCAGCACGGAAGGTCTGACAGCTCTTAGCCAGGACTCAAATCACCCAAGACCCTAAACTCTTAGCTTATTGAAAGGAAAAATAAAACATTAAAAGGGATGCTTTCGTTAATATTAGCTGTGCTTTAACAGTGTATTTAACAGAGTTCCCTTGAGGAAAGTTGGGTCATCTTACCTGTCCCAAGGTCATCTGACTTCCCATTAACATTTGGCACCTTTCTTTTGCCTTTGTAGTGGGTAGCTTTTTTGGATTTGGAAGCCCATTGTTCATGGAGACCCAGTGTCCTCATTCTAATGATGCCTTTCCAGTCATGTGAGGCTCTGTAGCAGGGATTGACCTTCTCACAGGCCAGCTTGATTTTCTTCCTCATTATTTTTGGGTGACTCTGAGCTCCACAGTCTATCCTTAGAGTTAATAATTGGGACAAGATGGAGCCCTGGACTTTCCAGTCATCTGCCTGGCTCCCTGGTCTAACCTGGGAACCTAGTTAGAGGCTGTTGAAGTGCGAACATTCAGCAGGAGACTGAAGCTATGTCCTTGTCTAGTAAAATCAAGAACAAAGCGTCTGAGCTTTTCTTGAGACCAAGTGTCACATGCAAAAACAACCCTTTATGACAGCAAGGAGAGAACACCAACCTGTGGCCACTCCCCTCCCCCCTCAACACCTGCACCTGCCTTATTCCTGGCCTTGGACCCTGTGTTCCACACCAGTGCCCACTGGGACCCAAGAGGGTCCCCCTGTGGAGTTTGAGAGCTGAGCAAGCTGGCAACTTACCAGCTTATACCACAGCAGTGGGCAGTATGGCCAGACCACAGAGTCCCTGTGTAAGGAAGAATCTAGGCTGCTCCTGTGCTGAAAATTCAGCCCCAGCACAGAATTAGAGGGAAAGGGGGAAAAAATACAACAGTGGGGCCCATCAGCCACACTGGACATTGATGAAAATGATCTAAGCAACTCAAAGGCAGCAATAGGAGGGAGGGAAAAGGGAGGGAGCAAAAGGAAAGACATGTACACATTGCCCAACACAGAGGAAATAGTTGTGTGGTCAAAGCTTATAGAATTCACAAACTTTATAGGCCAAGATAATGACCATTTGTCTTGTGAAGGTTAAAATATATTTGTGACTTTAAGTATCACTATCCTACAGTACTGTGAAATTTGTGAAATTTATGTAATCACTTAATCTCAATTAAAAAATTATTTAAAAAAGAAAAGAAAATTCAGCCCCAGGACCCCACTGGTGGACCTTCTTGGGGAACAAGTGCCTGCTGGGAAGCTGGGCAACATGGCCATGCCAGTATCCTCTCAGGGCTGGCCCAGGAAGCTGTCACCAGACATTGTCAGCCAAGGGACCTAGGGGAGAACTGGTTCCTCCCCTCCCCACCCCCCTCCCCCCCACCCTGCCGCCACACACCCCTGTCTTCTTACCTTGGAACCAGAAAGCAGTCTCCATTCACAGCTCTTCCCACAGTCTCTCTAGCATCCACGTGGCTCTAATTAAGAAAAAAAGAAACATTGCCAGAGGCATTACCCAGACCTGACACTTGCTCCTCGCTCCTTCCGAAGCTGTAACTGTGATGGATGACTCATGGTTAGAGATTATAATGAGATAGGCCAGCTTATGAATTCCAGCAAAGCCAGAGTTACCCTCAGCGAGTGCATCCGCTTCCCAGCTTGCAAGCCAGCTAAGAGCACTGAAAGCCTAAGAGCTTTGGGCTGAGATCACTAATTTTTTTTCTGTCTGTGTGTGTGTGTGTGTGTGTGTGTGTGTGTGTGTGTGTGTGTGTGTGTGTGTGCTGATACTAGGACTTGAACTCAGGGCCTGTCTCTTAACTTTTTCACTCAAGGCTGGCACTCTACCACTTGAACCACAGCTCCACTTCTAGCTTTTTGATGGTCCTACCCAGGCTGGCTTTAAACCTCAACCTTCAGATCTCAGCCTCTTAAGTAGCTGGCTTATAGGTGTGAGCTACCAGCAGCGGACTTTGGATTGTTTCTCCTTCATGCATATTCTGTGGTCAGTGCTCTGAGGCCTGCTAGACCTCTGCAGGATGAGCCACATTGGTAGGAATGTGCAGGTGGCTGGCTGAGCCAGTGAGTGAAACCCGTGCTTTGGCTCCAGCCTGAACTGAGTCCTCAATGGGAGTGAGGGCCCCCAGAGGAGGCAGATGTTACTACTGTTAGGAAAATGGAGGAGAACGGGAAAAGAATAGGCCAGACGTGATCACAAACAGGCCAGGACTGTTCATTGCCAGTGAGGGGCACAGACCTTCCCTTGGGTTTGGAGGTTATACAAAGGTCTCGATTATAGGGCTTAACAAGGAAGCAGGAAATAGAAAATGAGCTATGGTCTTTTGGGGGCCCAGGGCAATGGCCTTAGCCAGGCCCACAGTGGAATGCTCCACCTGGTTTGAGGGGCTGTGGTCTTCTGGGGGCTAAGGGTGGTGTCCTCGGCCAGACCTACATTGGAATATCCTGCCTGCCACATGCAGGCATGTGGTCAAGTCTGTTCGTGTGTACCTGACCTGGTGTCTTGCTTGACCTGGGGAAATAAGGCAGGAATCAACCCTTCAACTGCCTGCCCCAGGTGTGGGCCCTAGTGGCTACAGTCAACCCACAGATAACAGAGCAGAGGTTAACAGAACAGACTCAGGGCCTGGCACAAAGTTCAGGTCCAAGACTGACTATGACCTATTGTGTGGCTCAGGTTCCTCTCTTTTACCTGCATAGTGTAGGGATCGAGCCACCTCAGAGAGCTGCTGGCACCAGTGAAACCCAATACCCTATCATCCACCACATGGCCAAGATGGTACTGGTTAGATTCAGCATCCCTACTTGTCTAGGAAGCTCATTTCTACCACGCAAGATATTACCATGAGAAGCCCAAGGGAACAGGAGCCTCTTCCACAGGAAAGTACTCATCAGGAACCTGGGTGTCATTTTGGACAAGCTCTGCTTCTTCCCTCTGAGTACCCCCAAATGTTACTAGAGTCAGAGCCTTGCATGTGTGTGTGCTTGAGTATGTGTGTGGTTGATTGTGTGTCTGGGGACCTCATTGAGACTGTATGGTGCTAGAAGCATCTGGGGCTTTGGCTCAGCCTAGCAAGAACTTTCTGCTGACCCAGCACAGGCTCACCTTGGATTCCTCTTCCTTGCTTCCAATGTTATACGGGAATTTAATCACAAGATAGAGAGGAAACTACATTTTGAGAGGTCAAATCCGGAGTATTAGAAAGCCAGAGATGGTGAGCAAACATAGCCTTAAAAAACTTGCAGCCTCAAATACATTTAACATTGTTAGAAAACTGAGCCGTGAGAGTAGTAAAGAGAGCAGGAAAACTGTAAGGGTTGCAGGAAGGAGACTGCCACATGGTTCAGAAAAGAGCTTATTGGGAGAGCCAAACTGCCAGGTTGCACTCCAGGACAGTGTGTAGCAGTTGGAGTTAATGGCAGAGAGAGATTATATAAGGAAGGATGAGAAGGAGGTGTGACCACAGCGGATGTGGAAGTGACCTCAGAGCCCAGGGGGCCCTCCCACTGACCTGCAAGTACACAGCAGATCAGTTACTGGCGATCAAGAGTGCTGGGTGGGGACTTCTAGGGAGGGCCATATGCAGTTTTGCATATGGAGAGAACAAAGGGAAAGGGGTCTAAATGTGGTTTCCCCATGAAGAGAAACAAAAGGAAGGGGCCATTTTCCCAGGCGGACTTAACAAAAACAATCTCAACAAACCAGATCAGCTCTAACAGCTGAAGAGGGATGCTGTGGTGACCTGAGGAGAGGCAGGAGACACAAGGCATGGCACAAAATGACAGCCGAGGTGTTGGGGGGCCTAAATAGGGTCATGGTCAGGAAAGGAGAGTCACAGGAAGCTCCAGAGTTCAAAGTGTCTTGTGAGTTCATGGCATAGGTCTGGAAAGTCCAATAACCTCTTGTCCAAGTTCCCACCCCTGCCTCTAGGAATTCAGGCATGCCCATCACCTAGGGGTAGGATTCTACCTCCAATAGCTTTAGCCGGGCGCTGGTGGCTCATGCCTGTAATCCTAGCTACTCAGGAGGCTGACATCTGAGGATCGTGGTTCAAAGCCAGCCCGGGCAGGAGAGACTCCTATCTCCAGGTGAGACTCCTATCTCCAATAAACCACCGGAAAACCGGAAGTGGCGCTGTAGCTCAAGTGGTAGAGTGCTCGCCTTAAGCTGAAGAGCTGAGGGACAGCGCCCAGGCCCAGAGTTCAAGCCCCACGACCGACAAAAAAAAAAAAAAAGGAAATTCCCTATTGTAAGGTCCAGTGTAAGGTCCGCTCTTGGATGGCTAGCAGACTCCACCCAGTACCTGCGTTACCTAGGCAACTGGGACACCTGGAAGAGGTCACATCTGCATCCGCTGAGGTCACATCTGAATTTGATGTGGCCACACCTTTCTCTGCCCATACCCTAGATAAGGCCTAGCCCAGGCCCAGACACTCTCTCTCTGCTCTTTTCTAGCTCTTTCTCAACTCTTTCCTTCTCTTCTCTTTCCCAGCTCTCTTCTCTTAACTAGTTCTCTCTTTCCCACCTTTCCCAGACGCTCTCTCTCTGCTTTTTTTCTAGCTCTTTCTCAGCTCTTTCCTTCTCTTCTCTTTCCCAGCTCTCCTCTCTTTCCCAGCTCTCTTTCCCAGGCCTTTCCCTACCGCGTGGAGGACCAAGATGGCCTGGTACCAGCCGGAATGATGAATAAACCTACCCCTTACCTGAATACCATGTGCATGGTGCTGTTCTTTTTTTCTGGGTCCGGT
>NW_012267284.1:1312580-1337330 GCF_000151885.1 Dipodomys ordii
TGAGCCACCTTCCCAGCCCCGTGGTGCTGTTCTTAACTGGGCTACCTCTTTTTAAAAACCTAACACCTATCATCCACCATGTTGCCAAGATGGCACCAGTTAAACCAGGGTTCTTATTTCACCATCTTCCTTCCCTGGACAGAAGGAACTGTTGCTGTCTCCTGATTGTCCCCACCTCTGACTTTTCTGGCCTTTTTCTGCCTCTCCAGGTGGGCTCCTGGTCACCTAGATTACAAGTACATTTCCCAGCTTTGGAAGTCAGTGGAGATGGACTATTAAGGTTAAGGGGATGACTTATAAACAGATGTTGTCTAAAAAAAAAAAAAACTTCCTTACAAGCTGGAGAATGATGAGACACGAGGGCTGGATCCCAGTAGCCACTCTGGGAAGTGAGGATAGGGGGGCTATGAGCTAGGAGGGTAATGTAGAGGAACAGAGTGTTCTTGATCCTGAAGTTTCTGAGAGCTTCATTCTAATGTGGATGCCACCTTTCACACTTCCCTATGCCTGAGAGAAAATGTTCTTGTCTTGTTTTAGCCACTACTATTTTGGGTTTCTGTTTATGCAGCTGAACTTAATCGTAGGGAACACTGAATGAGCCTGGCCAGGCATGGCATTACAGGCCAGTTTCTGCTCCATAGAGCATTTCACCATCTGCCTCAATATCCTGGTAACCCCTGCACACACACGCCCCCCCCCAACATGGTTACATGGTGCCCCCACCCCTTAGTGCCTGGGCTATGTGCCAGGCAGGGAACCTGGGGATCACTGCACTCTGGGACTTGGGAGGCAACTCTGCTATGTCTGCAAATACACAGCAAACAAATCCCAGGCGCAGATCTTGTTCCTTTGATATTGCCTTACTTGGTCCAGATTTACCATGCTGTACCATCCCCACTTAGTGAAAGGGAATAATTAATTCTGGCTGCTGAATCTAACTGGTGCCATCTTGACAGGCGCCATCTAGAGGCAGGGCCAGGGACTTGGAAATAGGTTATTGGACCTGCCAGTCTTGGGTCATGAACTCTCAAGCTCCCTGTGATCCTGCCCTCTGACCTGACCCTCATGTGTGTTCTGTCTCCTAGCTCTCCACTGGTCAACATGGCAGCATGCTGTACAGCAAGGCCTCCTTACTTCAATCCCACTTCCGCTCTCCATTGGAGCTGATCTAGTTTGTTGATGTTGCTTTTTCTGCTCTTTCTTTCCTCTCCTGCTCACATGGCTCAGTTTTCTGACAATGTTTGAAGTAACGAGGCCAGGTCTGGCCGGCACCATATTGGCCACATGGTGGATGGTAAGGTCTGGCATCTTGTCCTCATGCTGGGGGGAGGAAACCCTCCCCCCTCCCATCACCTACCTCCCAGGTAATGGGTGTACTCGGACCCCTGGAGGCATGGGCAGGCACTTGGCTGATAGGTTACTGCATCTTGTCAGTCCAGTGCCTGGGAATGGGAGTTTCCTGAGGATCTGCCCCCTGTGCTGACCTATTTAGGCCTGGACCAGCCTAGCCGTGGGACTCCATGCCATGTGTGTCTCTGTGATCGTGTCCTGTGTCCTGTCTCCTGGCTCCTCTCCAGTCATCATGGAATCCCAATTCAGCTCTCCACTGGAGCTGAATTGGCTTGTTGGTATTGTTTTTGTTATTTCTTTCCTCTTTAGCATGTTTCCTAGCTGTGTTATGTGTATTTGCATGCTGCAGATCTTTGTAACTACTGGTGGCCTGCAGCCTGCTAACTGTATAATAAAGACTCCAATATTCTATATTTTAAAATGTGGCTTCTGGAATGCTTTACCTTACAACATGTTAAGTATATTTGTGGGACTGTAGATCTTTGCAACAAGAGTCCGCCTGTGGTCACTTGCCTTCTAATAAAGACTCCCCATTTGACCTCTGAAAATGTGGCTTCTCTGTTTTCTCACTGTATAACACTAGCTGGGTGCAAGTGAGTCATGCCTGTAATCCTAGCTGCTCAGGAGGCTGAAAAATCCATGAGACTCTGAGCCCCAGTACTAGCACAGACTTCTGAGTAGCCAGCAGTGCTGACTGAGCATCAAGGATACCAGGCTGGCCAGAAGGAGCTGAGGGTCCAGCACCATCCCCTGGTCCATTGACTCTGTGAGAAGAGTTCCTGTGACTGACAGGGTGGGGCTGATGGCCCACTGAAAAAGACAGTGCGACTCCTGAGTCCAGGGTCTCTAAAGGACCTGGGGTCCTGCACAAGGACACGGATGCCCTGCTGCCTAAGACCACAGTCCAGAAATTCCTCCCATACAGTTCTGCTCTGTGTGTGTATATGTGTGTGTGTGCGCGCACACATGTTCCAGTATTGGGGCTTGAACTCAGAACCTGGGCACTGTTTCTTAGCTTTATCCATTCAAGACTGGTGCTCTGCCACTTAAGCCACATGTCCATTAACAGCATTTTGGTAGTTAGTTTGCAATGAGTCTCATGGACTTTCTTACCTGGGCTAGGCTTTGAACATTGGGCCTCAGAGCTCAGCCTGCCAAGTAGCTAAGGATTACAGGCATTAGTACCAGGCCCCAGCTTACAGTTCTGCTTTTGATCTTGATGTTTGTTCAATTCTCTATCCAGATTCCTGGAATTTGTTTTTTGTTTGTTTTAATGTGTAGAAAGCATTGATCTAAAGCACCCCAACATTAGAAAGCATTATCCCAAAAGGAAAGACTATGAAAACGCAGTTACATGGAGCTTTTATTGGAAGATCATAAAGTCAGCTTTGCCCATCCTTCCTACCCAGCATCAGGCCCCACCCCTGCCCAGAGCCCGCAGCAGGGTGGGGCTGTGCATCCGGCCTGTTGGGTGGGTGCCTCCTGCCAGGGTGGCCCATTTGCTCATTGTGTGGCTCCTTGCCTGGCTTTTAATAGCACTGGTACCATTATCAAGAGGAGTTAATGGATCCATTTAGGCTGTGCGGATAAGAATTCCATTAACGTTCTAAGAATTCCATTAATGTTCGCTCTGACCTTTGCTAATTCCAGTGTCATTAGCAATGCATACGTTTCAAAATCTCCTTAATGCCAAAAAGGAAAAAAAAAAGCAGTAATGGGAGTGTGCTTTGCTTGCTTAATGAGCCATAAAATGAACCAAGGATGATTTCTTTCCCGCCGTCAGCCCCCTGGTTAAGTAATGACCAGGGCACACAGGAAAGCCATATATCTTCTTACTAGCCCCCAGCTAAGTCTTTGGCACCTCTAATCACAATTGATTAAAAGGTAAAAATATATATATATATTTATATACACACACTTCATCCTCCATTATCTCCAAAACGTTTTCCGAGTAATTAGTTTCTCCATCATCATTTGGGGAGAATGTTACCGTCATTGATTTTTGTGTGTGCCACTGCTGGGGCTTGAACTCAGGGCCTGGGTGTTGTCCCTTAGCTTTGACACCCACAGCTGGTATTCTACCACTTGAGCCACAGTCTACTTTTTTTTTTTCTAGTGGGGGTAAGAGTCTCAGTCTTTCCTGCCCAGATTTGCTTCAAACAGAAATCCTCAGATCTCAGCTTCTTGAGTAGCTAGGATTAAAGCCGTGAGCCGCCAGTGCCCAGCTCTATTTGAATTTTTAAAAATTATTGTTATATGGGAATTGGATCAGAAAGATACAGAGAAGCCAATGTTTTGAGATGTTGAATGGGGGGGTCTTTATTAAAAAGCCAGCAACTGCAAGAGGATACATGTCCCCAGAAAACTTGCAGCCTTGAATACACTTCAACACTGTTAAGAAAACTGAGCCATGAGGGTAGTAAAGCAAGAGCAGAAAAACAATTCCCAACAAACCAGATCAATTCTAATGGAGAGCTTTAGAGGTAACCTGAGGAGATCCAGGAGACACCAGGCATGTCACCTGTGCTGGTCAGGGCCTAAATAGGGTCATGGTCAGAGGTCAGGGTCACTGGGAGCTTGAGAGTCTCTCGAAGTTCATGGCACAGGACTGGCAGGTCAAGTAACCTATCCAAGTTCCCACCACTGCCTCTAGAAATTCACACATGCCCATTACCTGGGGGTGGGACTTCACCATCTATCAAGAAGACAAAATGGCACCAGGTTGACCCAATTACCTATCATCTACCACATTGCCTAGATAGCGGCAGTTAGACCCAGTATCCTTATTTCATTATATAAGCCTGGCTGGGACCAGGGGTGGAGGCACTACTCACCCACATCACCTCCAGCTAGGAGGGTGACTGGGGACCCACCTCTCCTGCCCTTCCCTGTACTTGCCTTCATCTGAATCTCACATGAATCTCTCACACTTGGCCCGTCCATGTCCAATTGGAGACCCTGGCTCTCTAGGATGGAGGTTATTTTGTAAACTTGAGTAGCAGACAGGTGTCCCTACAGAATTTGAAGTCTAGCACCCTGCCCGAAGGGTGATAGGGGGACTCCATTAAGACCATATTGAGACATGAGGTCACAAAAGCAGGGAACATAGAGGAGAGGAGAAGAGAGACCTCTCCCCTCCTCCAGTCACCTCTGATCAGAGGGCCTTTCTGCCCGTGACAGAAAGAACCAGGACAGCCACATGAGCTGGAGGTCAGTTAGAATCAGAGCTTTCTATGGACTCCATCTATAAGAAAACCTAACAGCATACCTTACTCATGTAACTGTAACCCCTCTGCACAGTATCTTTACAATAAAATATATATATATATATTTAATAATAATAAAAAAGAAATCCTAATCGCAAAAGAAATAGATTTGTGATGTTGGAAATCAGGGCAGGTGAAACCTGTTGGTGGGACTGAGCAAGGTGGCCTCAGTTTACCCACTTACGCTATTTTGCTAAGGGCCAGTTGTAGCTGGGCAGGTGGAAGACTGGGGCTGCCTCATTGAAGTCCTGGCCGCGTTTTTCCTGTATCCCAGTGGTTTCCTGACAAAGAGGAGAATGTTGGTGTTTGAAATGGTCTCACCTCTTGCTATTTTTGTGAGAGGTTCCAAACACAATTGTTAAAAATAGAAATAATGAGGGAAAGCAAGGTTTCTGACCTTGAGTCACAGGCCGGGACGAGCTCCCAGAATCCTCTCTGGCCTGGCGATGATAAATGATCATTGAGCTGCATTTGTCCTTAGCTAATTTATCCTTGGCCTAGACAGAAAGTTTCTGGGCCCTTTTTTTTTTTTGAAAAGGAAAACCAGAAAGGTACTTCAGGGCTAATAGCTTTCCCTGGTCCTCTCTGGGCACTGGGCCCTGTACTTTCTGCCTGGCAGTGCTACGTGAGGCCACTCCAGGCACTCTGCAGGCCTTTCCTGGTATGGCTGAGCTGGCTGAAAGCTCAGAAACCAGCATGGTGTTCAGACCTCTGGGTGGATGTCCTGGGGGTCCCTCTCTCTCTGCTTCATCCAGTTCCATGAACTATAGGAAATCCTACCATGGGAACAAGTCTCTTGGAGCAAGGCAGGCAGGGAAAGGAGAGGCAGAGGGAAGGTGGAGGCAGCCCAGCATCTAGCTGCTGAGGGTCCCAGCTCCCATGGGCAGGAGCTTAAAAGCAAGATGGGGATGTAGTTACTTAGCAGGCTGAGATCTAATGACTGAGGTTTGAAAGCAGGAGAGTCCATGAGATTCTTATCTCCAATTCCAAAAACCAGGAAGTGGAGGTACGGCTCCAGTGGTAGGGCATCAGCTTTGAGCACCCAGGCACTGAGTACCAAAACAAAAATAAATAAATAAACAAATAAATGAAGGAAGGAAGGAAAGGAGGGAGGGGAAAAAGGAAGGAAGGAAGAAAGGAAGGAAGGAAAGAAGGAAGGAAGGAAGGAAGGAAGCAAGGAAGCAAGGAAGCAAGGAAGGAAGGAAACTCCTTGCCTCAGAAGTTTCTCAGAGTCCCAGGAAATTCTGCCTGCTGCTGGCCGTAGCTCATGCCCAAGGTTCAGTAGCCTCTCCAGGACAAGGGATGTCTACCTGGGTGTCCTGACTCTTGATCAGGTTTCTGCATATTTGTTTTTTTATTTGTTTACTTTTTGCAGTACTGGGGATTGAACCCAAGGCCTCCTGTATGCAGGCTATTTCTCTACCGCTTGAGGCACAGTCCAGCCTTTCATTTTCTTTCTTTTTTCTTTTTCTTTTCTTTTCTTTCTTTCTTTCTTTTTTTTTTGGTCGGTCATGGGGCTTGAACTCTGGGCCTGCGTGCTGTCCCTCAGCTCTTCAGATCAAGGCAAGGGCTCTACCACTTGAGCCACAGTGCTACTTCCGGTTTTCTGGTGGTTAGTTGGAGATAGAGTCTCATGGACTTTCCTGCTCCGGCTGGCTTTGATCTCTGCTTCCTGGGTAGCTAAGATTCTGGGCGTGAGCCACTAGCTCATTTTTTTGTTTGTTTGTTTTAAAGACAGGGACTCGGGCTGGGAGGGTGGCTCAGTGGTAGAGCGCTTGCCTTGCATGCATGAGGCCCTGGGTTCGATTCCTCAGCACCACATAAGCAAAAAGAAAAAAGCCAGAAGTGGCGCTGTGGCTCAAGTGGTAGAGCGCTAGCCTTGAGCTGAAGAGCTGAGGGACAGCGCCCAGGCCCAGAGTTCAGGCCCCACAACCGTACCCCCCCCCCCCAAAAAAAAGACAGGGACTCAATAACGTTGCTTAGCTGACTTTAAATTTATCCATCCTCTTGCCTTCACTTCCTAGTAGTCAGGATTCCGGCCATGTACCCCTGTACCTGGCTTTCCTCTGGGCTCTCAATAGAGTGTCCCTGGAGTACAGGAGGAAAAGGGAGAGTCTTTCTTTGAGAAGCAACTTCAGCCCTTCAGTAACAGAGAAAGACAGATGCGGGCAGCTTGGCCAGCGGACTGCCTGACGACCAGAAGGCAGATTAGCTCCTGTCAACCCCCAACCCTAACCTACCCACAGTCACATCTGAGGGTGAGCTGAGCTGTTCTGCCTGCCATATCCAGCTTTCTCAGGAAAATGTCCTCTACTAAGACCTACCACATCTGTGAATTCTCCATCTGAATCTGGTGGTTAGTACTGTAACCAGGCCAGCTAAGAAGGGCTCTGAGACCCTACCCTGACCACCCTGGGCTTGCCACACCCGCTCCCTCTGAGCAGAGCTGCCCCAGGCTCTGTCCCTTTACAGCATCTGACCATGGGCAGCGGAGAGGATGGGCTGGGGAACTTATGTTTTTCAATGAAGTCGGTGGGACTCCTGGGCAGGGCTATGGGGGTGCCCATTGTCTTTAGAAAGTCCTTGGCTCACCTCGCAGATGACCAGAGAGGGTGGCCTTAATTTCTGTTCCTGAGGAAACCAGGAGAACACTTTCTGCCTGGACTGTTTGGGTGTGTTTTGGACACATAGCTTGGCACAGAGACACTAGCGCAGAGGGAGGATAAGGGAAGGACACAGAGGAAACAGGGCATGGGGGAGGGTCTGGCATCCTCTCTCCCTGCCCTGGTTCATTCACTATGGGGCGCTCTTCAGCTCTACCACGAGGCCCTCTAGCCCTGGTCACCTTTAGTGAGAGGAGACAGTGGAGAGAGTTGGAGAGCCTGGGGCCAGTGTCCAGAGTGCTGGGTTTATTGGGGCTGCTAGGTGATTTTGTTCTGGGAAGGGTAGGAAGGGCCTTTCTGGGAAGGGTCAAGAGCTCTGGCCTGCATGACTGGAATGGTGCCACCACGGCGTGTTCAGGAGAGAGTCCCAGGAAGAGGCCGAAGGAGAGTGGGGCAGCTGGAGGCGGAATGCTGGGCAGGGGACAGGGTTGTGTATATGTGTGTGTGTGTGTATGGGTTTTAGGCTCTGAAGGTGGCATTTGATCCTTTGTCACCATGAGTGGGGCTGTAGGAGCGCTGGAGAGAGGGTCAGCCCCACCAAGATGGCGGACAGCCCCACCAAGATGGCGGAGATAGCCGTGGCATAGGCTTTGGGTGCTTCATCTTTCTGGGGCTAGTGCTAAGCAGGAAAGCTGAGAGCACCTCTGACCACCACCCTCCCATCCCAGCCGAACCGGAGACAGAGATCCTTTGGACAATGTCCTAAATAAGAAATCTGGATCCACACCACTCCCCCCGCCCCCAAAAAGGAACTCTGATCAGTTGATCAGTAAACAAAATCCAGGTAGGTAGACTGGCTGCCCCAGAACTGGCTGGCTGTGCAGAAAAGCAAGCCAGCCTTGTTCAGGGCTTGGAAAAGCTGCTTCCTGGAGATTCCTGGGAGGCCTTGATGCCCTATCCTGACCCAGAGATCTGCCACGGAGGTCTTACTGGATACCCCTGGTCTTGAATTGCACCCTCTTCCCCAGTGTCCCAATCAGTCCTCACAGATGAGCCAGGACATGAGTCCAGGGGCTGCAGATGGTGGTCTCAGCTTACTCGTAAGACAGAAAGAGGAATAGGGATAAAAAGAGGCGGACATAGCTCACAATTGGTAACGGGTCCCATCATGGCATTTTTGTTCCCATAGTGCCTTGGGCTCCTGCTTAAAGGCTTCTTCTTCCTATAATGTCATTGGTACCCAACCAAATGCTTCTTTTAGTCCCACAATTCCCTGGGTGTCCCCTCCACCAATGAAAAGAGCCAGGGCAGTGTATGCCAAAGCCAGCAAGTAATCAGTGCAAAGCCCAAGGGAGGAAATATGGGAGAAAGCCCTTACTATAAAAACCACTCTTTGAGAGAGCTCTATTAGATTCCTCTTTAGACCCCTCTCCTCCTTGTGGAGAACTTCTGCTGCTTTCTTTCATAGCTATTCATTCACTTTCAAGTAAACTTTTTCTTATTCAAGTTTTCATAGTCCCTGGTTTTATTTCTTTACTGTTCCAGAAGCCAACAAGGACCCACCCAGTAAATAATATGATTTATTTCTGCTTTACTATCCCAAATGACAGCTCCGATGTGCTTTTGACCACCATCGTTTGCCAGTCCCACAGTCCTGAGCTGGGTTCTTTGGAGCTTGAAAAGTGCTCCCTACAGATCTACTTAGGCACATGTCAAGAATGGAGTCCTGGTCCAAACAAGGATGGTGGCTGGTTATAGCTAGCTGCTCTGCCACAGTGGGAGGTGGTGGGGGAATGGAAATGTGCTGCATCTTGTCAATGGGGTTCAGCTTTCTCTCTGGGGGCAGAACTAATCAAAGCTTCAGGGAAGAGAAGGATGGCAGTGATGCACCCTGCCCCCAGGGAAACCAGGTGTATGTGAATGGGAGGGTGTACACCAGGCAGGGTGGGTGCCAGGGAGGTAGTGGTTGTTCATCCATCCAGTGGCCTCACATCTAGTCTTTCAGGGAAGACCCACGGGGTCAACACTACCCCAGAGGCAGATACCTCAGAAGTTACTACTGAACAGGCTAGGGTCCCTCTGCTCTACCTCATAGAACCTTGAGCAGATGAGGAAAATCTCTTCCAGGGCTGTAGTCTTGGACATCTGAGTGCCCCAAAACTAGGGGCTGGACTGTCAGGCCCAGAAGCGCACAGCCCTAACTCCTGGGTGCAGAGGGCACTTATGAATCTAGGCACTCAGGCTGCATGCTGCTTGCTCTGGGCGTTAACCACCAGCAGGCCCAGCCCTTGGCTGCTACTGTAAACCCTAGCATGCAGAAGCAGGACATACCTGCTAGATTTCCAGCTCCTGAGTGGGCCTGGAACCCTTGGCTCCTACAAGTGATCAGCATAATATGATAGCTCTCAAGTCTAAAGGACCTTGGGCCCTTCACATCAAGCTAGTGACACAGCTCTCTGGCCTAAGGTTCTGGAGCTCTCAGTGTTTTGATAACATCTAGTATTACAGCTCTTGGGCTTAAGATGTCAGAGACTCTTGCTCCTTAAAGCTCTATGAAACTCTTCCAGGGACCCAAAATTTCTCATTGACTACTCTTCATAACTTTCTTTCTTCAGCCTCAACTCTCCAACTTCTGTTACCTTCTGTCTTCTGCTGTCCCTTGTTGTTTCTGCCACCTCTTCTCCCTGTCCTTGATGCTCTCTGGAACTTTCCATCTGCTGTCGCTTCTGTCATCAGCTCTCAAAACATTTTAAAAAAGTAAAACAAGCCGTGTGTTGGTAGCTCATGCCTATAATCCTAGCTACTCAGAAGGCTGAGATCTGAAGATCGAGGTTCAAAGCCAGTGCGGGCAGGAAAAGTCCGTGAGACTCTTATCTCCAAATAACCACCAGAAAACCAGAAGTGGCGCTGTGGCTCAAGGTGTAGCCTTGAGCTGAAGAGCTAAGGGACAGCATCCAGGTCCAGAGTTCAAGCCCCATGACTGACAAAACAAAACAAAAGTAAAACAAAAATTATACTCAAGCTGGATGCCGATGGCTCATACCTGTAATCCTAGCTACTCAGAAGGCTGACATCTGAGGATTGCAGTTCAAAGCCAGCCTGAGCAAGAAAGTCCGGGAGACTGATCTCCAGTTAACCACTCAGAAAACCAGAAGTGGCTCTGTGGCTCAAGTGGTAGAGTGCTAGCCTTGAGCTGAAGAGCTGAGGGACAATGTCCAGGCACAGAGTTCAAACCCCACGACCGACAAAAAAAAAAAAAAAGTGTAGTCACTGAAAGAACATTAGAGAGTAAGCCTTTATATTGAGCCTAAAATGTTGCAACACTATGAGGGAAGTACAGGAACGTTTGTCAAGGTAGATTTAAAAGTGGGAACAGCCTGCTTATAATAGGTAGAAAAAAGGGGCAGGACTTCTGGATTGGTGTCCTGCACCAATCAAGGCAGGGCACAAATTACTCATGCAAATGAAGGATTGTGCTTGGACCAATCACAGCATAGTGCCTGATGCAAATGAAGTATTGTATTTGCACCAATCACAGGCCTTCTGAGCTACTACCATTCTCCCCTCTGGTCCCCCTCATCTCCCCATCCGGCCAGCTTGGGTAGAAATGGCTATAGGATAAGCAAGGTCATCTAGAGCTCACCTAGATTTTGCTTAGAGTGATGTATTCCAAGGTTAGGGTAGGTTGTCTAAACTAGTCAGGGCTTGAACATGTTTTCAGCTCTTCAGCTACAGAGATAGTGCCCTTGCAGCTGCTGGGGTGTCCTCAGAGGCTTGTGAAGTGTCTGAAAGCACTAGGCTGCCATGAGGGAGGTCCGTCCCCTTGCCTCTTAAAAAAAAAAAATAAAGACTTCTTGTCTGACAGTTCCCTGCTCCAGTTCAAGCATAAAGGAAAAGCCTGTCCCAGACTGCTCCTGACAGCTTTAATCCCACAGAAAACCTCAGAAGTATGTTTACAATAAAGATTTAACACGGAACTAACAATTCCAACACCATTTTACAATCCGTAATAGTGTTTAACAATGCAAACAGTGTTTAACACATGCCTCAGGGCCCCACGGACAGGTAAGTGCTCTGCTGTGTCTCACAGGGCCCTTCCTAGTAGGCACCAGCCTCTCTCCCCAACTGGTCTTCACTACCCTTAACTACAAACAGACACCCACACCGCCATGGCAGGGTGCCTGCAACAGCAGGTGCGAAGACTTAAATAATGTCTTGCAATCTAGACTCCAGATACGGCCGAAAACAGAGACCTGGGAGCCAAAGCATGAAAATGTCCTAGGTGCCCACAATGATGTTAAAAGCCATGTACACCTTCCAGAAATTCCCACACCTATGGTTCTCACCCTCTGCCCTGTGTTTTACCTGAAGCTATGCCTGCTGAGATTTCCCCTCAACCCTATACTTGGCAGGGCTATGCAGCAGTGAAAGTCTGGGTGTTACCTGGAAGACTCACTCCCAAGTCTTGGAAGATTGGCAAAGCGTCTATATTCATTGCTGCCCCGGGGACCATGGAGACCCCCAAAGGCAGAAGGGCCAAGCTGTAGGCACAAACTTGGAGCTACCTCGGGAATATTCTTGCCATTGCTAATTAAAAACAAAGCAAGAATTTGGATTGTGGCAGGGGTTGTTTGAAATGCCCGTAGAGCCAAGCTGGATTTAGTAGCAACTCTTATTTTCCAAAACCACTGAATGTGAAAGGGGACCTTCCCACCCTGCTAGTCCATTACTCTGCCTCATGAGGTCCCTGCTCCACAGTCCTCTTCTCCTGGCCATGCACATGGGTCACAGATTGTCTGTGGCTGACAAAATACACCGGAAGTAGTAGAGGAAACACATTGCTCTCAACTCCTGCCTAAGACCTCTACATGTCCATTGATAAATAGAAAAGGTAATGACCTTCCCTGGAGCAGCCAAGTCCTTTCTACCTGTTCAGGACAGAACTTAATAAAGGACTGAAGCTCTGGAATCCAGGTAGTGATGAATGTGGTTGAGCCTGAGAGCTCATCATCAATGGAGAAATCCAAATAGGCTTCCTGGAGGAATCATCCCAGGAAGAAGAAACCCTGTGTTTCCCCCCTGGCAACTAGAGGTGCCATGGTCTTAGATTCTGCTCTGAATCCTGTCCATCTTCTAGCTGTCCTTGCCTCATTGAGCTAGATAAGACAACTCAACTTTCTGTAGGTATTTGTACTGTTAGCCAAGCAGCCCCCTCTTTGGCAGCTGGCCTGATTGTTCTTATGTCAGCCTTGGCTATTCTCCATGAATCCTTTGAGGAAGGTACCTGCAGCCTACAACCACTAAGTAACCATGGCAGAAGGGCTGAAGTCATTTTCCAGTTGTAAGACATCCACAGCCTGCACAGGCCTCGGACAGCATCACTGCAGCAACACAAGCAAGCTAAGGTAAACTCCAGATGACTCAGCTCACCTCGTAGCCATTTCTACCCAGGTTAGAGAGGCACATTTCCTGCAGAGGGTCCAGCAGAAGGCCAATGATTGGTACGAGCAGTTCTTGATTTGCAACCAAAGTCTGTGCCATGACTAGTACAGGCAGTTTTTCATTTGCATGACTGGTGAAAGTACAGTCCTTCATTGCATGAGAGGTGATGCTGAAATGAAGGGCTGTGCTGTGATTGGTGCAGACACCCTTGCCACACCCCCTTTCTGACTATATAAGCAGGCCCATTAGCTCACTTTCTAAGTCTACTGGGAGACACTGTTCTCTACTATTCCATCAAACTCAATGAAAGGCCTCTCTTTTAATGCCTACTTTAAATCTTTATTGTTAGTAGGGCTGGCTGAGCTGGCACCAGAAAGAGGAGGCAGATGGAATATGGGAGAGGTGGGAGGGCAGAAATTGAAGGGCAATACACAAGAAATTGTGGAGCACCATCTCTATAAGCCTTAATAGCAAGGTGTCACAGATACTCTGCATCTAAAAGCTGGAACATTAGCAGTTGAAGAAGCTTAAGGTCCTAGCACCCCAGGCCCATTCAGTTGCTAGAACACTAGCAGGCCCTGCCTGCTGCTGTGACTCACTACAGCTGGTATTTACAGGACTGGGCCTGCTGGTTGCTAAAGCCCAGAGCGGCTATCCCTAAGTATCTTGCTTCTAAAGTCTGGAGCAACAGGCCCTTGATTCTCAGGGCTTGTGACTGTGAGCCTCTGGGCCTGACAGTCTAGCCCATTAGCAGGCCCAGTAGCCTGGATCACTCAAGGGCCCATGACTGGGGACCCTGGAAGAACTTCTCTTCTTCCACTTGGGATTTCTATGCAGTTAGAGAATAAGAATCCTAGCCAACTGATTGCTACTATCACCAGGAAAAAGATGCATTGTTTCCCTACCCTTGGCACCTGCAGATCAGTTGTTTTATGTCCATAGGCCATGAAGTGGGTTCAAATCCTACACTTGTCTCAGTTCAGAATTGATAAATTCCCTCCTGGGTATGTAGGCCAGCTTGGTTCAAGCCAGCCCTGGCTGGGCAGTATACACAGGTGGCCTGTTCTGACATCTGTTTCCTTTCTAGATCATTCCACCCAAAGGGCCCAGGATGCCCCCTTGGGGAGGCCCTGAGACCTAGGGAGTGGTCACTAGAAGAAAGAGGGAAGTGAGGACAAGGCCAGCCACTGCCTGTATGTGAGAAGCCTCCATTTCCACATCAAGCTTGGCTCCACCTGGTGGTTACATTAGGAGCAAGTGTGTACCTCTGAAGCGCTGGGCTGGGCGAGGGGACTCCTGCATCCAGCTGTGAGGACCAGCCAGGGGATTTCCCCGGTCTTCTTGATGCAAGGCGGGTGTTGGTGGCTGAGTTTGTTCTGGCATCTGCTCCACCCTAAAGCGACATTTCCAGCATAGGTGAACACTGCTTTCCCTCTAAGACCCAGTTCCTATCCGTATGGGGTACTGAAAACCAGAGGCCTTGGTTTAACCTGGCCTCTTGGACAGCTTTCCCTCCACTGACCCTTCTGGTAGAACTCCTACACATTCTTCAGGATCCTCTTCAGATTTGCCCATGTTTGTGGATGGGGCCCAGCACTGGACCAGCTAGCTTCCTGCTGGTCAGAAGCCCTTGAGGGGTGGGAATGGCTTTTCCACATCCTCCTACCCTGCAGTCAGGGTAGCCCAGCATGGGCCCAGGGCCCTGCACAAAACTGGACCTCAGTACAAGCTCAGGCGGGGTCCTCATTTCCCACAGCTGGCCCCTTGCCTCTGAGTACGTAAGCATCTCTGTGCCCACTTGCTGTCTGGGGTGTGTTCTCCATGTCTCCTGCTTCCCGCCCCCCCCCCCCACCTTTGGCTCATGGAGGCCTAGCCGTTGGGGCCTCTGGTCACCTGGTCACAGGCCGTAATCCCCATGGAATGTCAGCTTGGAGAAATGACCTTTTGTTCCACCCAAATGAGACCATGGAGAGCCACCCACCTGCCACTTCCTGTTGTTGCGGCATTCACAGGGACAGAAGTCACAGAACCAGCCAGAGCCTACAAGTCCCCACGGGCTAGGAAGGTCACTCTGGGTGGATGTGGAGAGCTCAGGTCCAGTTCTTTCTCAGAAAGGGACATTGTGTCACACTCTTGGCCTGGTAACTGATTTCTGACTCTGCCGGGACCTAGACATGGCAGGTGCAACCACCTGGCCCAGGGTATACAGTACAGGTCCTGCAGAGGGAGAGCCTGGCCAGTATGACCCCTCCACCTTGGTGTTGTTCTCAGCCACAGGGTGCAGGATACCAGCCATAGAAGACTGGAGCCCCAGCTGCCCCTGCATCCTGCTGTGGAGGATGTGGGCTAGCTTCTGCTCTGGGGCCCCTCTCAGGGCTCCACATGAAGTGTCTGACATTGTGCAGGGCACCAGGGGCTCATACCTATAATCTTAGCTCCTCAGGAGGCTGAGGTTGGAGGATCATGGTTCAAACCTCCTGTGGGGCTTCTGCCCATTGCTCAAATCCACTGTGATACTGCCTCCCCAACTCATGCTCCTGCAGATCCCTGCTTCTCCCCGTCTCTCTTGGCACCCTGTCTCCACAGCTTTCCCTTGTATCAAGGGAGGTCCTGCCTGCACCTGGCACTGCCATACTGGCCAGGCAACAGAGAGACAGGCTGAGTTCTCAGGGCACAAGCTCTCCTCTGAGAGGGGGATGTAGCAGTAGGGCAGAGTGAGACTATTTCAGGGATGAGCCAAGGTGGCTTCTTGTAGCCCCTGACAAAGTCAAGTGACACTGGAGCTGAGCACCAAACCAGCAGCTCACAGCTTTCACACTAACGACTCAGGGAGGATCCGGGTCAAAGCCAGACCAGCAGGGCTGGTTATTTCCAATTAGTCAGCAAAAAAAGCCAAAAGTGGAGCTGTGGTTCAAGTGGTAAAGCACCAGGCTTGAGTGAAAAAGCTAAAGGACAGCACTAAGGCCCCGAAGTCAAGTCCCAGGACTGACAAACAATCAAAAAAATAATATTTGGGGTGTCAATTAGCCATGGGACCTTGGGTAGGACCACTCGGTGACACTGGTCACTAGCATTCTGGGGGGAGGGGACAACACTGAGTGTGTACATCACAAAAGCACTGTTATAGCCAAGGTGCAGCCTTTATGAGTCTCAGTGTCAACCACTTGGGCCTCCAGGCCTGGTTGGTCTACTGGTCTATGATGGAGACCAGAATGCCTGGATCCTGCCCTGGTAATGCTCCAGGGGGGTGGGGGGACAAGGCCCAGGACTCTGTACTCCTGGGTATTCTGAAGTGGGTTCCCCCCATTCCTGGGCTTGCCTCCCCCACCCTCTTCCCCTCCCTGTGAGGGTCACTGGCTCTTGTGCACACTGGTAAATGCAGCTTCTAGTACAGCATGCTATAGACAGAGAGGTGGAGCGTGTCCAGCCCTCGGGGCTGCAGCTTCCCCTGTCCTTTTGTCCCTTGCCCTCCCTCATCCTTATGGCCACTGGATTTCTACGGGATGTCACATGCCTTTATGTGTGTGGGGCCACCATGAGGCTGTGCAACGCAGGTGCAGGTCAGTGCTCTGATTATCCTGAGCACAAAGGAGGCAGGCCGCCATCCAGCCAGTGTCCAGCCAGAGTGAGCAGAGTGAGCAGGCAGCTGGGACAGCCACCTACAACGCTGCATGCAGGCTCGATGGGGGCAAGCTCAGGCTTTTGCCAAAGGAGAACTAACTTTCCTCATCTTCTAGTAAAGATATAAAGCATGGGCAAGAAGCTGGGCACTAGTGGCTCACGCCTATAATCCTCGCAGCTCAGGAGGCTAAGATCTGAGGATCTCTGTTGCAAAGCCAACTGGGGCAGGAACGTCTGTGAGACTCTTCAATCAACAACTAGAAAGCTGGAAGTAGAGCTCAAGTGGTAGAATACCAGCCTTGGAGCAAAAGTAAAAAGAAAAGGGACAGTGCCCAAGCCCTGAGTTCAAGTCCCTGCACGTGCATACACGCATGCGCACACAGACAGACAGACAGACAGACACACACACATACATACATTTAGAGCAGCTCTAAATGGGTGCCCCCTTCTCTGCATCCCTGTGCCCACTTGGACTCTGCTCATTGGGCTGCCCAGCCCCATTACCTTGAGTGATGGAGCAAGGTGTGCTAAAAGCCATCTGTTATTCACACAGTGCCAAGTTGCTTTCCTACAAAGCCATAAGTCACCCTGGGGCTGAGCCACGAAATGGCCTATAAAATCCTAAGTAATGACCTCAGTGTAGGCGCTTTCCAATATAGCAAAGCTTCCTGGCAGCTGTTTCCAGGATTTATTTGTGTGCAATAATTTGACACTCATCATTATTTCTGTGTCAGTGTCTGGTCCCCTCTTTCTTTGGCGCTAAAGTGTCTGTGACATGCTGGTGGGCTCCAGGCTCTGCTCTCTGGAGACAAGCGACCTATTCATTGTGCTCACAGAGGCCTGTAATATCAGATGTGTGCAGGTAGTCAGGAGGCTCCGCCCACCCTCAGGGTACCAGAGAAGATAGTCTCCATTGTTGAGCTGCTTTTTTCTTTGCTTTTCCTTTTCTTTTTTATTTCCCTTCCTCTCCCTTCCATTTCATCTCATTTCCTTTTTTTCTTTTTTCTTTTTCTTTTTGTAGGTCATGGGGCTTGAACTCTGGGCTTGGGCATTGTTCTTGTGCTCTTCAGCTCAAGGCAAGCGCTCTACCGCTTGAGCCACAGCGCCACTTCCTCTCATTTCCTTCTTATATACCAGTCCCAGGGCTTGAACTTAGGATGTGGATGCTGCACCCCGAGCTTTTTCACTCAAGGCTGATGCTCTACCATTTGAGCCACAGCTCTACTTCTAGTTTTCTGGTGGATAATTAGAGATAAGAGTCTCATAGACTGCCCTGCCCACGCAGGCTTTGACCCTCAATCCTCAAATCACAACCCCCTGAGTAGCTAGGATTACAGATGTGACCACCCGTGCCCGGCTGGGCTCCTTTGTTCCTATGGGGAATGTTGGCAATTGCAGGCTTCCCTCAGGGGATGTGTGGCCCTAACTCAGAGCAAAGTCTATGCTTTCCAGCAGCGGCTCGGTCAGAGGGTCCCTCCGCTTATGACCTCTGGACCCAGACAGAGCCAGGTACGTAGAAACTTCGTGTGTGGGAGCAGAAGGCTAGCACACCTAGACTCACCCCACCCCAAGAGATGGTGCAATGTATATGG
The DNA here is from genome assembly GCF_000151885.1 of Dipodomys ordii. NCBI lineage: Eukaryota > Metazoa > Chordata > Mammalia > Rodentia > Heteromyidae > Dipodomys > Dipodomys ordii. The sequence goes on from NW_012267284.1 coordinate 1,330,455, forward strand.
TTTGGCAGAAGAGGAAGCAAGGCAGGGTGATTGGCTGGCTGGAGGGTGCCGGTCCTCCTGCCCCTGCCCCCACTCAGCACTGCCACTCCTGGGGCAAGAGGAGCAGAGTCTGAGGCAGCCTGGGGTTGCTATTCCAGACCCCCCTCAAACTGAGAGCTGGAATCCATCTCCCTGTAATGTATTCTTTCACTTGGCTTTTGCACAGGCCTCTAAATATCTCATCTTAATTTGTCTGGTATTTGCATGTTCATCTCTAATCATCTAACCTGTGGATTGCATTCGTGCAGAATGTAATGTGGATTAAATGCCTTTGATTTCCACTCAATGTCTTCTCCTGAAGTATCTCCCTGTGCCCTGAAAGGGAGGGAATGATCTCACTGGCAAGTGAGAAATAAAAGTACTTCAAAAGCCTCAGCCCGGCTGGATGCTGCTGGCTCACGCCTGTAATCCTAGCTACTCAAGAGACTGAGATCTGAGGATTGCAACTCTAAGTGAGCCAGGCAGGAAAATCCATGAGACTCCTATCTCCAGTTAACCACCAGAAAAGCTGGAAGTGGAGCTGTGGCTTAACTGCTAGGCTCACGGACAGTACCCAGACCTTGAGGTTCAAGTCCCATGACCAGCACCAAAAAAAAAAAAAAAAATCTCAATCAGGTACTGATGGCTCCCAGTTACTCAAGAGGTTAACATCTGGAGTAACGCAGCTCAAAGCCAGGTGGGGCAGAAAAGTCCAAATACTCCATCTCCAAACAACCAGCACAATGCTAATCTGGAGGCATGGCTCAAGTGGTAAAGTACCATCTGTGAGGAATAGAGCTGAATCCCTCAGTTCAAGCACGGGGATACACAGACACACACACACACACACACACACACACACACAGAGAGTAATTTGCAAGTTTCAGCAGGGTTTTTGTTTTTGTTTTTTTTGCCGGTCATGGGGCTTGAACTCTGGGCCTGGACACTGTCCCTGAGCTCTTCAGCTCAAGGCTAGCACTCTACCACTTGAGCCACAGCACTACTTCCCGTTTTCTATTGGTTTATTGGAGACAAGAGTCTCACGGACTTTCTTGCCTGGGCTGGTTTTGCTCTGCAATCCTCAGATCTCAGCCTCCTGAGTAGCTAGGATTACAGGTGTGAGCCACTGGTGCCCAGCTAGTAGTTGTTTTTTGTTTTGTTTTGTTTCGTTTCGTTGTTTGGTTTTAGTTTTTGAGATAGGGACTTGTTGTATAGCTCATGCTAGCCTTGAATTTGTGATCCTTGAGCCTCAGCCCCCTGAGTGCTGGGATTACAGGCGTGTACCACCACACCTGGTCAAATCCTTCCCATTTTGCTTCTGCATTGGAATTAGCCACTGTTGAAGACCTCTGAATCAGACTGTTACTATTGAGGGAGACCATTTAAATGAGGACATCTTCAATCTCTATCATCCCCCAGTTCCCCTGTGTTCTGTGGCCACAGAAGCAACACTACCCCCGAATACTCCTCAGACATCTTTGGATTTGCAACTGATGTGGTTTCCAATAAACATTCATGCGTTCACAAGAAAGCATACACTTCAGAGCAAGGCCAGACCCCAGACAGCACTGGGAGCCAGGGCAGCTGGGCCAGGACATCTGCCAGAGATGGTGTGACCGATGGTGTCAATGGGGCACTCTGCCACCTCTGTCTGAGGTGCTGGGCCTCTTCCCTCTGCAGCCTCCCCAGCCCTCTGGCCTTCTCACACAGCCTCCCTGCCTCCCTGAATTTTTCCTAGCAGATACTCACAGGTCTGCTTCTGCTTGCCGGCGTCTCTCAAGGCCGGTTATTCACACACAAGTGCCCCCAATACTCGGTTCCTAGGCAGTAGACGATGCCAGAGCAGCCTGTGTGCCCTGCCCCACGTAAGAAGGAGACCAGAAATGTCTTGTAGTTGCTGGGCACACCAGGCAGTTTGGAGCTGGGGAGCCCCAAGCTCTGAGGAGCCAGGCATACCCCAACTGCCTAATGAGAAGGCAGGTGCAGAAGGGGCTGGCATCTTGGCATCTCTCAGGTAGGATATTCAGGAGGGGGGAGCCTGGCACCTCCCATGGCACCCTGCCTCCTGGCTGGGTGGGTGTGGGGTGAGGTGAGGGGGAATCTAGCCATAAAGCTGGGCTGAGTGGTTTATTCTGGTTCAATTTCATTTAGCTGACCAGGAAGGAAGCTAGACCTCCCCCAAGTGTGCTGCCACCCCCAAGACTGTCCCAGGGGCTTCCTCGTGACCCCGGGAATAGGGGTACACCTTGTCCAGGCCCTCCACTGACACCACTGTCTCCCTGTCCACCTGTGCCTCTCTCAGCCCACAGGAGGCTGCTCTTCTCCAACAAGTATCAAGCCAAGCACAGGCTGTGGCTCTGAAGCTGGTCCTAGCTCCCCTCTTCCCAGAAGGCCTCTGGCCCACCTTTCCATCATCCCCTGCTCAGTCCAGACCCACCCACTTTGCCCTGCCCCTTCCCAGAGGGCCTCCTGGTGTAGACCAGGGGATTTAGTCTATTCCAGTAAGCTGAGGGGTGCTTGTTGGCAACCTAACCTTTATCTCAGTTATTATTTTTAGTGTTAGTCAGTTGTGGGGCTTGAACCCTGGGCCTGGGTGCTGTCCTTCAGCTCACGACTCAAGGCTAGCGCTCTACCACTTAAGCCACAGCCCCACTTTCAGCTTTTTCTGCTTATGTGGTGCTAAGGAATTGAACCCAGGGCCTCAGGCATGCAAGGCAAGCGCTCTACCACTGAGCCACCTTCCAGCCCTCAATTATTTTTTTTCAAAGAGTGAATTCCCCTCTGAGAAATCTAACCAGCCCAGAGATAGTAGTATCTGTTCACTCACTCAATAAATGGTGAGTGAGCTTGGCTCTATGCCAGGCACCTTTCTGGGTTTGGAGTGGTCCTCTGTGTTGGAATTCACAGGAGACCTTGTTCCTGCAGACCTCCAATCCAGATGCAGTTTCCAGGAGCTGCGAGGAAGGATGGGGAGGCCAGGGGGCTGAGTGAGGCCAACCAGCCCTCCTGGCCACTCTGAACCCCATGATTCTGCTTTTGAGCCCAGGCACCCTCTCCCTTCCTTTTTCCAGGGCTGACCTCCACAGACTGTGGGCCTCATCAGGAATGACCCACAGGTGCCCAGCTTAGCAGCAGCTCCTGGGCCAGGAGGTCAGCAATGAAGGTAGTGCATTGCCAGGGCTATGGCAGCCTTCATGATGCCGACAAAGCCAAATGTGGGGCCACAGAACCTGCCTTGCTCACCTGCCAAACAACTCTGCCATCCAGGTGGTCAGTGGCCACTTAGCAGATCGATGTGGGACCTTTTGCTCATCGCTTCCATCTTAGCCATCTGAGGGCACTATGTTTAACCTGCCAGAGGGCAAGTGGTCCTGCTTTCGCTCTCTTTGAGCTATATACAACAACTCTGTGTGTGTGTGTGTGTGTGTGTGTGTCCCAGTCTTGGGGTTTGAACTCAGTGCATGGTGCTATTTCTGAGCTTTTGTGCTCAAGGCTGGCACTCTATTACTTGAACCACAACTCTATTTCTAGATTTTGTGTGCTTAATTGGCAATAAGACTCTCACAGACTTTCCTGCCCAGGCCAGCTTAGGACCTTGATCCTCAGATCTCAGCCTCCTGAGTAGCTTGGATTATAGGAATGAGCTACTGGTGACCAGCAACAACTCCTTTGTGTGTATGTGCAAGTACTAGGACTTGAACTCAGGGCCTCATGCTCTTGCTCAGCTTTCTTGTTCACTCATCCAGTTTTTTCCTAGTTAACTGAGATAGAATCCTGTGGACTTTTCCTCCCAGGATGGCATCAAACCTTGATCCTCAGATCGGTCTCCTGAGTAGCAGGAATTACAGGTGTGAGTCACAACACCTGGTTTTAACAACTCATTTTAAAGACCTAGATATTGTCTAAAATATGAATTCACTCTCTACATACAAGGAGGGCCCATGTGTGATCTGGGCCCACTGCTCACTATTCTTAAAGATTGTTTCATCTAGCCTGGCACCAGTGGCTTACGCCTGTAATCCTAGCTACTCAGGAGGCTGAGATCTGAGGATAACAGTTCAAAGCTACCCCGGGCAGGAAAGTCAGTGAGACTCTTATCTCCAATTAACCACCAGAAAACTGGAAGTGGCACGGTGGCTCAAGTGGTAGAGCGCTTACCTTGAGCTGAAGAGCTGAGGGACAGCGCCCAGGCCCAGAGTTCAAGGCCCACGACTGATAAAACAAACAAACAAAACGATTGTCTCATCTCTCCATTAAGCAGAGTGGTTATATTGTGAATTCTAGGACACCATTTTATTACACAAAATTACCAATTCACTTTCCTCCTTGACAAAGAAGAAACATAGTATGGAGACGCCTCTGCTTCTCCCAAGCCAGTTACTCATATACAAGGGCTCCTAACCCTCAGTTCCCAGGCAGGAGATGCAGGTGCTTAGAAGATGCCAGAGCAGCCTACGGGCCTCATTCTGTGCAGGGTGAATCCTGGAAAATGGAAATGCACATAAATAAGCTCTGCTCCATGCTCCTGCCTAGTTGGATGCAATGCTAAATAAACATAAATATATCAAACAGGCATGGTGGTTCACACCTGTAATCTCAGCTACTTGAGAGGCTAAATCAGGAAAAGTTGAAGGCGGCCTGGGCTAGAGAGCCAATTCCAGGCCGGCTAGAATTCAGGCTGCATACAGCCTGACCGGGTCTCAAAACAAACACCTCAGGCTCCTGCCTATTCCTGCTACCTCCCTTCCTCCCCGTGGGTGCCATGTTCTGCTAAATTGAGTGCCCTGGCTGTGGCTTTTCCCTGTGGCAGGCAGGCAGGCTGAGAAAGCAGGAGGCTTTGGCTCAGGTTTCTGTGATGTCCCAGCTGAGAGAAAGCACACAGCTGTGCTTCTCACTAATGTGGGAGACATACTTTAAAACTGGTGTTAATGTGCTGGTGCACAGGGCTCACGCCTGTAATCCTAGCTACTGAGAAGGCTGAGGCCTGGAGGATCACAATTCAAGGCCAGCCTGAACAGGAACGTCTGTCTGAGAGACTCCATCTCCAATCAAACCAGCAAAATGTTTGCTTAGAGGTGTGGCTTGAGAGGTAGAGCACCATCCTTAAACAATAAAGCCAGCTGGGAAGGTGGCTCAGTGGTAGAGCACTTGCCTTGCATTCCTGAGGCCCAGGGTTCAATTCCTCAGCACCAAATAAACAAACAAACAAAAAAGCTGGAAGTGGCGCTGTGGCTCAAGTGGTAGAGCGCTAGCCTTGAGCTGAAGAGCTGAGGGAGAGCGCCTAGGCCCAGAGTTCAAGCCCCACGACCAGACCCCAACCCCCCCAAAAAAACAACAACAATAAAGCCAAGTAAGATCTTGAGCCCCTTAATTCAAACTGCAGACAAAAAGAAAATGGCCAGGGCTCACTCACACCTATAATCCTAATGCTAGGGGCTCACATCTATAATTCTAGGAGACTGAGATCTGAAGATCCAGATTCAACACCAGCCCAACAGGAAAGTCTGTGAGATTCTTTTTTTTTGTCTGTCGTGGGGCTTGAACTCTGGGCCTGGGCGCTGTCCCTCAGCTCTTCAGCTCAAAGCGAGCTCTCTACCACTTGAGCTACAGCGCCACTTCCGGTTTTCTAGTGGTTTATTGGAGATAGGAGTCTCACAGTCTCTCCTGCCCGGGCTGGCTTTGAACCTCGATCCTCAGATCTCAGCCTCCTGAGTAGCTAGGATTACAGGCGTGAGCCACCAGCGCCCGGCAAGTCTGTGAGATTCTTACCCCCAATTAATCACAAAAAGCTGGAAGTAGAGATGTGGCTCAAGTGGTAGAGCACTAGCCTTGAACTAAGGGACAGCAATACAAGCCCTGAATTCAAGCCCTGGGACCAGCACAAAGGGAGGGAGGAAGCAAACAAAGAAGGAAGGAAGCAAGGGAAAAATGGCGTTGATGGGATATACGTCAGTGCTGGGATCCACAAAGTCACCGTTGGTGCATAAGTAACCACGCAAATTAATACTGGGAGATTTCAGTCTCGGACACAAGGGTGTAGCTTCTTATCAGTGATGTAAACAGACTCCTGGGGCTCAGGGGAGATCTAGCTTGACACAAAAATATGGGGTGCTCGATGCAAAAACCGTATCAGCTAGTACATGGGAGCCAACAGGGGTAGGGGGAGAGGCCAGGACAGAGCTGGCTCTCCCAGGGGTGGGAGGTGGGGAAGGAAGTGAGGAAAGAGCTTCAAAAGAAGAGATAATGACCAGCCAATGAGCCCTAAGGAAAGCCAGGAGCAGAGGGGCTCCCCTGTAATCCCAGCACCCAGGAAGTTGAGGCAACAGGATTAAGAGTTCCAGGCCAGCTGGGGTTACATAAAAAAGTATCTATTTCATGCAAATCAACACAACATAGAGATACCACCTCACCCCAGTTAGAATGGCTAAAATCAAGAACTCTAATAACAACAGATGCTGGAGGGGATGTGGACAGAAGGGAACCTTACTGCATTGTTGGTGGGAGTGTAAACTTGTTCAACCACTGTGGAAAGTAGTATGGAGGTTCCTCAAAAGACTCCACATAGACCTCCCCTATGACCCAGGAACCCCACTTTTGGGCATTTACCCAAATGTTCACAAAAAAGACCACACTAAAGCTACCAGCACGACTATGTTTATTGCAGCATTATTCACTATAGCTAAGATATGGAACCAACCCAGATGCCCCTCAGTAGATAAATGGATCAAAATGTGGTATATATACACAATGGAAGTCTATGCCTCCATCAGAAAGAATGACATTGCCCCATTTGTTAGGAAATGGAAAGGCCTGGAAAAAATTATATTAAGTGAAGTAAGCCAGGCCCAAAGAAACATA
>NW_012267284.1:1337675-1383188 GCF_000151885.1 Dipodomys ordii
AGGAGGAGGCTACAATGCTTGATAAGAAATGTACTCATTATCTTGCCCATGTAATTGTAACCCCTCTGTACAGTATTTTCACAATAAAAAAGTATCTATTTCAACAAAATATTTTTAAACTAGGCAGAGTGGCTCACCTCTGTAATTCTATCTATGAAGGAGGCAGAAATCAGAGGATTTCTGGACTAGTCTGGACAGAAAGTTCATGAGGTATACCCTCTCAGCCAACAAGCGAGCATGATGGGGGTGCATATCTGTAATCTCAGCTACAAGGCAGGCATAGGTAGAAAGATCTCGGTTTAAGGCTGGCCTGGGCAAAAAACTGAGACCCTGTCAAAAATGAGAGTGATCTGGAGGTATAGCTCAAATAGAACAGGTGGAGCATCTGCTTAGCAAGCATGAGTATAAATTCAAATCCCAGTATCATCAAACAATTAGTGTGTGCGTGTGCACACACACTTGCTCACACGTTGGTTCTGGGGCTTGAACTCAATGACAGGGCGTTCCCCTTTACCTTTTTTCACCCAAGGCTGGCACCTCACTACATGCACCACAGCATCACCTTTTGGCCTTTTGGTGGTTAATTGGAGATAAGAGTCTCAGAGATTGTCCTGCCCATTAAATCTCAGCTTCCTGAATAGCTAGGATTATAGGCATGAGCTATCGGCACCTGGCTAAGTTAAGCCTTTTCATTGTTATATCTGTTTAGTTTATGGCTTCTTGACCTATTGCTTTTCTGGATATATACATATACATACATATATATATATACACACACATATAATCTGTATGTATATATACATATACACACACATATATATATATATATATACGTCAGCTTTCTTTCCCATGTGTGCTGGTATCTGGTTTGCAGAGTGAATCTCAACAACCAGGCCAGATAAGAGTTCGGGTGGGGGGAGTCACTGTCTTGTCCCTCAGCCCCCAGGGTAAAGCCACAGGGGCACTAATGTACACGAGACCACATCTGGTACTAGGCAGAGGTGACACCATGCCGCTCTTCCTGCTGCCACCTGGGCCCCAGCCCTACCCGCTGCAGCCGGCTGCCCACTCCCAGCTCCCAGAATAGTCTGTGGCCAGAGCTGGCCTGTGGTCAGCAGCTCTGGAGCCTCCTGGGGCTCGTGGGCGAGGAAACCTCAGAAAAAAACACCACAGGATCCGGACAGGAGAGGACAGAGGCCAGCCAGAGCTAGGGGTGCCCTTCTCCACCCAGCCCGGCCTCCCAGGCTGAACAGTTCTAGGCCTGGCTGGGGTGCCAGAGCACAGGGGCTCTCAACCACACTGCTTTGAGTCTCACACCCAGGAAGGAAGTGCTGGGCCCTTCTGGAATGTTCCTCAGCCATTGAGGCAGGAAAGCTGAGCTTAAGGGGACAGAAGATAGGCAGAGCCCCTTTCTGCATAGGAACCACTGTCTTTTTAACATGTAGCTCCAGGAAGCCTTCCTTTTAGATCCTTCCACACTCCCCACCACGCACCCTCAACATCTCAGCCCCAAGTCTCTTTCCTGTCTTGGGTTTCTACCCTTTGGGTTCAGCTGTCTTCCATTCAACCTGTATAATACAGCCATCCACATGCAAGCTCCCCTCTCCCCCCCCTCTTTCTGTCTTTCTCTCTTTCTACTTTGTGTGTGTGTCCCTGTCCATCTTGTTACTGAGGTCACAGCAGCTCGTAGCCAGGGCTAGCTGGGGCTTTGCACAGGCAGGGGCTCATGGCCCTCACCCTGTGTCTTGCCTGCTTCACTCATGACATGAAGGAGCAGTAGAACTGAGCACTGGTGGCTCACGCCTGTAATCCTAGCTACTCAGGAGACTGAGATCTGAGGATCGGAGTTCCAAGCCAGCCCAGGCAGGAAAGACTGTGAGACTCATCTCCAATTAACCACCAGAAAACTGGAAGTGGCACTGTGGCTCAAAGTGGTAGAGCACTACTCCAAAGCACAAAGAAGCTCAGGGATAGTGCCCAGCCCTGAGTTCAAGCCCTAGGACCAGCAAAAAAGAAAAAAGAAAATAAGAAATAGCAATGGGCAGAACTGGGTAGCTGACTTCTTATCACCAGCCCGTGCCGCCCCCCCCCCCCCCCCGCCAACTGCCCAAGGTCACAAGCCCCCTTCCTTCCCAGGTCTCCTGGTTACAGGCCTCAGGGAGGGCATCCTCATCAGCCCCACACTGCTTCTTCCTGATTTGGTCCCACTCCTGTTCCTAAGGGCCACTTCTCAGCCCGGTGAGTGGGACCCCCACCTTCCCAGGAGCTGACAATGAGCTCAGGGTCCTCAGAGAACTTGGACCAGCCCCTGAGACCAAGCTCAATGTTCAGCTTCCCATCCACCTTGTGGAACTGAAGGTCCACCTTGCCTCTCCCTGCCTCTCCCTGGCTTCTTGCTTGCTCTCATGTCCCAGAGATCAAAAGTCTCCAAATGTGGGCACAGGAATCCTGGATGGATTCCCAAATTGGCCAAACTATGTCTCCAAAGATGTATCCTCCACACAGGCAGATTGTTTTTGGGGGTTAATTGAAAAAGCAAGAACAGAAAACAATCAGAAGTCAAACTCCAGCAGGATGAGTCACATCTTTCAAAAGGAATAGCCAAAAAACAAAAAGGCTGGGCACTGGTGTGGCTCCTGGGGTCTAAATAACACCAAAAAGGTGGGTGAGAGCCACCATGAGCTTCAGAATGAACACAAGAAGGCCAAACTTAGCCAGACACTGGAAGCTCACGCCTGTAATCCTAGCTACTCAGGAAGCTGAGATCTGAGGATCACAGCTCGAAGCCAACCTGGCCAGGAAAATCTGTGAGACTCATCTTCAATCAACCATCAGAAAACTGGAAAGGGAGCTGTGGCTCAAACCCCACAACCACCCACCCCCCCCCACACACACACGCACACACACACGATGGCCTCTTCTGATCATGGTTCCTCCTCCAGGACACACACACACACACACACACACACACACACACACGATGGCCTCTTCTGATCATGGTTCCTCCTCCAGGACGGTGCACAGGGATCTGCAATCAGTTCACCCCTCACCTCCCTGTGTCTTCTATCCATGTTTCCTGGACAACAATATTTATGGATGTAAGCAGCAGCCCACTGAGCATCCTCAGTGCCCTGAATGAGACCTGAGGTGTCCATATTAAATGCCTTGTTACCAGCTTTGCTTTGGGGCCACTCCCAGCAGACTGAGGAGGGGTTAAGGAATTTAATCCCACGGCTCCCTAGCCTCTTATTCAATGCTCCCCATTCATCTCCAGACTCTCAGTTATCCTCACACTTCCTGAGTGCCTCTCAAGCTCTGAGCCAGGGCCTTTACACCCATACCTCCCCCCTGAACCATCTCTGGAGCTCCCAGAAGCATGCAGAGTTTTCATTAAAATGTCACTCTTGAGTCATCCCTGACCACCCAGATAAAGTAGCAAAGTCCTCACAGCAGAAGTGTCATCCTTCTGCTGAGTCCCCAACTCTTGTCAACCCCCCCCCCGAATGTGTTCTACAAGGGTTTACTGGAACTTAGGCTTTGGTGACAAAAGCCACAGAGCCATCCTACAGTCTCTGACGGGGTGTCACCAGCAGGTGTCTGTCTTCTTCCCCTGGATATTGGAGGTGGGTCTAATTCATGTCTGTGTGGACCTTGGTGTGAGTGCATGTGTGTGTGTGTGTGTGTGTGTGTGTGTGTCCCCTGTGTGCACATGGGTCTGTGTCTGCATCTTCTGTTTCTGCTGCCCGTGATTTCCATGAAAGGACTATATCAGATCAAGACACTCTCCAGGAAGGGTGGGGCTTTTATTGCACGTGTCACCTTGGTCTGGTGGTATCTGACCTGATTCCATTCATGAGCATTGGTTCTAAGGTCTAGCCACCCCCACTCCCGGCCAAGTGGAGGCCTTTGTGGGGGGCCTTTCCCTCAAGGAGTGCATACATATGAGAGGAGAGGAAGAAAACCCATTGTCATCCAACACGGGTGAAGGTGGTTGGGAAAACTGGACGGAGTAGGACAGGGAGGAAGGGGCTCCCCATGGCCTGGTTACCAGTTTTCCTAGGGTGGGAGCCACAGAGGCAAGAACTACACAAGGGAGCCATCCAGTGGTGGCCAGGAGACATGGTGACACCCTGAGACTTCAGGAAGTCTCAGAGACCCACCCCCTTAGAGCACCCCCATTGCTCAGGTCCACTGCCCCGTGTGTCTGCCTTGAGGATACTGGCCATCTCTACTGTTCCAGAACCTGGAGGCTGGGGAGGGAGGGGGTCCTACCCCTGCTCATCCTGCCACAAGATACTTGTCTCCACTCAGCCCTCAGGCCTGGGAGGTCAACACCCCACCTCAATGTTAACCTGGCCTTCTGGAATCTGCCAGCATATAAATGCACCGGGTGTGACTGGAAGGAAGGACCTGTGACTTCCCAAGATCCACTTCCAGGTCCCATCCACCTTCACCCTCGGGGGTGGCAGATTCCTTCCCCAATAGAGCCTCCAGCTTGCTCCAGGGAGTCTGAATCTGGGGACCCCTTTCCCTTTTCATATGACCTAAGCGACATGTCAAACTGACGAACCCCTCAGCTAGAAGCTAGGCATCTGGCAACAGACTGGGTGGGAAATCAACAGGGAGAGTTGCTAAAGGTGCCTGATTCAAGTGAAGCAACAACAACAACAAACCAAAAAACCTGGCCCAAAGAGAGCAGCCAGAGGCCCAGCTAACACAGACTCCATAACAAGGAAGGGGCTCCCCCTCCCCACCCCCAGCCCCTCCACCCCTCCCTCCCACTAAGAGAGGCTACTGAGCCAGGATCCTTCTAGACCTGCGTGGGAAATTTGCAGGTGCATGGGGGACGGAGGGCTCTCACTTGGTGGTGGATCTGTGCCTCTCCCCCACTTACCTTCCTACGATTTAGGGGCGCAAACGCATATTGATTCCTAATCCCTATGGGAGAGGAGGGGGTGCTGTTGATTCCAAAGCCCTGTGGCAGCCAGGGAGGCCCCGAAGTCGAAGCTGAGTTTCTTTCCCAGGGTGTGCATCCCGATTTGGCACCGAGGGAAGGCGGAAAGGCGCACCCAGCCCGCCCCCACCCCCGCCCCGGCGAGGACCGCCCGCCTCCCGCACGTTGGCGCGGGGGAGGGGGGTGTGAGGGGGGAGCCCGGCAGGGCGCGGCGCCGTCGGGGTTAAGGCGCAGGCGTGGCCCCTCGGGGCGGGGTGGGCCCGGGCCGGGCGGGCTAGTAGGCGGCCTCGGCGCGATCCAGGCGTCCATCGCTGAGGACCAGGGTTCAGCGCGCTCTCCGCCTTCCTCTCTGTCTGCGGCGTGGCGGCCCCGTCGACCCTTCGTCCTCCTCCTCCTCGCAGACCCAAGCGCCAGGCACAAGGTCGCTGCCCGGCGGGGAGCTCGTCCGGCGGCGCAGACGCCCAGCGGCCCCGGGGAGGGACTTGGCCTGCGCGCGGCCTCGGCTCTTCTGGGAGGAGTCCGGGAGGCTGCAGCCGGCGCCGGGCCTCGGGCTCGGCGGCGGGTGGAGGTCCCGGAGAGGTGGCCAGGCCGAGATCCCGCTGGACTGGGCAGCTGCCGGAGTCCAGGCTGCCTCCTCTCCAAGCCGGGCCTCACCGAGGAAGGCGGCCTCTCTCTCCTCCGTGGCCCCGGGGAGCTGCGGCGGCATCGCTGGGCGCGGCCGAGGGGGAGGAGAAAGCGGCCGAGCGAGCGCGCAGCTGGGCCCAGCCGTGCCTCGCGGGGCTGCGACTCCGCCAATCTGCGGGCGCTGACGCGGGGGGCGGCTCCGGGCCGCTCGGATATCAGTCGGCCGGGCGCGGGGCGCCGGGAGCTTGGTCGAAGCGGGCGGGCTGTGCTCCCTGGGACCGAGCAGCTGCACCTGCCCGGCCCTGCCGCCATCCTGTGCAACTCTCCCGCCCCTTCCCCGAGGCCTGGGTCTCCGGGACCGCGCGGCCTGAGCAAAACCCAGCCGTGCGCTAAGCACCCGCGCGCTCTGGCGCGCAGCGCCTACCGTGGCCCAGCGGGAGAGCCGTGCGGTGGAACGGATTCCCGGGTCCCAGGCCGGGCTGGGCAGCTGCATCGCGGCCCTGAGGGTCAGATGAATACCGGCTGCACCCCTTGCCACCCGCCGCTGGGCGCTCCCGAGAGACCAAAAGGGACCAGCCCCGAGATGGCCCGGAGAACCGGTGCATTGGCGGCGGGTCCTGTCTCTCCACGTCGTCCTTGCCCGGGAACAATCCGGGAGCTGGTAGCTTAGCTGCACTGGCTTCGGATGGACCTTGACCCGCGAGGCGGCGCCGCATTTGTGCCGAGCTCCAGCTGAGGGAACGAAGGCGGAGCGCAACTCTCGGCGGTGGGGAGAGGGGGCTTCTCCGAGTCCCGGACCCCTGCTTTCCCAAAGCGCGGCCGGCCATGAAGATGATCCTGGTGCGCAGGTTCCGCGTGCTCATCCTGATGGTTTTCCTGCTGGCCTGCGCCCTGCACATCGTGCTGGACCTGCTGCCCAAGCTAGAGAGGCGCGCCGCGCGGCCCTCCGGGGAGCCCGGCTGCTCCTGCGCGCAGCCCGGGGCCGAGGCAGCGGCACCCGGCTGGGCCCAAGCACGAGGAAGCCGGGCTGGGGAGCCTCCGGCTGCCGCCTCGGCCGCCGGCGATGCAGGCTGGCCGAACAAGCACACACTACGCATCCTACAGGACTTCAGCTCCGACCCGGCCTCCAATCTCACGTCCCACTCGTTGGAGAAGCTGCCACCCGCAGCCGAGCCGGCCGAGCGCGCCCCACGGGGCAGGCAGGAGCCTGGCGCCCCGCGACCCCGCGACCCCGCGCACCGGCCGCTGCTTCGAGACCCGGGGATCCGGAGGCCCGCGCCGCCCCTTTCCCCCAGCGGGGAAGGCTCGCTCTTGGCCAGGCTGTTTGAGCATCCGCTCTACCTGGGGGCTGTCCCACCCCTGACGGAGGACGACGTCCTGTTTAATGTGAACAGCGACCTCAGGTTCAACCCCAAGGCGGCAGAGAACCCCGACTGGTGAGCCAGGGCTTGTGGAGGAGGGCAGGGATGGAGTAGAGCCTCTAAAAGGCTCAGGCACACCCTTCCATAATAAAGGTGCTCCCCCAGAACCTGCTCCGCATCCTGGGCATTGGCATTGTGTGCGAGTGTTTGGGGACCCCCTGGGAAAGGGCTCTCCTTAAAGATACCCGGTGGGCGGGGCAGATGCTCCTCTACTCTTTGTCTACTGTGCTGATGATGGTGACTTCTTGCTGGAGAAGGGCTGCTGATTTGAGCCCTGGTGTGGGAGGCAGGCTGGACCCCTCAGGATCCTCAGAGCTCCTCATTTTTAAAAGAATTTTTGGGTATCAGGACTGGGGCATGAAGTCAGGGCCTTGACAGTGTCCCTTGGCTTTTCCTCTCAAGGCTGGTGCTCTGTCTCTAAAGCCACATCTCTACTTCTAGCTTTTTGGTGGTCAGCTGGAGATAAGAGCCTCATGGACTTTCCTGCCCAGGTTGGTTTCAAACTTCCATTTTCAGATCTCAGCCTCCCAAGTAGTTGAAATTGCAGGCATGAGCCACCAACTCCAGGCTCCAGTGCTTCTCTGACAAGGAAGAGCTTGGTTACCCCTGGCCTGGGTAGCCAATAATGAATGCATACATTGGAGAGCCTAGAGCTAGCTAGGCAAAGAGGGAATAGGAGCCATCTTCCCAGGACAGGGATTGGACCATGAGCTTTCAGACTCTCTGAGCTCTTCTGGGTAGCACTTTGAGAAGGCTTGGATGCACCTATTAGTCTTGAGAACTCATTGAACACAAAATCACACACGTATTTCCAGCAGCCCTGCTTTGATACCCCACCCCCCAAGGCCCTTCATTCTCAGTCACCCAGATTCAAATAAGCAGATGCTTGGGCAGTGAAATATTAACTACCAGCAAGGCCAGAACAAATAACTATCTGCAAAGGTTACCCAGCAGCAGAGAGAAGAGAAGGCCAGGATTCTGAAAACATCCACAAAACCCTTTCTCCTCTGAAATCTGATGGGGGGTTAAGGGGAGATGAAGGCTATGTTTTGGTTCTGCAGTTGTGAGCCATTTGGTAGTCTCTGAGCTTTGCTGACCAGATTTGAGAAAATGCTTAGAAATATAGGTCAGAAGAACGGATGTAGGCCTAGGGAACATCCAGTCCAGTCCAGGTCCAGGGGTCAGGACACAGCCTGGAGGGGGGTTTAGGAGTATCCAGCCTGCCCTACTGTCCATGGTAGGACAGAATTTGAGCGGGAAAGTCCTCGCCTACCAGTTGAATCTGTTAAGCAAGTTCCTCTTTCCTCCAGCCCAGCAAGCAGACAGACAGAGAGACGGTCAGACTGTCCCATGACCACAGAAGCCAGGACAGGCCATGTGGCTGACAGGTTCTCTCTTTGAGCCTGGAGGCTAGAGTAAAGGCCTGCCTCAGTTCTTGGTTCCTCACATAAGACTGCTTTCATTAAAATCCAGTATATCTCTGCAGCTGGTTCTTGCAACAGAAGCAGTGACCTGGAGAGATTGCTGGCAAACTGTAGGATGTCTGTGACTTTCAGGCTATCTGATTCAGAGATCCTCCTGACCTCTGCTCCAGGGAAGGGCTGACATCACCGCCCCACACACACACACACCTGACAGGCACTTTTGGTAACCCCAGGAAGACTGGACGCAGATAGCGCTGACGGCTTGCTGTTGTCTAGGCTTGCTGTCTGGTGGTGTCTCTTAAGGATGAATAGGAATTACAGGCCTTCAGGTCTATGATTAGGGGGTAGAAGCATAGGCCTGGAGGAAAGTGCAAACTCTGCAGGCCCCCTCTTTGAGCAGAACCCTTTCACAAACCTGCACTTTGAACCCCAGCTCCCAACCCTTGGCATCCATATCAGCTCCTTGGAGTTTTGTTTTGTTTTTTCCATTTGAGTCTGACCTATCTCCCTCTCTTCTAGGCCACACGAAGGCGCCCAAGGTGCAGAATTTCTACCCACCGGGGAGGGGGCAGTGGATTTCTACCCCAACTGGCTCAAATTCCACATCGGCATTAACCGATACGAGCTATACTCCAGACACAACCCAGCCATCGAGGCCCTACTGCAGGACCTCGGCTCCCAGAAGATCACCAGTGTGGGTAGGTGACGTGTGTGCCCGGGACACACAGGGGACTGACTTCCTGGGATGTGGTAGGGTGGCACAGGGCTGGCTTCCTGGACAGATCTGGGTGGTCCTGCTGTCTCACTACCAAGCCACACTTCAGGGAAGTACCTTAGAGGTATGATAGGAGGCAGGGTCTCCCTGGACAGGGAGCCATTCAACCCAGTCTCCAGGGTGTAGCAATTCAAAGGCGACATCTCTAAGGGCTTTGCAATCTGATTGGTCTCCCCAAACGGGGAGGGGAATAAAAATAACAGCATCCAGTTTCTGATTTCAGGAAAATGTGTCAGGGGCGGTTTCCCAGCACAAAGCTGGGTCTCAGCTGGGCTTTGGGCGATTGTTTGTTTGTTCTGGTCCTGTGAGTCACCCATGGCTGGAGAGGCTTGTTGTGGAGAGCCGGCTAAGGGCTGGGGCTCTACACTCGCACACAGGACAAGCCTCCATCCATGCCTGGACAGGGCCCCAGGCCTGCCTTCCTTCGGGTGTCTGCATCCAGGTTCTATACAGAAGGTCCCTCCTGTCACAGGCTTCAGTCCAGTTGCTGATACAGAGTGCTTAGAAGTGGCCTGAAGGCCAGCAAGTGTCTCTTTCAAGGCGTTTGTGGTTCAGCTGAGCTATGTACAGGAGGTCACTAGGCTGAGGAAGTTAAGACCGGCAGCTCCCTGCCCACCCCCACCCCATCCCCTTCGGCTCCATCAGCTCAATATGGGCTGAAAGTTGTCTTCCTCTCACCATGGCAGGAGGAATCTCAATGCTGCCAACCCCAGGTCCTGTCCTGCCCCTGGAGGGAAGATCAGAAGCTCTTGGCTAAGAGGGAAAAATTCTTGTGGATGTGGGGACTGTATCACAGACAGTCCCAGTAGGATAGCCCTCATACTGTGTGTGTGTGCGCGCACACGTGTGTGTGTGTACACGTATGGGTGCATACATGCATGCTAGTATTGGGGATTGAACTCGGAGCCTGACTTCACAGCATGTTCTTTAGCTTTTTTACTCGTGGATGGCACTCTACCACTTGAGCCATAGTTCTACTTTCAGAGTGTTTTTTGCTGGTTAGTTGGAGATAGGAGTCTCACAGATTTTCCTGCCCAGGCTGGCTTCGAACTGTGATCCTCAGATCTCAGCCTCCTGCGTAGCTAGGATGACAGGCGTGAGCCACCAGTGTCAGCTCCCCTTTCTCTCAACTGTGTAGATGTGGCTCCCAAAGAAATACCTTACCAAGGACGTGCGACTTAGTGATTTTTTTTTTCCAGCAGATTTTGACGGGCACTTTCTGTGTCGCAGACACTTTGAGAAAGAGGTGGGTGGCCTCAGATGTGTACAGAGGCAGGCTAGAGTGGGAAAAAGCTGCATGATCCCTAAGGTCAGTTGGCTCCTGGTGAGCCCTGCAGCCCTTGGCACCCACTGGGTGAGAGGTGTGGGGATCTGTCTCAGGAGATCAGAAAGCAGGAAGAGGCCAGGGACCTCTAGGACTTCACTGGCCCACCTGAGGGGTCCTCTTGCCCCTCTTGACAGGCCTGGATTTGGGGCCTCCATTGGACCTGACGCTTTGGGGAGGGTAGTGGGTACTTGACAGCACAGCACAATGGACAGTGCTCCTTATCTATTGCTGTAAAACCCCAACGCTGTCTGAGCCTCTATCTCTGTACCCATCTCTGCCTGAGTAGATGTCACGCTCATCCCTTGACTGTCGTGGTCCCCTGGTTCTAACCCCTCCCCTCCTGGGTAGGGGCCCATCCCCACACAGGCAGGATTCCTTCCTTATGCAGATTCCTAGTAGGTGTTGGAAAGTGGATTTTTAGACAGGCTGTCCATCCCCCCCCCCCAGGAAGGACATAGAGAGTTGCCAGCTTTACCCAGCTGCTGGCCAAGGTGACTTCAGGCAAACCAGTGCCGTCCCCTAGATCTCTGGCAGTGACCTGCAGAAGGAACAATGATAATCTAATTTCTACCTGCTCCCCACCAGTAACCCAGTCCCATACAACAGCAAATCTTGGCCCAACCTAGATGTCTCTGGGTGCCTGTTACTGACTCTGGCCCTCCTTGCTAGGGCAATGCATGTGCACAGGGTATGCCGGGTATGAAGAGATGCCCCCATGACCCCTGCCAAAGGGAGCCCCTAGATCCTTCATTGAATAAATACGCCTGAGGGGTAAGGGCAGAACCTGCTAGGTAGTCTCCATGTGGCACCTGCATTTCAGGGCAGGCTGAGCCCCCTAATCCGGGGAACCAGGCCTCAGCAGGTGTCTCAGTCTTCCCAGGGCTTTGCCTCACCCTGCTGCTCTGGGGCCTGGTGACCCCAGAATGGAGCTTACATTCATGGAAACCCTTCCTACCTAAGGAAGCAAGAGAGAGACCCCATAGGCATAGCAGACCACAGCAGCAGTGCCAGGTACCCAGACCCAGCCATCCTGCTCTGCAGAGCTGGCCCCCAGCCACACCGGTGTCTTCAGAGAATTCACTCTATCTTGGAGGTGGCTGCGTGCCAGTGTCCCCCTTCCTAGCTGCCTGGGCTGACTGACTCAGCCTGAGGAAACTGGACAGTAGATCTGTGGGTTTGAAGACCCAGGCAAAGGCCTTGGTTGGATGCATAAAAAGCAACTGCCTCTGGTCTGTCACTGATGGCTTATGCCTATAATCCTGGCAATTTGGGAGGCTGAGATCTGAGGATCACGGTGCAAAGTCAGCCCAAGCAGGGAAGTCCATGAGATTCTCATCTCCAGTAAACTGCCGTAAAGCCAGAAGTGGAGCTGTGGCTCAAGTGGTAAAGTGCCAACTTTGAGTGAAAAAGCTAAGGGACAGCACCCAGGCTATGAGCTCAAGCCCTGGTACTAGCAACACACACACACACACACACACACATACACACACACACACACACACACACACACACACACACACCTGACCCTGGTAGGGTCTTCATCCATACTCAGCTGGAGTATTGGGGCACCACTCAAGCCCTGGTACTAGCAACACACACACACACACACACACACACACACACACACACACACACACCTGACCCTGGTAGGGTCTTCATCCATACTCAGCTGGAGTATTGGGGCACCACACCAGCACCTCTCTTGACAAAGTCTGCCTACTGCCCAAATCCAGCACAGGGTGAAACCTTTGAAGGCCAACCATGCCTTTCAACTGAATAAACTGAGGTCCCAGGAGAGAGGAGATTTGCCCCTAGGGTACCACTTCTTTGCTTCTGGCCCATGGATGAAGACTTTAATCTTCAAGTTATTCATCTCAATATTAAACCTGAGCCTGGAAATGTAGTAATGTAACCCAAGAGATTCTGAGCCACCGCCTCCTCCTCCTCTTCCTCCTTCTTCCTCTCTCTCTCTCTTTCTTTCTCTCTCTCATTCCATTAAATCTCCCCTGTTCAGAACCACTTGATCCAATTCATGAGGCTCTGTGTGGCCTACAGCACAGCTGGCTTCTGTAACAGAGATTTATTTATAGCCAGGCTGCAGCCTGCCTGGTAACTGGCCTCTGCTGCCTTTAAAGAGGCTCCACATTCTCTCCACCTCTGCCCAGCTTGAAGTCAGGCCTGACAGTGGCTTCCGCTAGAGCCGGTGAGAATTCCACCACTATCATATACAATTAAGGATGTGAACGAATAAATGATACAATTAGGGGCTCGGCACTGTGGAATTTACTTTGAACCAGAAGAAAAAGAAATCTCACTGTGGTGAGCCGGGAGGGATAGATGGTACAGCTTCTGGCCAGAGGGTCAGAATTCAGAATTGTTTCCTTCAGGTCAGGAGGAAAGCCTATCTGAGAGAATGTCGAACAAAGGGAACTGAGGGGGGTGGTGGTGGGAAAGGGGGGCTCCACCAGACAAAAGAACAAACCAGGCTGGAATCTAGGATACTTAGCCAGGAACCTTCCAAGGAATAAAGAGTCCTGGGCTAGGGGCAGCCCAGGGAGGTGGTGCCAGGGGGTGGGGCATGGTACCCCATCTTATTACTTGGAGCAGACAGTGGTATATCAGCTAGAACAGGCCCCTCCCTCCCTCTCTCCCTCTTACCTGGACAGCCCCTCATAGGCCCAGGCAGAGAGGAAGACCTGAAGAAACCCAAATGCTGGACCACCCCAAAGGGCCCGCCCAAGACTGGAGATCCTCCCTCCAGGACCCCCAGCCCAGGGTGTCAGGACAAGGCAGTAGGTGGCTCAGCCCCTGCCATCGGATGGGAGATCAGGCACAGATGTTTCAAGGCAGCTGTGATTTGGGACACTCGGAATGCACCTCCAGGAAAGGGCTGATGGGTCTGTTCTCGCTGCAGGGGTGACACGGCTCTACCAGAGCCGAGCTGTGCCGGGAGCATCTGGTGACTGCAGTTCTCAAAATAAAAGTGAGCTGCCTGGTAGACCAGGACATAAATAACCCCAGGAGGGAGGCAGGTGAGGCCGAAGCTGTTTCTGTCCCTCCACCCTCACAGCAGGTTGGGGGTGGAAGACCCTCTCCTCATTTATCTGGAGCGGACAGTGGCTACCACCCAGATTCCCACATCAGTGCAGGTGCTACAGGTCCAGGCTCCAGGGGGCCAGCCCCCTGGGTGTGAGCCACTGACAGATGGACACACCCCATGCCCTATTCTATGAGCTGCAGGTCAGGGACTATGTGTGTGTCTGAGTCACCTGGCCAAATTCCAGCCCAGGGGACTGGTTGAGTGGGTGGACAAGAACCTGGTGTGACATTCTCCAAATGTGATTCCCTCCCCAAGGGAAACTTTCCACTCCAGCACAAACATCTGTTCCTATTAATCTCCCTGAACAATCTTCACTCCGACCCTTAAAAAACAAAAAACAACAGAGGCTGAGTGTGGTAGCACACACCTATAATCCCAGCTACTCAGGATAGAAAGGTAGGAGAAAGACTTGTTAGGAAACAGTAAACTGCAATATCACACACACACACACACACACACACACACACACACACACACACACGATCTGCTCTGAAAAATAAAAGCAAAACAAGATCTGGGGACATAGTTCCAAAACATGAAACTACTAAGTTCAAATCTAAGTACTACCAAAATATTTTCCCAAAGACTATCTCTACACTAATGGGCAAGACAGTACTGTACAAGGCCCACTGGTTGTGTGTGTGTGTGTGTGTGGTGTTGGTACTAGGACTTGAACTCAGGACCTGGTGCTGTCCCTTAGGTTTTCACTTAAGGCTAGCTCTCTACCACTTGGGCCACAGCTCCACTGCCAGCTTTTTTCTAATAAATTGAGAATAAGAGTCGCTCTCAGATCTTAACCTCCTGAGTAGCTAGGATTACAGGCTTGAGGCACCAGTGGCTGGCTAGCCCGCAGTCTTAAAAAAATGAATTGGTTTGCATGAAATGCCTGTCCTGTTCCGTGGCCTCCTCATCCTCCCTCCCCACGGCTGGGCAAGAACCCTAGCCCTGCCCACATCACTCTCCTTCAAATGCTCATCTCTCCTCCCACATGTGCTTTGCTTTCTAAGAGTCCTGGTAGGTTGCCAGAGCATTCTAGAAGCCTCCCAAGGCTCTTTATGATATATGAAATAGTTCCTCACTTTGTGCTATGTTTTGGGGGACAAGGATGGGCAAAGCCCAGGGGATTATGAGGTAAAGCTGGCAGTGGGGTTATGAGATAAAAAGATTGCTCTATTGTTAAAAGGTATGGCAATGGTAAACTTCAAAATACAGCCAGTGTGGGGCGGGGAAGGTGACTCAGTGGTAGAGCGCTTGCCTTGCGTGCATGAGGCCCTGGGTTCCATTCCTTAGTGCCACATAAGCAGAAAAAGCCAGAAGTGGTGCTGTGGCTCAAGTGGTAGAGCGCTAGCCTTGAGCTGAGGAGCTGAGGATCAGCGCCCAGGCCCAGAGTTCAGGCCCCACGACCGGCAAAGAAAAACAAAAACAAACAAAACAAAACAAAATTAAAAAAAAAAAACAGTCAGTGTTAATTAACAGCCTGTATTAGCCCATGTCTGGGTGGTTCTGGAGACGGGGGGTTGGTAAGTGGGAGGGGACCTCACTGTGGAGACCCAGCAGGGTCTGGTTTGGATGATGGTATGAGGCTTTGGGGGGGATGGCTACAGATGGACATGGTTTAGACAGCGGGAGGTACAGTCACCCAAGATGTGTTTGAGGTATAGCACTTCCCTGAGGCTGTTGTAACATCATTTGTTGGTTTGTTTTGTGACTGTACAGGGATTTGAACTCAGGGCCTTGTGCTCTGGCTTGGCTTTTTCCACACAGAGTTGGGATTCTACTACTTTAGCCACTTCTAGCTTTTTTTTTTTTTTCTGGTCAATTGAAGATAAGAGTCTCTCAGAGTTGCCTTCCTGGGCCTCACATCTCAGCATCTAAAATAGCTAGGATTATAGACAGGAGCAGCTGGTGCCCAGCTCTGCCTGGTAATACCTGATCAGTTGTTTGCCTCATGGGGAGGGTCAGAGAAACAGTGAGAATCTACTTAAAACAAGAATGATTGAACTGCGAGGCTCATGGTGGTTCATGACTGTAATCCCTGATATTCAGGAGGCAGAGATGAGGAGTATTATGATAGAAGGCCAGACTGAACCTCCCCCCTTCCCATCTCAACTAATAAGCTGGGCTTGGTGATGCTTTCTATAATTCTGCAGGAGGCATCATAGGAGGATTGCAAGCTGGGGTTGGCCCCTGGCACCCTCTACCTCCCCCCCCCAAAAAAAAGGAAAGAAAAACATACAACACTATCTGAAAAAATTAAGTGTAAAAGCCTATCTAGGAAACACAAAGCCCAGTACCGCCCATAAAAAATTACAGGATTTGAATAATATTTTGTTATTTTAGGATCAGAATTAATAGTCATTAAAGTGATGTTCCCAAGACCCACCCAGGAAGGAATAGTTAAACCCAAGAGACACTCCCCTCCCCACAAACAAGCCCATCCAATAGAGTTGAATAGACTCAATCATTGTTGAACCCTCTTACCCCTACGTGTACTGAGTGTTCATTGCAGAAATCTAGAAAGTTCCAATAAAGGAAAGTAGAGAATGAGAGTCATCTTCAGGTTTTCTCCAGAGAAGTAAGTGAGGGCCTATCTGTGCACCCCAGTTTGAAAAAGTGTGTGCTCTGCATTCCTGCTTTTTCAGAAGACATGGCTCCTGAAGTAGAAACGTTTCCTAAAGCTGTTTCTTAATGGTTGACTCACGGCCTCCAAAGGCCCCCACTCCCTCTTTTCTTTTTTGGTGCTGGTCCTGGGGCTTGAACTCAGGACCTGGGTGCTGTCCCTTAGCTTTTCCTCTCAAGGCTAACTCTACCACTTGAGCCACTGCTTCACTTCTGGCTTCTTAGTGGTTTACTGGTATAAGAGTCTCACAGACTTTCCTGTCCAGGCTGGCTTTGACCCGCCGTCCTCAGATCTCAGCCTCCTGAGTAGCTGGGATTACACAGGTGTGAACTACCAGGTCCCTGGCTCTAAAAGCCCTTGGTTGATCTATGGGGAAGGTGAAAGGCAGCCCCACCTCCCCTCGTGTGGTGCTCCCCCACCAGCCCCTGGCCACATACCTCCACCTCCAGCACTGGGCCTCTGTCTCATCCTGTGTTGTAGGAATCTGCAAGTTCCATTAGCAAGACATTGCAGAACGCCAGGGAGCAGTCTAAGTTGCTGGCACCCCAGAAACTCCTCTACCCTTCCTTTGATTCTGACCACCACCACAGCCTTGTGAAAGAGGCCAAGCAAGCATCCTGAGTCCCATTTTACAAAAGGGGAAACTGAGGCAGGAAAGGTGAAGACCTCCCCTTCCCCCCCCCTAGAGTGCTGGCTTTAGGAAACTGGTCAGACTAGAGGGGACCCTCCCTTACACCCCTCTTCCTTCGTATCTACAAATTAACCCCTCCAGGTCCTCCATCTTCCCCCATCCCCTCAGGCTATGGCCTCCCCTTTTGCACACACTTCAGGCCCCTGCCACCCAGACAGGAACAACACACACATTCCCTTTCCTTGCCCCCTAATATCTTAAGCCTTCTTTGGGGGGATCCTAGCGACCCCCAGACCACTCTGCCATCTCCTGGTCCAGCCCTCGTTATCCACACTCACTGCCCTCCCTGCCCCCCCCGCCCCCCCCCGCCATGGGACCTGCACTCCAAGCTTATCCTAAATATGGGATGGCCTTAGCACCTCAGGCCTACCTGCACACCTGGCAGTCATCACCCCAAGGCCTCAGTGCATCTCATTTCGTCTCCTAGCTACTGTTCCCTTGGCAACCAGCATCTCCAGCTGTCACTCAAGGGTGGTCCCAGTCCCTCCATCCTCCACAGCCCACAGCACTCTGCCAGGTGTTCCCTGGCATCTGCCATGTCCACCTCATCCTAGCTGCCATCACTGGGTGCTCCTGCACCTGCCCAGTGCCCCCCACCTCTGGCTTTCAACTTCAGTGCTCAGCCATCTAGGTTGGTACTTGGGGACCCAGCTGTGTTCATCTATGCACAGCCGTCACTCCATGCCGGTGTGCCTGGCCTCGGCTGGCTTGGGCCTGCCCCCTCCAAATCCCTGCACCTTGCTCTGTCCCTGCTGGGGTGGGCAACCCTCCAATGGTTCCTTCTCCATTGACAGGAAGATCCAAGCCAGCGCTGATGGCTGCACCGTGAAGTAATCCTAGTATTCAAGAGGCTGAGATCCAGAGGATCACAGTTTAAAGATAGCCCGGGCAGAAAACTTTGAGATGCTATCTCAAAAAGAATAACTCAAAAGAACTGGGCTGGAGGCGTGACTGGAGAGGTAGAGTGCCAGCCCAGCAATTAAGTCCAGCAAGTATGAGGCCCTGAGTTCACATGCTAAGGCCACAAAGAAAAGAAACAGTCAAAAAAAAAAAAAGAGATGTCCTTTTAGGAAGCTCTTCAGCCTTCTTAGCTGGCAAGGGACTGGAGTCATATGCTTTCTGGAAGCTTCCATCATTTATCATATCCCGACAAGAGGTGCTTAGGCCTAGGATCTTTCTGGAACTCTGTTCAGCTTCCTCCTGTGAACCCCAGAACCAGCTCTGGGGAGAACTCTGTCTTTCTAGGCACCCAGCCCACCCTCTGGGTCTTCCTTCCGCTGTTTACCTGGGTCAGGTCCCGACCCCTTGTGGGCACCAGGTGTGGGGGGAGGAGTGAGCACATGTGTACACATGTGCACGCATGCGTGTGTGCGCCTGCCTCTTCCCCCTTTCTCTGTGGGTTCACCCTGCCATTCTAACTGCTGTGACAACAGGATGGGGACCAACGCGGGGTGGGAGGGAGGCATTGCTAAGAGTCCCCTCCCCCAAAGAAAAATCTCTCTCTTTCTTGCAGCCATGAAGTCAGGGGGCACACAGCTGAAGCTAATTATGACGTTCCAGAATTACGGGCAAGCGCTATTCAAGCCCATGAAGTAAGTGTGGGCAGTACTGGGTGTGGGGTGAATGGGGGTCCAGGTACAGGATGGAGGCCCTGACAGGAAAGGTGGTGTCTCCTCCCATGAGAGGTGATTTGTGGGTGGCAAGTGGCTGGCCTGATACCATTCTCCGCCTTAATGCTGTGTTTACCTCTCCCCCCCCCCCCGGGGGGGAGTCCAGGTGTGGAACCTGACAGTCCATGAAGTTAAGCCAGGGGGCTACCGGGCTAAGTGGGGTCTGCGGCCCGCTGCAGGGTGTGGGTGAAAGGGTTCCATACAGGAGGGACCTGCAGTCCGCTCGTTGGATCACATTTGTCTGTATGGTTTTCAATGTCCAAGATTTAAAGGAACTGGGATTGATTTAAGCTGGGTGCAGTATTGGCCGTTCACTATGGCAGGGCAGGTGTGTGTTGTGGGGGACACCTGTGTGGGTCTGTCCTCCGAGCCTGGGCTCTGTCTGTCCTGTGTGGAGAGTCAGGGTGAAGGTACATTGCTAGATGCCACCGGAGGGGGCGCAGCCTGGGTGGGGGTCCTCTGGGGATGTCCCAGAGGGCAGAGTGGAGCTGGTCCAGGAGCATCTGTGAGGGATCCTAGCCCCTCACAGAGACCCTCCTAGGGCCCTGGCTATCTGGATGTTACTTGAGGCCATGGAGGGAAGGGTTGGGACTGGACCAGCAGCTGTCTGCCAGGATCTGCAGACAGCTGCCCAAGACTCCAGGCCTCATCTCCACCCTGCTGGGTCCCCCAGGCTTCTTCTGGGGGCACAGGACCAACCTTTGTCACCCCGGCAGCCTCCTCAGCCAGCCACAGGGTGCAGTGGGCTCTGTGCTGAGGGTCATTCTAATCCCACAGGCAGGAAGTTGGGATCATGGCCCTGGGCAAGACAAGAAGTCCAGTGGACACACACAGCGCCCCTCCCCCCGCCCCCGCCTCCCCTCCCCATCCCTTTGTGGTGACATGCAGGGCTGAGTCCAGAGCTCAGGTGACCTACCTCTGGTGACGCCAGGTGCCCGGCTCCCTTGGGTGGTGGGGTCGAGACCTTCACCTCTCCCAGCTTTTCTGGGGCCAGGCCTGAGAGGAGCCCCTAGGCACAAGTGGAGTATTTAGGATTCCAGGGGGGACTGATCAGGAGGTGGAGGACAGTTCAGGATGTAGGTATGGAAACAGGGCTGAGATTCTGCAGCAGGTGGGGAAACTAAGGCCCAGGAAGGCAAAGGATATGTTGACAGAAGTGAGAGGTAGAGCAGCAGCAAAGCATGCTGAGGCCAGCCTGGGCTCTCGCTCCTGGGAGAGAGGGGTGTGGCAAGGGGCGTGGCCCAAGCAGTAGAGAATGTGCCTAGTAATAGCCAGGCTCTGGATTCCAATGGAGGCCCCAGCTGACTGGGTATGGCCCACCGCCCTCACCCCGCCCCCTCCTTTAGCTGTGACTTCTTGCTGTTTCTACCCGGTTGGGTCCAGGCATTTCTGGGTACCTGGGACTCCCCTCTGCCAACCCAGACCCCTGTCTGTCATGGATTAGAGTCTACTAACTGAGGGTCCTGGTCATCTCAGCCTGGGCTCAAGGCCTGGGTTACTGCCCACAGATTCTTACTCCCAGGTGGCTGTGGTTTGAATTATAAATGGCTGCGGTTCATGACTATTTACATTAAGAAATTAAAAAATCTATAATTAACAGTTCTCTTGAAGAAGGGACTTTCTCCAGTGGGCTCATACTAAATTCTCAGTACAGCATCATCAATTAATTAGATGGACACAGGATTTTACCCCTGGGGTCTCAGTGGGTGTGAATGGAAAAGGGAGATTCATAGGGGCAGCGTCTTGGTGGAGGACGCAAAATGTGATGGACAAGACACAGGGAGACCCTCTGAGATGTTAGTGGTCACTTGTTTTAGCAGAAATCAAAACACACCCAACTTTGCCGGGCATGGTCATGCACATCTGTAGTCTCAGCATTTGGAAGAATTTCCAGACCTGCCAGTGCTAAGACAATGGAGTTGTGTATGCATCAGGCCACAGACAGCTTTTCATTATTCCAGAAAGAAAAATCTCTTAAAAATTTGCCCCCATGCCCCAGCACCCAACAATCATTCTTCTCCTTTCATCTCCATATAGGATTGCTCCAGAGAGTGCTACATGGCTGGCTGGTTTCCTTCCATGTGGTACTTTGATGGTTCATCCATACTGTAGCAGGTGCTGGAGCTTTGCTCCTTTTCACTGCTGAGTAGTATTCCATTGTATATGTGAACCCTGCCTGTCTTCTCCATACATTCATCCACCCATGGACATTTGGGTGGCTATCACCATTTTTCAGTAAGGAATAGCGCCACTTTGAACGTTGCATGTGTTTTGACTTCTTGGAGAGTCTGTCTCATGATGACAGCTGAGTTTACCTATGTATAGCTGGTTTCCACAGCAGCTCTTGCTTTACTTTCTTACCTGGCTGGCACTGTATATCACTTGAGACATGCCTTGGGTACAGCTTTTTGCTGGTTAATTGTCAACAGTGTTTCTCAGACTTAGCTGGTTCTTACCACTTGAGCCAAACCTCCAGTCTGGCATTTAGCTGGTTATTTTAGACATAGAGTCCTCAGCAGATTGATTGGATTACAGACATGGGACACTAGTGCCCAGCGTCTCCCTTTCAATTAGGCTATGTGTCCTTTCATTATTGAGCAGTAAGAGTCCTTTACATATCCTGAAAATGGGACCGTCATCATTGGTGCCGTGTGAAGCACAGGATGTTTCATTTATTTATTTGTTGTGATTGTTGGTGCTTTTGTTGCAGTGTGTAACGTTGCTTGTTTTGTGGCGATTATGGGGCTTGAACTCAGGGCCTGGGCATTGTCCCTGAGCTTTTTAGCTCAAGGCTAGTGCTCTACCACTTAAGCCACAGCTCCAATTCTGTTTTGTTTTGTTTTGGGTAGTTAACTGGAGATAAGAGTTGCACAGACTTTCCTGCCCAGACTTGCATTGAACCGAGATTCTCAGATCTTGGCCTCCTGAGTAGCTGGGATTAGGAGCATGAGCCACCAGTGCTAGGCTGCAAGTTTTAACATAGAAAATACTGTACACGTTAGGGAAGTACTGTAGTGGTTTAGCCACACCTAGGCTATCTGCCACGCAGCTGGCTCTCTGGACAGACTTCCCCACTGGGACTCAGTTTCCCTGTGTGTCAACAGGCCTTGTAAGAAGATGTCTCAAGACCCTTTTGGGGCTAAGTAACCCTTGTCAGATGGGCCTGGGAAGAGCTGGGTGGGGTTGGAAGATGCGTCACCAGCACAAATTCCAACCTGCATCTTTGAAAAGAACCTTCCAGGCGTGTCCGTGGCTGCCCAGGATGCAGCCGTGACCACTGCCTGGCAGATACTCATTTAGTCAACTCTACAGACAGCCACGGAGCCCCTGGGCCAGGCCTGGTGCCAAGCACTGGGAATACAGACATGACTCAGACCTGTCTGACCCTGGAATTCAGGCCCACTCCAACTGCTCCCTAAACAGCCCTGATGCGGGGGAAGGGAAAGGGATGCCATGGAGAGAGAGAAAGCCCGCTCAGGTACAGGGGTGGGCAGACAAGCCGGATGCACTGCTTCCCAGGAGGGCTGAACGGAGAGCGAGGACAGCCCAGGGTGGGAATGCCCGCTTCCAGGTCACAGGGCCAGCCAGTGCAAAGGCCATGAGGTCGGTGTGGTGCCTTCCAGGATTGTGCAGTCTCTGTGGGCTGTGTTGATGAGAGGTTGCTCTGAGCTAGTGACAGTCCTCAGAGACTGGTGGCTGTAGGCAGTCGGGTGGCTGTAGGTCATGACAGTTCTCTAGCACATTCTTCATGGAGGAAAGCGTTGACTTCAGGAAGGTCAAAGGTAAGCACTGAGCAGGCAACAAGCCATGCTGGGTATCTCCAGTTCCTAGCCTGGCTTCTTGGATCTGTGAGCGCCACCATGAGTTTGCAGGGCCTTGCCGGTGTCACCCACTTCTCTCTCCTTCTATAAAGAATACAAACGTGAGAAGAAGAAAAAAAGAATCTAAACGTGAGCTGGGCGCTGGTGGCTCACGCCTGTAATCCTAACTACTCAGGAGGCTGAGATCTGAGGCTCACAGTTCAAAGCCAGCCCAGACAGGAAAGTCTGTGAGACTCCTAGCTCCAATTAACCACCAGAAAGCCGGAAGTGGTGCTGTGGCTCAAGGGCTAGAGCACTTGCCTTGAGCTGAGGAGCTGAGGGACAGCGCCCAGGCCCAGAGTTCAAGCCCCCACGACCAAAAAAAGAATACAAATGTGTATGTAAGCCGGGTGTCGTGGCTCATGCCTGCAATTCCAGATACTAAAGGAGGCTGAGATCTGGGCTCAGAAAAGCAACAGGCACGTGTTTTCTCTCATAGGTGGAGGTTAGTTCTAAATTTATAAACAAATATGAAAACATAGACAGTATCATATATTAAAATATGATAGAAAGTATGAACTGCAGTAGTACAACAGCTAACTTAACGGTTAAGAAAGTGAGGGGCTGGGAATGAGTGCTTGCCTAGCATGCATGAAGCCCTGGGTTCAATTCCTCAGCACCCCATACACAGAAAGAGCCATGACACTGTGGCTCAAGCGGTAGAGGGCTAGCCTTGAGCCAAAGAAGTTCAGGGACAGAGCCCAGGCCTGAGTTCAAGCCCTAAGACCAGCAAAAGAAAGAGAGAGAGAGAGAGAGAGAGAGAGAGAGAGAGAGAGAAAAGTGAAAACCAGGAAGCTAGTACTTGTGTTTGGGGGGGAGTAGGAATAAAGGAAAGGGGGAGCAGACAAATGGGGAGAGGTAGGGGAGGAGGCAGTATACATAATAACCAGTATACATATGTGAAACTAGATCCAGGTACCTTGAAGGGTGGACAGGGTTGGGAGAGATGAGGGAGAAAAGTGGGTCAAGACAGGTCCTACTCACAAACTGATTTGTTGCATTGAGACCCCCTTTTTATACCTACTTAAAGATAAATTAATAAATAAATGGAGGCTGAGATCTGAGGATCGTGGAGCAAGGCCATCCTCAGCAGAAAAGTCTGAGAGACTCTTATCTCCATTTAACCCATCAAATGCTAGAAGAAGCGGGGGTGTGCTTCAAGTGGTACAACACTAGCTTTGAGTGAAAAAGCCAAGCAAGAATGAAGGAACAGAGTGTGACAGTCTGTGTATTCACTGTGCTGCAGACACAGACTGAAGTTTGCCAAGGGAGAGAACAGAGGAGTGAATCAGGGGAAATAAAGGGCATTAGCCAGGTGCCGGTGTCTCATGTCTGTAATCAGCTACTCAGGAGGCTGGATCAGAGGATCACAGTTCAAAGCAAGCCAGGGTCGGAAAGCTCATGAGACTCTTCTAGCCAACTAAACTAGGGGGGAAAAAAGCCCAAAGTATGGCTGTGGTTCCAGTGATAGAGTGCCATCCTTATGAAAAAGCCAAGTAAGAGTGTGAGATCCGAGCCAGCCACTGGTGGCTCATACCTGTAATCCTAGCTACCCAGAGGCTGACATCTGAGGATTGCAGTTTGAAGCCAGCCCAGGCAGGAAAGTCTCTGAGATGCTTTATCTTCAATTAACTACCCAAAAAGCTGGAAGTGGAGGTGTGGTTCAAGTGGTAGAGCACTAACCTTGAGTGAAAAAGCTCAGAGACAGTGCCCAGGCCCTGAGTTCAAGCCCCAGGACCAGAACACACACACACACACACATACACACACACACACGCACACACACGAACACAGGTCCTGAGCTCAAATCCCGGTAGGGACACATATACACACAAAGAGAGAAAGAGAGAGAAAAGAAAGAAGGAAGAAAAGAAAGAAAGAGAGAGAGAGAGAGAAAGGGAGGGGGAGGAGGGAGAAGGAGAGAAGGAAGGAGGCAGGCAGGAAAGGGAGGGAGGGACAGAAAAAGGGAGAGAAGGAAGGAAGAGGAAAGGAAGGAGGGAGAGAGAGAGAGGGAGAGAAGAAAAGAAGGAGGGAAGGAAGGAAGAAAGGAAGAACACCCAAGACAGTATCACTGGCTGTGGCTGGGGGGTAAGCCTGCAGGACCTGTGGCCAGGCTGTGCAAGGTTGGGCAGGGGGACCTCAGTTCTGGACAACTCTGGTAAAGATCTTTGCGTGCCCTTGGAGTGAGCAAAAGGCCCCTGTGTGTGGCCTTGGGGTGAAGAGGGCACCTCTGCATGGTCATGGGATGAGCCAGAAACTTCTGCTCGGTTCTGGGGTAAACAGGAGAGCCCTGTGTGGTCTTGGGGTGAACAGCAGCACTCTGTTGGGGGGAGGGGCTGGGTAGTGTGTCTAAGGGTGCCCCAGCAGGGACCTTCTAGGCACAGGCACCACAGACCACGGGTTCTGAGAAACAGAGGGCGAGGTTCGGAATTTCCAAGGATTTGCTGTTGGGCTCATAAATAATTCATGTTTTCCCTGTGCCATGCCCTCACCAGGCCCTGAAGGCAAACAGATTGCCCAACCCCTAGCTGTGGGTACGGAGCCAGCCCAGGCCTGGGCCTGACCAACAGTGGACAAGGACCCTTTTGTGCCCACACTGGGCTGGGTCCACCTCCCAGCCTGCTCCCCACCCTGCTGCTGGCTGTGATGGCACCTTCTCCCTGGTGGTGGAGGAGGAGGGGCCACCAAACCAGGACCCCTTAGTCAGATCCTGGTGTACTGGGCAGAGAGGGTCCCGGACCCCTCCGGCCCTCGGGGCTGCTGGGGGTCTCACACACTTAGAGTCACTGGATGCTGGCTCCCTGCCCTGTGGGAAAGGTGTCCCTTGTGAATCTTGGTGATCAAGTCCTTGTCTCAAAGCCAAATCCATTCTCCCTTGTGTGTCCAGCCCCTATCTGGCAATTCCATCCATCCAGCTCACTCCTGAGTCCACACTAAGCAGTGCTTATATGTGTGTGCACGCACACACACATACACACACACACACACACACACACACACATACCTTTCATGAAGCATGCATCAGCCACAGTTGAAGACAAGCAGTGGACACGTGAACAGACACATGGGGGAAGTCAGAGAGGAAGG
This sequence comes from Dipodomys ordii, assembly GCF_000151885.1. Taxonomy (NCBI): domain Eukaryota; kingdom Metazoa; phylum Chordata; class Mammalia; order Rodentia; family Heteromyidae; genus Dipodomys; species Dipodomys ordii. The sequence continues at coordinate 1,363,229 of NW_012267284.1, forward strand.
AAGCCTTTGCAGGGAGGACATGGGTGGAAATGGGTTCAGGGACAAGCAAGGTCATTCCAGCAGTGCCCATTGGTTCCTCCTCTGCTACACACAAAAGCACCCACTCTAGCCCTGACCTTAGTATTTACGCTGCAGCCTGAGCTACAGCATCAAACCAGGCAGCAATCAGGAGTCAAAAGAACTTCCATAGCATGGCAATAGGCCTGGCATGATTTGGCTGCTTCTGGGAGAGATCCCTGTTGCTCTGAGCAGAGACAGGTGGTACCTCGGATGAGAAGTCAGGGCTGTGGCAGCCCTTTTGTTTTCTGTGGCATTTCTCTGGCACCCACCAAGAGCCATAGCACATACAACGTACTAGCCTGAGCAAGTGGGCCAGGAGGTATTGGTGGCAAGGCTGTGTGGGACACAGCACCCAGAACAGCCTATGGGCAAGAAGAGGAACTGTGTGGTTCTTCCTATCTAGGCTTTAGCAGATGAAGAGGAGTTGACCCAGGGAGACACTGAGGGGAGGGCGCATCATTTTCAGAATTGTACAAGGACATTAGCAGTGGGATCATCGGATGGCTGGAACGTAGGGATGGAGGGGAGGCCTGGAGGTTGTGCAGAGCCTGGGGGCCATGCTGATGTCTGGTCTAGTGTGCCAGGGCCCATGCTGTGATATAATCTGCTTCCTGCTGAGCTCTGGGCCTAGCTGCCTGGGGACCAGAGCGTTCTCAGGAGAGGCCAAGCCCTGTCCATGGCACTGACCACAGGGCTGGAGGGACTCAGAGTTCAGAGCGGCCTGGCACTGAAGGCTGTCTTAAGAGCCTCAGGCAGATCATTCCAGACCTCCCACCAGGGCCATGAGCCCTGGAGAAATGAGCCAGTTCTTCCATGCTGGTGCAGGAAGTAGAAGGTCAGGAAAGAAAGACCTGAGAGTGGGTACAGGTGCTGGTGGCTCGTGTCTGTAATCCTAGCCCCTCAGGAGTCTGAGATCGGAGGGAGGATCGAGGTCTGAAGCCAGCTTGGACAGGAAAGCCAGTGACACTCTTTATCTCTAATGGACTAGCAAAAAGCCAGAAGTGGAGGTGTGGCTCAAGTGGTAGAGTGCCAGCTGTGGGCAAAAAAGGTAAAGGAACTGAGTTCAAGTCCCAGCACACACACACACACACACACACACACACACACACACACAGGCACACACAGGCACACGAGAAAAGGGAAAGGGAATTATGAACCATTACACAGCAGCAGCAGCAGAATAAATTAAGCAGTCATACCCAGGAAACAGCCCTAGGGTACACCTGCTGAGCCCCAGTGCACCGTGGGGAAACTAAGGCTGCATTCAGAGCTGCTGGGGCTGAACAAAAATAACCCAAGCACTCCAGCCTCCCATCCCACCTTCCTGGGAGCATTTATTTCCTGGGGGCTCCTAAAAACGAGACCCCTTTAGTGGAAAATCGAAGTCAACCATTATCCACACCTCCTCCTGTGTTTTTCTCTGATTGTTACAGTCACTAGCGAGTCTGCTTGTATGGAGGCCGCACTTCTAACCATCTAGGAGGGGAAAGAAAATATGATCTTGATTCCCCACCCCACCCCCACCCCCAGTTCTGAGAGAGGAAATCAGGGAATCGCATTCGAAAGCATTTAGATCGTCTGCTTGTTTTGCTTCTGTGTTTTGTTTTGTTTTTTAATATCCCTAAAGGATATCTAGCAAATCTTTCAGTTCAGATCTTTCACAGCTCAGAGAGCAGGCAGAAGCACAAAGCTCCTCTCTCTGAATTTAGTGTATTTCTCCTATTGATATTTTTGTAAAGGTTCAGGGCTCCTAGGAGAGAAGATTAAAATGATGGCAGTAACCTTGTATTAAATATATAATCCCAGACTTAGGTGTAATCTCATCTTTTTATTACTTTAAAATAAAATGAGGTACCATAGAGCCAGAGAGAAACAGGCACCCATATTTCTGGGTCATGGGAGAGAACATTTACCTATACCTCATACCTTCTTAGCCATGGCTGAGAATCCCAGATGAGCAGCAGGAAAAAGTCTTTTTTGTTTGTTTGTTTTTAAATACAGTAAGTCTGAGCCAGGGCTGGAGTCTTCACACCTATAATCCTAACTACTCAGGAGGATGTGTTGTGGAGGATCACTGTTCAAAGCTAGCCCAGTCAGAAAGGTCCTCAAGATTGTATCTCCATTTACCTAGCAAAAATCCAGGCAGGGGCCATGACTCAGGTGCTGAGTGCCAGTTGAGCAAACAAGGACATGAGTTGAAGCCTAGTACAGGCCTAATAAAAACATAAATACATAAGATTCACACTCTCTAGCCTTTTAAACTTCTTAAAAATTACCTTTACATAGTTGAACAAAGGAGGTGCCATATAACAAAGCAGTTTATGAATACAATGCATCTTGATCAGTGTCACTCCTTAACATTCTCACCCTCTTTAGACCCATCCATCCCTTCCCTTACTTTTCTTATTTATTTATTTATTTTTGGCCAGTCCTGGGGCTTGAACTCAGGATCTGGGCACTGTCCCTGAGCTTCTTTTGCTCAAGGCTAGCACTCTGCCACTTGAGCTGCAGTGCCACTTCTGGCTTTTTCTGTGTATGTGGTACTGAGGAATCAAACCCAGGGCTTCATGCATGCTAGGTGAGCCCTCTACCATTAAGCCACAGTCCCAGACCACTTTTCTTAATTTTATGGTATATACAGTGAATTCTTTTTAAACATTTTTTATTGTGAAAATACCATACAGAGGGGTTACAATTACATGAGCAAGATAATAAGTACATTTCTTATCAAGCATTGTTGCCTCCTCCTTTGTTTCCCCTTCCCATCCCTCCCATCTCCCACTCCCCCAGCCTCCCTACCCCCCACCCCCACCAAAATTGTAAAGTTCATTTTTCCACATACAGTGAATTCTTGTCTGCATTCTCCCTCCCTTTCCTCTTTCATTCATCTACCCCTCTGCCCTTGTCCCTACCCTCCCCCCACCTGCATGTACCCATTTCCTTGTACTGATTTTGCTGGGCTTTGACCTAGTCTTTCTTGAAGAAATATATACTATTTGATCTCTCTATAGAGGCTGTTATACTTCAGTCAATTCATTTGTAGCCACTTTCATACCACCCAGTGTGTATACTTACATGTTTATAGGTACATTCTATCTACCAGAAATGAGGGAAACCATGGTCTGACTTATATTTTACATAACATAATTTTTCCAGGTCTTTCCATTTCCTTACAAATTGTACGAATGAGTAAAATTCATATATATATATATATATATATATATATATATATATACTGCATTTTCATGATCCATTCATCCATTGAGGGGCATCTGAGCTGATTCCATATCTTGGCAATAGTGAATAGTGCTACAATGAACTTGGTTGTGCTGGTGGCTTTACTTTGTGGCTTTGTTTGTGGTCTATTGAATAAATACTCAGGAGTGGGATTGCTGGGTCATCAGGTATTCTAAATTTAGTTTTTTGAGGAGCCTAAATCAAAATTTTACCCCATCACAGGTTTTTTATTTTTGTGCCACTTTTGGGGCTTGAACTCAGTCTGGACGCTGTCTCTGAGCTTTTTCACTCAAGGCCAGAGCTCTATCACTTAAGCCACACCTCCACTGCTAGTTTTTTTGCTGGTTGATTAGAGACCAGAGTCTCTTAGATTTTCATGCCCAGGCTGGCTTTGACCTTCGATCCTCAGATCTCATGTGTAGCTGGGATTATAAGCATCAGCCACTGGTGTCCAACTACAATTATTTTTAAGTGGAAGTGAATTCAGACTTTCCTTAGTTTTAAATGTTTAACTCACTTTTAAGCTGCTCTCACTAAATTGACCTCTCCCCGCCACTCTGTGTTCAGCTGTGAAAGGCCAAGGCCCAATTCCCAAAGACCACAGGGAAGGAGAAAGGGACACATCAAGTCAGCTTGTAGGATCCCACTGATCATCTGACTGCTTGATTCTGAATTTCTGGCTGCATAAGATGCTATACAGAGGCCACAAGGAAGCTGAGTCAGGACTGGGTGCCTAGGTCTTGCCTGGGTAACATTACCTACCAGTTAGTTGGCAGGCCCGTGCCCACCCCTGTGTGGTTCTCCTGAGGCTCCAGAAGTAGGAAAACATTCTGCTCCCTGGGCACAGCCTTGGCATGGTACCTCCAGCTCCCTGGGCCCTGGAGAAGTAGATTTCCTGCAAAAGCTCAAAGGGTCTCTGCTGACCGTAAAGGCTCAAGTCCCTGACCCCACCGAGGACACCTCCCAGCTGTGCAGAGAACTGGCCCCGGAGCCAGTGTCATAGATCAGCACAAGGCCAACTCTCAGAGGCTGATCCTCCACTCTGGAGGCTCCTGTGGGTGATGGGGTAAGGACAGGGCCAACTAGCAGGCTGTCCCCCAACCCTTACATCCCTCTTACAGACATGTTTTATCTCTCCCCTTCCCACGAGGACTCAAATTTCTGGGGGAGTTTGGGGCAGAAGGTTCTAGATGATGTAAGAATGCTCCAGACACATGGCTGACCTTCCTGACCTTCCTAGGACCCCCTTCTTTCCTCAGTTACAGTTCCCCATGACCTGCTCCCCAAATGGGAGAGGAGTGTAGTGAGGAAGAAGTCTCCATGGCTGAGCCCGCCAGGCCATTCCTGATGGGCTGTTGTGATTGTACCCCAGCTTAAAGACATGAGAACTGAAGGAGGTACCCCCCCCCCAGGCTCTGAGTAAGAGAAGCCAGTACATGATGGATCCCCTGCGGGGTCTGAACCAGATTTAGCTCCAAGTGTCTCATCTCTGGCACTACAGGACTAGAGACCACGCTGAGCACCTGCCAGGGAGAAGCCCCCTCACCTCCCAGAACATCCACCCTGCCAAAAACCTGATATTAAACAGCTTAATATATCTCGTTAATGACAAGGTGGCTGTTTTCTCCTGCGTGAGTGATGGGAAGATTACCCAAGACAGAAAGTCTTAATTTTTGCCTTTAGGGCTTTCATTTGATGAGTCAGGGAACCGCCTAGCTCTGGGAGAGGAAAAGCGAAGCTTCTGTTTTCTCTAGGGTTTTGTTTCCTTGAGATTAACCCTGGGGGTGGGGGAACCCCAAAATATAGGAACCTGTAAAGCTCACCAGATTTCCAAGCAGGAAAATTTATCTTTGGAGATGTGATTGCATTCAAGATTTCTCTTGGCGGGGCTAGGAAGGTGGCTCAGTGGTCAAGAGTGGTTACCTTGCATGCATGAGGCCCTGGGTTCGATTCCTCAGCACCACAGAAGCAAAAAGAAAAAAGCCGGAAGTGGTGCTGTGGCTCAAGTGGTAGAGTGCTAGCCTTGAGCTGAAGAGCTGAGGGACCCAAGCCCAGAGTTCAGGCACCACGACCGACGCCCCCCCCCCAAAAAAAAGATTTCTCTTGGCTATGGTTTGAGCTCAGTGCCTGCTACTGGCTCAGCTTGCTTGCTGGCTCATGGCTGGTGTTCTACCACTTGAGCCATACCTATAGCATGGCTTTTTTTGCTAGTTAATTGGAGATAAGAGTCTCATGGACTTTTCTGACCCAGCTAGTTTTGAATCTCAAATCCTGCAATCTCAGCTCCCTGAGTAGCAGAGATGACAGGTGTGAGCCATGGGTGCTCAGCTACTTGAGGGATTTTGAGATGGTGGGGGGTCGGGGAAGCACTTGGTTGTCCAGGCTCTAAATGCAACTGTGTGTCCATAGAAGGGGGAATCTGAGGGGGATGTGACACATGCACAGGAGACACCAGGTGAAGACAGAGGTAAGAATAGAAAGATGGGGCCGGGAGCCAAGAACACTTGGAGCCTCTAGAAGAGTCAGGAAGCGCCCTCATGGAGCCCCCTAGTGGTAACATGGTTCTGTCACAATTTGCCACGTACTTCAGGCTTCCAGGACTGAAACAAGATGTATTTCTGTCATCTTTAACCACTGGCGTGTGCATCTCTGCTGAAGCCACCCCAGGAACTTAGAGATAGACTTTCTGTATCCTCATACCTGGGCCAGGAGAGGCCACAGTTCAAGCTTGCATGGATGAGGGGATGCGGCCAGGCAGGTGGCTTGTAGATCTGAAGGCATAGAGTCTGCTCTGTAGAAGGTTCTCTGCTGTCGCTACTCGGCTGAGATGGGAGGATTGGGGCAGTTGGGGTCCGTGTTGTCAGTGTGTCCCCTGGAAGGAAGGTCCTGGAGAGGTCCAGGAGTACATAGTAGTATATCCTGGGCTGATTCAGGCGGCCTCTGGGCGCTGCTTGGTTGGAGACACCTCTCTGTGGGAAGCAAGTGTGGCTGGGGGGCGGGGGAAGGGTCCAGATTCTGGGGCACCAACTGTGAGCAAATCTGACTGAGCAGATCCAGTGTCTCTTCCCTTCCACGGCTCCTCCTTTATGTGGCATTTTTTTTTCTAGTAGCTTTTTCTTCTACTGCCTGAGAAACTCCCATCATTTTTCCTATAGTGCATCCTGCAGGTGTCCAGAGAGGTGCCTACTCTCTCCAGGCCTCAGTTTCCCATATGTGATCATGCTCTACTGGGATAGCTGAGCCCAGGAAACACCATAGGGCAAGTGTTCCCAGAATTGGCGAATGGTGGCTTCTGCCATGGTTCTCATTCACCGAATGGGGGACACCGTGGCCCTGCAAGCATCTGGCTCACCTCCATGATCTAGCTACCTTCTTCCTGCCTGGCCATGGTCAGCTGGAAGAGGGAGGACAGCCCACCTCTGCCCCATTTGAGGTGACCTCTGAAGCCACCCCTATTTTGGGGGGCACCTCTGACAGCTCCCTTGTCAGCTGGAGAAGGTGGGAGCTGGGACCCTGTCCTCACCCAGTATCCCACCGATGCCACCAGAGGCCATCCCCAGGATATCCTGTGGCTTCCAGCTAAGAAGTAGCAGACCTTCTTGGACCCAAGCAAATGGCATGATCTATGTCCTCTCAGACTGGCTGTGTCTCATCTGTAGGCTAAATGTCTTGGAGTTCCTAGAAAACCTAAATGTGTATAGCACAGGGCTGGCTCACAGTGAAAGACAGAGGTGGTTTTGTAGCAACCTGTGTCCACTCCTGTTTAATGGGAGAAGCATTTGCTGCAGATGGAAGACTGTGGGTGTGTGGGAGCCATTCTGAGTAGCAGCCCGGGTGTTGGTAAGTACCTGGGGTCAGTGACAGATGCAGTGAGCTGGAAGTGGAGAGAGCCCTGTGTCTGCCCAGAATGGATCAGCTTCCGGAACAACTGAGTAAGTAGAGTACAAAGAACAGAAGATATGTGTTCAAGGCTCCTCCTGCTCCGAGCTGCCTTTCAGGATCCCAGGTTCAGTAAGAGCCCAGCCCCTCCCCATGGAAGGGGGCTGTGGAAGCCAGAGCCCTTCTCCAAGGAGGGGCTACTACAGCGCCCCCATCCTGAAGCGCCCATCAGTACAGCCCCAGTGCCCAGGGAAGCCCCAAGAGCCACCTGAGTGGAAGATGGGCCACAGGGAGGATGGACCACAGGAAGGATAGACCATGGGAAGGAAGGACTACAGGAAGGATGGACCACAGGGAAGATGGACCACAGGTCACTTGTTTCTTCCCAGGGTGTTGAAGATAAGGGAACTATTATCAGGCTAACAAAAACTGAGGTACATTTCAGCCATGGCGGGAGAATACTGGAGTCCCATACGTACCCCAGTTCTTTATACAGCCCCTCTCCCACCAACCAGCACCCTCCCCCTTCCCTGCCCACTCAAATTCCTCTACCTGCCCCAATTCTGCGACCCACCCCTCTCAAACTCTTACCTACAGCTCAGGGACCATGTGTGGAGGGCTTGGTGACCACATGTAAAGCCAGCTTTCAGGACAAAGGCTCCCTATCTCGAATGGGGATTCCAGATAGTTATTTCACTCTTTTTCCCCCCTACTTCCTCCTGTGAACTTGGTGCTTTCCTTCTCCCGCAACCAGTAAAGCACAGCTGGATCTCCCTCGCTGAACCTGAGGCCAGCCTGGCAGGCGAGAGTGGCCTCTGCCCTTCTGCTTGGGCACAGGCAGCTGGTCTGGGCTGAGAGGTGGTGCTGGCAGAGCTGGCCAGATGCCTGGTGGCCTCTGTAAAACCCCCATCTGGACCCAGCTTACAGAGTGTGAGGGGTTCACCTGGTTTTTCTCCCTCCATCTCCTGTAGCCTGAGCAGGCTGGGGAGGATATGGCGTGACTTTGGGTCCTGGGTATCCAGGGTGCTTGGAGCAGGACTCTTCTGTCCCAGGAAACATGGTTCAGGTGCCCAGCCAAGCAAGCATCTGAGAACAACTCCCCAGATGGGGGAGAGGAGGCCACGCCCTCTTCTGCCCTCCACACCTGAGTGCACCTGACAGTGGAGGTCACCAAGTCCATCCCCTGGTTGATGAGACAGGTCCAGTACTTTTCCAAAGTATACCTAGAAGCCTCAGCTGAAAGAAAGTGCCTGAGAACTCCCCCCACCTCGGACACACACACACAAACACACAAAGTTGTGGATAGTGTCACAGGTGTGTCACCAGATGCCCCAGAGATGCCCCTGGTTGCTTCACTCAACTGCCTGGCCCAGTTGCCTCCTACCCAGGACACAGCTCAGAGATCTATGCCCTCTAGGCCTCTTTTTGGCTGCCAGGGACCACAGTAAGAGGGAGGTCAGTGGCTGTATGGAGTTGTCAGGGGCCAGGGAAGGAATCCTGCACCCACCCTGGCCCTATTGGGGCGGAGATCTTAACCACTCCTTCCCTCTGCGTGGCCTCTAGCTCTCCTTTCCCTTCCCCTCTCCTCTTATCCCTTCCCCTCCTCTCCTTTCCTGTCCCTTCTCCTCCCCTCCTCTCCTACCCTACCCTAATCTTCCCTACCTTGTCCTACCCTAGAGAGGCTTCAGTGCCACCTCTACCTGAGGTTTTACCAGAAAACTTGGTCTGGACATCTGCCCAAGGATTCCCAGCCTGAGGCCCATGGTACTGGGCACAGGACAGCTCCCTGGAGGAGCTACCAGAGCTTCCCTCCTACATTGCTCAAAAGGCAGATCTCAGCCAGGTGCCTGTGGCCCATGCCTGTAATCCTAGTTACTCAGTAGATCTCTATCTGAAGATCGAGGTTCGAGGTCAGCCTGGGGCAGGAAAGTCCATGAGATCCTTATTTCCAATTAACTACCATAAAAACTCAGAAAGTGGAGTTGTGGCTCAAGTGTTAGAGTGCCAGCCTTGAACAAAAAAGCTAAAAGACAGCACTCAGACCCTGAGTTCAAGTCCTTATACTGGAATGCGTGCGCACACACGCACGTGTGCACACACACACGCACACACACACAAGGCAGATCTCAAAGCTGCTTCAACAGATCGCTGGCCAGTGTGACGTCAGCACGGGGCATGGCCAGGGGGCTGTCACCACCCTGCACACCCTCAGTCCACACTGTCCCTGGTGGATGGGGAGCCTCCGGGGGCATTCTGTGCCCAGAGTGGATCAGTGACAGGCCTGACACCTTGTATATCAGGAGGCAGGCACAGAGCAGGAATAGAACGTGTCTACTTTCCAAACTCCCCAAGTGACAACCTGGATTAGAGACTAGGACACCTGGAAGGTGAGCTGCACAACAGGGCATTCACTCAGAGGGACTGGCCCCCTCCCATCCATGGGCCCTTGCTTTCCAGCTGCTTCCGTCCTGGGCAGTCTGTGATTCTCCACATGCCAGCTCCCATGTGTATCCTAGGCGACAGAACAGGGGCAGCAGGCAGCAAGGCCTGGGAGATCCGGGACTGCTTTGCTCCTCCTGGCTCCTGGAGATTGTGAAGGGATGGTGGTGCATGCATTTAAGTCAGGACGCCTCATGGTATCATGGACCCCGCGGGGGCCAGAGCCACAGAGATGTGTCCACAGCAGTGGCTGTGGCTATGGTAGCATAGACTTGGGGGGAGCTTGCTGAAGTCCAGCTCCAAGACTCTGAGCTGCAAGGCCTGGGGATGGGCCTGGCCTCATTTGTAATGGGTCACGCTTTTCCTCCCTCCCTTCTTCCCCTCCTCTCTCCTTCCCTCCCTCCTCTCCTTCCCTCCATCCTTCCCTTCCTTTCTCCCTTTCTCATTTCCCTTCCTCCCTCCTCTCTCCCCTCCCTCCCTTCTTTCCTCTTTCCCTCCCTCCTTCCCTCCATCTCTCCCTCCCTTTTTGTGGGGAGACCTACCTCTCCAGAGCCAAGGTTCTCAGCAAGAGAGGTGGGGGTACCTTGCCCCTTTGCTGCCCTCTGCATATACATCCTGGGATCTAGGAAAAATGCTTCCCACTCCCCAAGGGAGGAGCATCGGGAAAGCAGGGTGGAGCACAGACTGATGCAGAGCAATTTAGGTCTCCTGGGCAGCAGCTGGGGTCAGCTTCTTACTCCCTTCCCCTCACCTCCAGCCGGGACCCTTTAGGATCCTCATGTTCTTCTATCATGCAGAAAGGGAAACTGAGGCCAAAGACCACTAATAAACACTCTTTATGGGGTCTTCATGGGGGTCCTCAAAGCAGCCACAGAGCTGAGGTTGGGTTTTTGGTAGTCAGGCACCAGGGGTCCGGGTGTGAGTGGCTATGGGGTGTGTCAGGAGGCATCAGAAACAAGGTCCCTGCAGCACCTGAGACCTTCAGGAGAGGGCCATGTGGATGGAGAGAATCCCCTGCTGGGGTACATAGCAGGGGACCCCACAGGCTGTGTGTGGCTGGCTTCCAAGGGCCCAGGACTGCCACCCACTTCTGTGAAGGGTGGCGGTAGTTCTCAGAACTCAGGGATACGGAAGCAGGAACTGTCCTGGACCAGGTCAGAGAGGCCTCAAGGAAGTGTGGAGACTCCTGGAGCTACAGGGCTCAGAGCCACCTGGACTGCAGGTGTGTGACCTGCTCAGAGATCCGGGCAGGGTGAGGGAGAAGGGGCCAGACCATGGGCAGGAAGGCATACTTATTGTTTAGCACCAGGGCCTCTGCACGTGTAGGGTGATCAGCTGACTTGTCCCCAGGCCTGAGGAGGTGAGAGTGGGGATGGAGGGGAAGGGCTGGGGCTGCAGCTAGGCTGAGCCTCCCTCCCCCCCCCCACACTGGCCCCGCTCACCACGGCTCAGTTGCAGCAGTCCCTTGGCTGTGCCCAGAATCCTGAGGACAGAACACTCCTGTCCCCAGGCCTTTCCCCTTGAACCTAGCAAACAATGTGCCCAGTGTAGCAGATGCCAGGGGAAGAGGGTAGCTGGGGGGAGGGGGAGCTGGCCTGTGCCATGCATGCAGACAACCCTCGGGGTGATGCAGTCCCCCAGGGTGGGAATGGGTGGCCTTTGGGGATGGGGGGTGAGGTGATCTTTAAAAATGTTAAATTAGCCCAGTATCAGTGGCTCACACCTGTAATCCTAGCTACTTAGGAGGCTGAGATGGGAAGCTCTCAGTTCAAAGCCAACCTGGGCAAAAAAAAAAAAAGTGTCCATGAGATTCTTATCTCCAGTGAGCCACCAAAAACAGCTGGAAGTGGCGCTGTGGCTCAAGTGGTGGCGCACCAACCTTGAGGAGAAAAAGCTCAGGGACACAGCCTAGGCTCTGAGTTCAAGCCTCAGGATTGGTGTACACACGCGCGCACGTGCGCACACACACTCGAGTGTTAAATTTGTCTGTAGCTATCTCCTGCTCCTGCTTGCATACAGCCCTGGGCTGGGCCATCCTGCCTGGAGCTTTTCGTCCTGTACCTGGTGGACTGGGCAGCAGCCTGGCCCATAGCCAGGGTATAGCTATCTCCAGATTATACTCCGATAGCATGATCGGGAGGGAGCTGCCTGGTGGGTTGTTTTGGTGACTGGATTTGTGGAGCTTGCTCTTGTCAAGTAGGCAACTTGCTCTGTTGCAGCCAGGCTTAGAGGCTCCGTTTGTAACTGAGGGGTTGGTGTGGGACTGGGTGGAGGGAATACCAGACTACCATCCTAGCTGGCCACTAGCTCGATTCCTGTTCCCACCACCACCACCACTACCCCCACACACATATACCTGGAGAAATCAGTAGAGCTGGATCCTAACCCTTCTTTCAGGGTCTACCTGCTGGCTCTGCTCTGTGGAAGTAGGGGTACAGTCACGTATCAGTGCACATGCAGCGTGTGTATGTGTGATTGCACACGTATGTGTGACTATAGTGGGTAGTCAGAACTGAGCTTAGCCACCCCTTATCCTGGCCCAGCCTTGAATGGACACTCAGTGAATGCTACTGGGTCTGCCTTGTGTGTGTGTGTGTGCGTGTGTGCGTGTGTGTGTGTGTGTGTGTGCTGATCTCGGGCTTGAACTCAGGTCTGCCTTGTGTGTGTGTGTGTGTGTGTGTGTGTGTGTGCGTGCGCGCGTGCGCGCGCGCTGGTCTCGGGCTTGAACTCAGGGCCTGGGCATTGTCTCTTAGCTTTTTCACTCAAGGCCAGCACTCTACCACTTGAGCCAAACCTCCACTTCTGACTTTTCTCTGGTTAATTGGAGACAAAAGGGTCTCACATACTTTTTGCCTCGGCTGGCTCCAAACCTTGATCTCAGATCTTACCTCTCCAGAAGCTAGGATTACAGCTATGAGCCACAGTGCCCAGCTCTGCTGCTTTTTTTTCTGGGCCTGGGTGCTGTCCCTCAGCCCTTCAGCTCAAAGCTAGTGAGCCACAGCACCACTTCCAGCTTTTTCTGCTTATGTGGTACTGAGGAATCAAACCCAGGGCCTCATGCATGCAAGGCAAGCGCTCTACCGCTGAGCCACCTTCCCAGCCCGTCTGCTGCTTTTTGATCAGGAAAAGCGTGGACTCAGAGGCAGTCTGGCCTCCTTAATATGCAGTGGATGTCGAGTCTGAACACGTGGGTCTAACTCCAACACACCCTGAGCACCTGTTCAGTAGTCCCCTGCTCAAAAGTGGCAGCTGTTTTTGGCCCCTACCCCTCATAGGGTTGGGGCTCAGGGATGGTGGGGGAGGGGGCATTACACAGCTGGTCACTAGCAGAGCCTAGAGGAAACCATAGCCCTAAAATGCCCTCTCTGTGTGTCTGTGGACGTGATCCTGTCTGCCCAGGAAGAGAGCAATGAGGGCAGTAAATTCCTTCACTGGAGGGCTGAGATTCAGGGCAGAGATTCCTCCCACAATTTTTTTTAAAAAAAGAGTTGATGCCTCCAGAGGGGCCTAAAGAAGCAGGAGGAAGGTATAGGTATAGGGTAGGGGTGGGAAGCATTAGGAAGTGAAGTCTTAAAGCTGGGTTCATGGCTTTGATCACATGCAACTATAAAACATGGTGCAGAACAATGCATCCACCACCATGCAAAGTTCCAGGTTAGCCCATTCAGGGCTGGGCTAGGCTGGGGATGGAATAAGTGCTTGAAATCAAGGTTGTAGGCAGAGCTCACACAAGCAAACTTCTAGTGCCTGTGCCCCAGGTGAGGTGAGATCCACTGGTCCCCCCAGAAAGTTGTCAGGAGAGATCCCGCTAAAGTGAACTGCTCTTGCTAAAGTTGCAAGCCAAAGCCCCCAGGGAGCCATGCCTGCCCCAGCATGAGGGAATCCAAAGAAAATAAGCACACCAGGAAATCCCAGAATGCTGGAGTCTGGGAGGGCTGTGTTTGGATTGGAGCACTTCTGGGTGCATGAGATCGTCCTGGGAGCACCATGCCCACATGGAGATCAAGGAAGCTTGAAGCCCGGAAATCATGTCTTAATTATATCCCTTTTTCTGCTTTAACCCAACCAAAATCCAGTGGAACCGGTGTTCTGGCTTTATGAGAAGCCAATATTTCCTTCCAAGCTGGGCACAATGGCCACTGTTCAACCCGCAGAGCTCCGGAGCCATGGGCTGAAGACAGCAGTCTGACATGCTTCGTTTGAGCCACAGTGATTTGCTTTCCCATATATAAAAACCATGATAAAACTGGCGCTGGTGGCTCATACCTCTATGGCTCATACTTGTAATCCTAGCTATTCAGGAGGCTGAGCTTTGCGAATCATAGTTCGAAGCCAGCCTGGGCAGAAAAGTCCACAAGACTCTTAATCTCCAATTAACCAGTCAAGAAGCTGAAAGTGGAGCTGTGTGTCAAGTGGTAGAGCTCCAGCCTTGAGTAAAAAGCTAAGGGACAGTACCCAGGCAATGAGTTCAAGCCTCAGGACCAAATCTCTCTCTCTCTCTCTCTCTCTCTCTCTCTCTCTCTCTCTCTCTCTCTCTCTCTCCCTCCCTCCCTCTCTCTCTCAAGCTAATGTACAAAGTCAACACTTCTCTGCTAGAAGGGAGAGGGAGGTACTAGGGCTTGAACTCAGGTCCTGGGCACTGTCCCTTAGATTTTTGTTCAAGGCTGGTGCTCTACCACATGACCCATACCTACTTCCACTTCCAGCTTTTTGCTGGCTAGTTGGCAATAGTCTCACAGACTTTCCTGCCTGGGCTGGCTTCGAACCACGATCCTCAGCTCTCAGCCTCTTGAGTAGCTAGGATTACAGGCATGGAGCCACCAACACCTGACAGCACTATGCCTTTAACAGCCCCCAAAGCAGCCTCTCACCTCACAGGGGATCTCGTATGAGGCCAAGACACTTTCAAGCCAGAGTCTTGGGGAGATGTGTGTCCACGGAGTCACGGGAACAGCCTGTCCCCATACATCCGACTGTCCACACTGCTCCCAGGAAAGCTGAGGAATCCATTCTTGGAGTGATATTAGGCGGATCATAGAGCACAGTTTTAGGGGGCACCTAAAGAAAGGGGGACCCCCCACCAGCTGAGGTGCAGCTGCACTCCATCCTCCACCACTATTAAGTGTCGCACCATGTTAGATCATGTCACTCCAGTGACCTCCAGTGACCTTGGCCTTGGGATGGTACTGGATACTCAGAGGCTTGATGATCTCCTCTGCATACCTGGAGCGAAGGACCCAGCCAGAGAAGCTGAAGGCCAAACACATGGGCAGCACAGGGCAGCACAGGGCTCCTCCTGGCACCAATGCGAAGTCCAGGCCTGTGCTTTCACACCTGGACAGGTAGCCAGCGCTGATGGGAAAATTCCTCCCAGAGTTCCCGCCCTGGCTGGCTGGTGGCAGATGGAGGCAGGGACTTGGGAGGACTGGATTTCATGCTGGAAACTTCCCTGTTCTCAGACAGGTGATGAGAGACTGCATTTCCACATTGTCACGGTCACCCGTGCGTGCTGACAGGGCTTCACGGCAGCCCCCTTGGCTGACCTTAACCTTGCATGCGTATCTTCCTCAGCCTGAGATATTCGGCACTTCGATGCTTAGAACAACGTTGACCTTTCAGAGCCACCCTGACCTGCCGTGGCCCCGTGTCCCTGCCAGAGGACGGATGGGAGGTGCTGTCACTCCTCCCAAACATGGCTGCTGCACCCTGGGTTCGGGGGTCCATGCCAGTGTCCCCCAAGTCAAGAGGCTTCCACCCTGAGGGAAATGCAGAGGCCATAGAAGACTTGACCTCGGGTTATAACTATGTGCAACACTAAATCATCTTCCTGAGGCAGGACAGCACCAGTCCGTGCCTGCAAACTCTAGCTGGGGATGTAGATGCAAGCACAGTGCAATGGCAGCCTAGTTTCCCTAAGGCGAAACAGATTCTGACCAAGCCTCGACAACCCTCTAGGGCTTCCCACACCCTGTCCTCCAAAAGGAAGGGCCTATCGCTAGACCTGGATCATCTTCCAGAAGCCCAGCTGCAGCTCCTGCTGCCAGCAGAACCTCCATGAGCCCTGTAAGGCCCTTGAGGGTAGGGCAGGAACAATGGCACACACCAAGCCCACGGGCTTGCTAGGTGAACTTGTAGAAATAGGGACAGGTGCACGGATAGGGCCTCCCGTCTCTGCCGCCAGCACTTCTCGGGCCTCTGAGGAAGTCCCTCACCTTGGCATCTCTCTCTTTTAATGTGGGTCGGTTATGATGGCTGCATTTCTTTCCTTCCAGAAGTACCCCCTGGGTGGTTGTTGATCCTCTGTGGGGGCTTCTCTCTGGACTCACTCCTGGAGGAAAGGGGACACTGCCTGCTGGTAACGGGGACTCTAGAAGCCGGCTGCTTGTGGCCAGCAAGGTCCTCGGCAGCCTGGGTGGTGAGAGGCAGGCAGAGTGAGTCAGAGGAGCAGGTGCCTGGTGATGACATCACGCCTCACCCCCTAGGGGCGTGGCTCCCCTCCCACAGCCCCAGGTAGCCTTGAACTTGACCCAGTCACTGGGTCTTTGAGGGGCCCCTGGACCTGTGACCGAGTATCCCCATTGGCTCCCAGCCAAGGAGGACAAAGGGGAGGTACTGTGTCTCTGCTGTGGCATCAGGGGTGGTAGGTGATGGGGTTTGTCTTCCAGCTGGGTTTGGAAATGAGTGTCATCTAAACCCTAAACCGTAGTTGCTCGAAGTGCAGATCTCAGTGACATGTGACTATCAAAGCTAGTTCTGGGTCCATGAATGGCTAGGCACACCGGTGGCTGCAGGTCTTATCAGAGCCTTTATGAAGTGGTTGTACGCTGCTGAGACTCCAGGAGGGGGATCCGGAGAGCTCTGTTAGCCAAGCTCCCAACTTCTCTTACTGAGGACCCCGTATACTGGGTGGTGCCTGGGGTTCACACACATGGAAAGGGAAGGCTTGAGGAAAACCAGGGGGTGGAGGGCCTGGAGATGGGACAGGAAACCACAGGTAGTCAGGACTCAATCCAGGAGCTGGACAGGAGAGCAGGGAAACTGAGGCACCTTCAGTGCCAGATGCCTGATGAAAGAATAGCTTCAGAGAGGGGTGCTGCCGCCTCCAGTCAGGAGGCTGGCCCTGGCCCCTCAGGTCACATACCCCAGAGAAGTCTACAGCTGATCCGATTTAGGGCTGAACCCCTCTGCAACCAGACTTCTGTCTGTCCAGGGCCACACATCTCTTGGCCCAGAGGCAAGCACTGCCCTTTGCTCTTTCGATAGAAGATAGGTCTGGCTGCTGATGGATTGAGAAATACTTAACACCCAGCACCCTGGGGTTGAGGTGCTGATTTTTAGTTACCCAACCCCCACAATTTAAACACTTTGTCTAGAGCTGATTTTGAGCCACTCTGGGAGGTCACTAAGCATGGGCCAAGGCTAGCTCAATACCAGAATCTCCATCTGTAGTTAATAGGCTATCAATCCCATAATAGTAAAATGTACCAACTAATAAGCAATTGGCCTGGCATATTTGTGACTTTTAATTAATTTCATCTATTTAGAGGTGGTTCAGTGGCAGGGCTCTCGCCTAGAATTTGCAGAGCCCTGGGTTCCATTCCCAGCAGCTCAAGAAAATAAATGCAACACATTCGCTGTATATTTGTATCATTTAATTCCATGTTTTATTTTATGCTGGTTCTGTCTGGGGCTTGCACACAGGACCTAGAGCCTTGGCTTGACTTTTTTCACTCAAGGTTGGTGCTCTACCACGCGAGCCGCAGCTCCACTAATGGCTTTTTGCTGGTCAATTGGAGATAAGCGCCTCATGGATTTGTCTGCCCTCAGATTTCAGCCTCCTGAGTAGCTGGGGTTACAGGAGTGAGCCATCTAGGTGCCTGGCTCTATCATTTAATGTTTAATGTCTGTGAGAACTGGTTAGCAGAATTTCCAGAAGTGTACGTCAGCCCCGGAAGCCCATCTGAACTACATGCAGCATAAGGCAGCCTGCATCCTTGTACCAGAGTTCATCCACGTAACAAAACCCTCCACCTCTGCCCCCTCTCCTCCAGGCAGACAAGGGAGCAGGAGACACCACCGGACTTCTTCTATTTCTCAGACTACGAGAGACACAATGCAGAGATCGCAGCCTTCCACCTGGACAGGTGAGTCCCTCCTCCCATCCGCCTCCTGGGGAGGAGCCACCCAGCACCAGGCCTGGAAAGGAGCCAGCAGGCCCAGGCTCCAGTATCAACACTGCCATGTCACCACGGTCGCTGTTCTCCATGCTTGGGTCTCTGTTCTGAGCCCTGTGCTTAAGACGCATGGATGAAAAGATCCATCACGAGCCCATCTTACAGACTGGAACACTGAGGCCCTGAGGGAACAATTTCCCCAGAGCCCCAAGTCCTTAATTAGAGGTAAGCACTGCCCTCAAGGCACCTCATAATCCCAGTCAGACAGACGGCAACTGATGGGTGGTTAGAAGGAAAGGAAAAAAAAAAAAAGAGGGCGAGAGAGAAGGCAGGGAGAAAAGATGAAGTCTCAACTGCTGTGAAAAATTATTTTTGAGCTAGCATCAGGATTTGAACTCAGGGCCTTACACTGCCTCAACTTTTTTTTTTCTGATTTTTTGAGCTTCAATCCTCTAACGCTCAACCTCCTGAGTAACTAGGATTAAAGGCGTGAGCTACCCACACCCAGACACTTAATTTGAATTGAGTTGCAGAGTGTCAATTCTGCGGGAGGCAATGATGTCCAGCTGCCTGACACCATCTCAGGTTCTATGCTGTTCATGAGCCTGGGGACAGCTCCAAGGGGTACATGGCCAGAGACACCACCCTTGGTCCTCCGGACACCCTCCTAGCTGACCACAGAGAGTCCCATCCAATCACAGCATCATAGCTGTGTCAACTCATCTAGAAAATAGAGCAGCAAACTCCAGAGGCTCTTCTCAGTAGAGAGCTGGCAGGATGCTGGGCAGTACTGACTTGCAGGGTCCTGGGGACTCAGGTCCTGGGCATGTGACTCATCCTTCTGCCCCTCCCCCTGGGTCACCTCTGCACACAGCCCAGCCGTGATCGCCCATGGCGACATCCTGAGTCAGCAGAAAAGCCCCTCTGCATCCCCATTTAATTAAGAAAGTGGCCGTGTGTGCAGTTCCGTTCAGAAAGAGCTCCATTAAGACGGGTTAATCTAATTTCGTTTTAAATTTAGCCCTAGAATGAGGGCATATTTTAGTTCCCCAGGCCCTGGCAGGGCCGACGTCAAGAACAGAAAGTGTGGGGTGAGGGTGCCTTCATCTGGGTACATTTTCTCTAGTACTAATGGACTCAGGTAGAGCCACAACCCTCCAAAGCCAGGTCCAAATGAAGACGGGAGGGGTGCGGCTCTCTAGCTGCAGCTGAGCGCAGCCAGGTGTGAGCCACGGAAAATAAAGATTCTTCCCCCCCCCCCCTCTGATATTTTCTCCCCAGGATCCTGGACTTCCGCCGCGTCCCTCCTGTGGCCGGCAGGATGATCAATATGACGAAGGAAATTCGGGACGTTACCCGAGACAAGAAGCTGTGGAGGACCTTCTTTGTCTCTCCAGGTAGTCTCCTCGGGCCCTTCCCTCACATGACCTTGTTGAGTGACCTTGGTCCCCTCTAAGGAATAGTTGGAAATCTTTCCACCATTCTCTCTGTTTCCTCCTACCTGCTTTGGGGTGTGGAAGTGGTTCCATTCTGGCCTGCTGTGTATTTTTTTTTTTTTGGATCAAAGAGTTTTCTTTATTGGTCAGTATTATTTTAGATTACTGTGTTTTTTTAAATTTTTTATTGTTATTATAAAGGTGATGTACAAAGTTAGTTAAAGAGTACATTTCTAGGGGCTGGGAAGGTGGCTCAGTGGTAGAGCACTTGCCTTGCATGCGTGAGGCCCTGGGTTCGATTCCTCAGCACCACATAAGCAAAAAGAAAAAAGCTGGAAGTGGCGCTGTGGCTCAAATGGTAGAGCGCTCGCCTTGAGCTGAAGAGCTGAGGGATAGCACCCAGGCCCAGAGTTCAGGCCCCACGACCAGACCCCCCACCCAAAAAAAGAGTACATTTCTATTTGGACAATGTCACCACCACCACCCCGTGTGTATTTTAAAAACTTATGTGTATGTGTGTGTGTGTGTGCACCGACAAGCCCTGCACTCCTGCAGATAAATCCCATTTATTTATAAGACCCTCTGTCAGCTGGGTCTTAAGGATTTGCTGGCACATAAAAGCCCAATCTAAAAGCTCACTTCTCATAGATGTTTGAGATACATTCCACACTTTCCTTCCTTCCTTCCTTCCTTCCTTCCTTCCTTCCTTCCTTCCTTCCTTCCTTCCTTCCTTCC
>NW_012267284.1:1383238-1395770 GCF_000151885.1 Dipodomys ordii
CTTCCTTCCTTCCTTCCTTCCTTCCTTCCTTCCTTCCTTCCTTCCTTCCTTCCTCCCTTCCTTCCTTCCTTTCCTTTCTCGCTTGCTTGCTTGCTTGCTTGCTTGCTGACTGGTACTGGTGCTTGATCTCAGGGCCTGGGTGTTGTACTATCCCTGGGCTTTTTTTTTGCTTTAGACTAGCACTTCTACCACTCGAGCCACATCTCCACTTCTGGCATTTTGGTGATTAACTGGAACTAAGTGTCTCACAGACTTTCTGCCCAGTCTGGCTTCGAATCATGATCCTCAGATCTCGGCCTCCTGGGTAGGTAGGATGACGGATGTGAGCCGCCAGGGTCTTGCCACTCTGTATTTTTTCTTAACTGCAACCATAGATTTGTCAGAATTGAGGTTTATAAATGCATACTTTAATTAAGTGCCACTTCTGTCTAAACTCACCCAGCTCTGACTCTTGCATGGCCTCTTCCTCAGATTCCCATTAATAAGAGAAAAGTGTTGTTGTTTCTTTTTAAGAAAACGAAAAAAAGGAAAGAAAGGAAAAATGATCTCCTAAATGAAGATCTTCTATTGGGAAGATCTTGGGGTGCACTGTGCCTCGTGTTACCCCACGACCAGGAGAGGATTACTCACCAGTATCATAGTCCCAGCCAGATGGCATTCACTGTTAGTAGGGGGTTCCTTCCAAAAGGGCTGCACCCCAGAGCTTTATGATGGACTCCTGGTATCTGGGCTCCTGTCCCCTTCAGCTGCTGGGACTTCAGCCCCAACATTCCCTCCTCCAGCCTCAAATCCCAGCCTCTCCATCACCCAACCCCTACTTCCTGCCCTCACTGCCCAAGGGGCTGACCGACCTCTCTGTCCAGCTGTGGACAAGCCAAGGGCATCATAGCCGAGTGGCATGTATCTATTGGGTCTTAGGTAGGGTTTTGGGGGGAAGTGGATATTAGAAGACAGGGATACTAAGGTTTGAATTCAGGACCTTGTGATTTCTAGGCAGGGGTTCTACTGCTCGAGCTACGCCTTCAACCCCTTTCTGCATTGGTTATTTTTAAGGTAAGGACATCAATTTATGCTCAGGCCATCCTGGGCTGTGACAGACACACACCAATGTACCCAACCATTGTGCTTCCTTGGTAGCTGGGGTAGCAGGTATATACTGTCAGGCCCAGCCATTAATTGAGATGGAGTCTCTTGAGCTTCTTTTATGCCCAGGCTGTCCTTGAACCAAGATCCTTGTATCTTTGCTTCCCAAGTAGCTAGGATTACAGGCTTGAGCCACACCCGGTGCCCGGCTGTCAGTTTGTTGTTGTTGTTGTTATTATTTAAAAAAAGGCTAAGAGTCTAAGCAGATAAATTTTTATAGTTCCCACCAGGCACCAATAGCTTATGCCTATAATCCTAACTAGTTAAGAAGCTGAGATCTTAGGATCATGGTTCAAAGCCAACCTGGGCAGAAAGGTCTGTGAGACTCTTATCTCCAGATACCTAGAAAAAAAAAATGGAGGTTTATCTCAAGAGGTAGAGCAACTAGCCTTGAGTATAAAAGCTAAGGGACAGCACTCAGACCCTGAGTTTAAGCCCGAATTCAAGCCCCAGTACCCAGGACACACACACACACACACACACACACACACACACACACACACACACACACACACACTCTGCTCTCTCTGTCTCTGTCTGTCTGTCTGTCTCTCTCTCTCTCTCTGTCTCTCTGTCTCTCTGTCTCTCTGTCTCTCTCTCTCTCTCTCTCTCTCTCTCTCTCTCTCTCTCTCTCTGCCAGGCAATCCCCGCCCCCTGGCCATGAGGCTCTGTCAGCAAGATTTTTCCCCCTAAAAGCCCTAGGGAATGAATGTCTGGTTT
Source organism: Dipodomys ordii (assembly GCF_000151885.1). NCBI lineage: Eukaryota > Metazoa > Chordata > Mammalia > Rodentia > Heteromyidae > Dipodomys > Dipodomys ordii. The sequence continues at coordinate 1,385,102 of NW_012267284.1, forward strand.
CTCCAAAGTGTGGGGTCTTGGGAAGCAGCTTTGATCTTGTTTTAGAAAATGAAGCCTGTTTGAATTCATCTGATTTTTTCTTTTTGCTTAGCTTGTACTTCTAGAACTTTTTCTCTCTCTCTCTTTAATGCCAGATTTGTCTTTGTTGCCTTGCAGAAGCTAAGTTCAGGGAAAGTTTTGATTGTTTCTGCCTCTGAGTAGCTCTGCCCTGTGTACATAGGTCAGATAGAAAACCCTGTCCTGCCGCTGGGGGTGAGCAGGGCAGCAGCCTCCATTTCCCAGGGCCCTCTGCAAGTCCAGGCTGGCCCAAGTCCTCTCCTCCTCCTCCTCCTCCTCCTCTTCTTCCTCTTCCTCCTCCTTCTTCTCTATACTAGGACTTGAACTCAAGACCTCACACTTGCTAGGCAGGTACTTTACCATTTGAACGCTGCCTCCAGCCTTACTCTGAATTTTTCCAGACCTGTGACATTCACCCTGGTCACCAGGGCCAGCCTGTGCCCTTCTATGGGGTGGACAGGCCAATGTGGCTGCTCCAAAGCCAGACACCCATTTTGGACAGCCCTCCCCCAGCCCCACACGGCACTGACGGGTTCTGCCCAGTGCTCTCTGTTGCAAACTCCTTTTCCTGCCTCAGGGTCATTCAGGCCATCTGCATTGTGTCCAGTTCAAATGCGTGCAGAGAGCAAAGAAGGTCCCGTGGGGTCCTCTGCTGGTGGTGGCCAGGATGCCACTCTGACTGAAGTGAACTGACCAGTGTCACAGCTTTTCCAGGAAGCCTATATTGCCAGGGTGGGCAAAAGGGACAGGCATCCTCCTTGATGACCACTGAGTGGACTCTGGGACATTCACACAGCCCTTTCTGGGTGCTCAAGGTCTCTGGGGTCAGGGGCCTGAGGATTTCTGAAGAAAGTTGTGAAATCACTGCTTCCTGGCCACCAGGGAGCTCGCTGGCTCTGTTGTTGGGTCCTGGGAAGAGATGGACATAGAGCCTCGCTCCATCCTGGCTGGACAGGTGAGCTGAGCACAGAAAGGTGTTTGTCTCACCCCAGATCACATAGCGGGTGAGGGACCCCCACCCCACCCCACTCTCAAGCCCCGCCTCTCCACTCCGAGTGCAGCTTTAAAACCAGCTTTGGATCTGGAGAGGAAGGGATTGGAGCTGTGAAATGCTATTTTTTCCCCTTTCAACATGATAACATCTAAACCCAGCTAAGGCACGACAGGAAGCCTGACAGAGCCGTCCAGTCTCGTGGCTCTGGCCAGGGAGAGATGAGATAGAGATGAAAATAGAGCTGCTGCCTGGGCTGAGCCTGGGATTTTTTTTCTTTTTTTTTTCAAACCTCCGGGTTGCTGATTAAACGCTATCAGCCCGTGGGGCCACACAGGCTGATCTCTCTCAGATCCTTCCTACCACCGTAATTATCCAGCCCTGGCTCTGAAGTGCTGAGGCCTGGGGAGGGCAGGGAGAGGCAGGAGGCCGTGCACAGAGCTGGTCCTGACTTGCTACACCCAGGGCAAGGTGGGTCTGCCGTGGGCCATGCGGGTACCTCTTCATCCAAGGCTTCAGCTTGCAGATTGGTGACACAGACAGCCACCCCGGCCCCTCCTGCCCCGTGGATGTGCCTGGCAGAGCTATGCTGGCATCCATAGGAGTCCACAGGACCTGGACATACGACTCAGGGAAGAAGTCACATGAACTTCTATAGCCCCAGGTTTGCCAGGATCTCCTTGTCAGGCAAATAAAGGAGAGTATGAAAAGGTAGCTTGGATCTGTAAATAAATAGGCCAATACAACCATCCGTGGGGCTGTGATCCGATCAGATGGCCACCTAGCCTTCCCCCCTACCCTGCAATGGGGAAGGGCTAAACCCTTGAATGAAGGTAGTTAATAGGTAGCCAGGAACTTGTAGATTCTAAACAATATTTTTTTTAAAAAATTGAGCTATCATTCACATGGCATAGAACGTAACGTTTTAAAGCATGGGATTGAGTAGTTCCAGCAGATTCTTGATGTGCTCAAATCTGAATCCTCAAAAATCCAGGACATCCTGCTGGACCAAATCCAGAACCAAACCCCCACACCTGTCACAGAGCCCCAGTGTTTTCCCCCAGCCCTCAGCAGCCCTGGGGTGCCATCCCTGTGGAATCTACCTGCTCCAGGATGGTTTGTATAAATGAAGATATGCTCGTGATTTACCCTGCCTTCTCTCACTGAGCATGAGGTCCTTAGCGGCTCATCCAAGCTACAGCTTGTGTCTGAGCTGCACCCCTTTTCCGTAGCAAGTAATATTTCACCATATGAAAACTTGAGTGTGGCTCTCCACCACCAGCGGGTGGGCATTTGTTAGTTGTGTTATCACCGCTGCCTTGGGCATTCTTAAGCTTCTTAGCAGAAATACATTTCCTTCTTCTCTTTGAGGAGTACCCAGGTGGGGGAATGGCTAGGGTCCTATGGTGATTCCGATGCCGAGATAACCAGTGGTCTTGCCATGAGCTTCTGGACCATTGTGTTTCTTCTTCAAGAAGAAGATAGAAGTAGGTGCCCGTGGCTCACACCTATCATCCTCACTACTCAGGAAGCTGAGATCTGAGGATTGCAGTTCAGAGCCAGCCCAGGCAAGAACGTCTGTGAGACTCTTATCACCAAAAAAGCCAGAAGTGGAGCTGTGGTTCAAACAGTAGAATACTAGCCTTAAATCAAAAGAAGCTCAGGGACAGTGCCCAGGTCCTGAGTTCAAGTCCTAAGATCAACACAGAAATAGAAGATCTATCCCTCCACTTCCATCTAAGTCATTTGCCCATATATTAGATAGGTTGTCTTTTTTTGTTACTGAGTTTTAAGCATTCTTTCTTTCACTGTGGTGCGCGTGCGCGCACACACACACACACACACACACACACACACACGCATGCACGCGCACACATGCATGTGGCTGTAACTAAGGATTGATCTCAAAGCTTTGAACTTGTTGGCAGGCATTCTACCTCTTGAGCCATTCCCCAACCCCTTTGCTTTTAGTTTGTTCTGTAGGTAGTCTCACACAATATCTGTGGACCAAGATCCTCCCAAGGAGCTGGGGTTATAGGGGTGCCCCACCATGCTTGATCCAAAAGTGTTTCACATATTCTAAATATTAGAAGATCCTTGCCAAAAATAGTTTTTGCAAAAAATAGTTTGCAAAAATAGTTCTTTGCAAAAATAGTTCCTCCTGTTCTGTGAAGTATTTCTTGACTTTCTTTGTGATGTGAATCATTTTGGGGGTGAAGGGGTGCTTTTTTTAGGTCTTTTTTTTTGTCAGTCATGGGACTTGAACTCTGGGCCTAGGTGCTGTCCCTGAACTCTTCAGCTCAAGGATAGCGCTCTACCACTTGAGCCACAGCACCACTTCTGGTTTTCTGGTGGTTAAGTTGGAGATAAGAGCCTCATGGACTTTCCTGCCCAGGCTGGCGTTGAACTGCGATCCTCAGATCTCAGCCTCCTGAGTAGCTAGGATGACAGGCATGAGAGGCCAGTACCCGGTGCTTTTGAACATTGCTTGTTCTGAGAGTGAAGAAATCAGCTGGATCCTAGCTCTGACCCCGAGCCCTGTGGCTCTAGAGGTTCGATCTGCAGGGCCAGAGGTGACTGTTGAGCTGAGGACGGTGATGATTCCTGCCCAGGCAAAGCCAAGCAAAACCAGGAGAAGGCCATGGGATGGCACCTGGGACAAAGCCCGGCTGGGACATTAGTCCCCATGGAACCACACTGAAGGAAGAGTTGCAGGTGACCGGCTTTGTCTCTCCATCAGCCAACAACATCTGCTTCTACGGAGAATGCTCGTACTACTGCTCGACGGAGCATGCCCTGTGCGGGAGGCCGGACCAGATAGAGGGGTCCCTGGCTGCGTTCCTTCCAGACCTGTCCCTGGCCAAGAGGAAGACATGGCGGAACCCTTGGCGCCGCTCCTACCACAAGCGCAAGAAGGCCGAGTGAGTGTCGGGACCCAGGCTGCAGCAGAACAGAGAGTCTGGAGGATCTCGGTGCCTGCAGCCCAAGGAGGGAGTCAGATTATCCTTATCCCGGGGAGCAAAAGGGGGCAGCAGGGCCATGTGCAAACCCAGCATGTGTGTGACACAATGGCTGATCTATTGGCTGGCCAGCAGGACTCTAATCTGAGAATTAGAAACCCCTAAGAGTAGCTCTGCACCGGTGGCTCACGCCTGTCATCCTAGCTACTGGGGAGGCTGAGATCTGAGGATTGTGGTTCAAAGCCAGCCTGGGCAGGAAAGTCCGTGAGACTCTTATCCCCAATTGACCCCCAGAAAATAGGAAGTGGCGCTCTGGCTCAAAGTGGTACAGCGCTAGCCTTGAGCAAAAGAGCTCAGGGACAGCTCCAAGGCTCTGAGTTCAAGCCCCCCACCTTCTCCTCCCCCCAAAAAAGCCCCTTAGAAGTGCTTAGCCTGCCCTCCATTGGGGTCCCTTCCGAATACAGCCCCTCAGTGCGGTGTTCCATTTGTCCGCTCTCAGCCCCACACTTTTACCAATGCCCTGTGGCCAGGGCTGGTCCTCTGCAAACAGTCTCAGGGATCAGCTCATGTCTTTGCCCGGTGTCACCCCAATAGCTCCAACCAACCTAGGCCCCTTTATCTGCTCAGAGGAGGGGCCCAGGCCTCACGCTGGCTCTCTGCAGGTGGGAAGTGGACCCCGATTACTGCGAGGAGGTGAAGCAGACTCCACCCTATGACAGCGGCCACCGCATCCTGGACATCATAGACATGACCATTTTTGACTTCCTCATGGGTATGTCCCTCAGGGTGTGCTGGCCAATGGGAAGGCAGGGCCCAGGCTCGGTCCCGCCCACCCAGCACTGACTGAGTGGGGATCCTAGGGGCTTGAGGAGGGGTGGGGCTGAGCCACTGCTGCTGGGTTGTGTGGGACCTGAGGCTGCATGGGGCGGGGGGGGGGGGGGGGGGGAAGAGGGGAAGGGACAGAGGCCTCTGAGCACTCTTTGTCCCTCTAGGGAACATGGACCGTCACCACTACGAGACCTTTGAGAAGTTTGGAAATGAGACTTTCATCATTCACCTGGACAACGGGCGAGGGTGAGACCTCCACCCTGAAAAGAACACCTGCCTACCTTACTTGCCCTCGGGGTCCAGCCCAGCCCAGGAGAGAGCAGGCCCCAGTGGGGAGGGATAGCCGCTCTCACTGGGAAAGCCAGGGACACGGGCACAGGGAGGGGGGAATGGCCCACTAGCTGCAGGGTCTCTGATAGTCAGTCCCCCGAGGAAATATGTTTTGTTTGCCTAGGGAAACTGAAACTGAGGCTAAAGGCTGCTATTCCCACCCCCCTCCCCCCAACCCTGTTCCCCAATCAATCCTCAGGCTCTCCCTTCCTTTCTTCCACAGGTTTGGGAAGTATTCTCATGATGAACTTTCCATCCTGGCGCCTTTACAACAATGCTGCAGGTATGGCAGCCACCAGCAGCCCGGCCATCGGGAGGGGAGATCCACAGCCCCGAATCACACGCCCACTCCCACTGCCAGTGACCTCTCCCCATCCCCTTCTCCCCCTTAGCCGTCAAAGGCTAAGGTTGTGGGGCCAGCCAGCAGGGCTCTCATGGCTGGGACACAGGCTTGTCGGGAGGGGGGGGGAATGGTTTGAATGAGAAATCAGAGTCCACCTGTCCAGACAGACCACCAAGCTGAGTTAGGGACAGTCCCCTTGATGAGCTACCTACCACCTCCCTATATCTGTCCCCTGGGTCCACCCTGGGGACACAGGGCACCAGCTCTGCCACCAGGCCCTGCACATGTGCAAGGTAGAACCAACACTAGAACACAGCCGCCATGAGGCCTTTGAGCTTGGGCCTCTCCCTCTCCCTCAGTCCCTCTCTCCCCTTGCTCACTCTCTTGTTTGCACTCTCTCTCTCTGTCTCTCCTCTCTATCTACTTTTGTCTCTGTCTCTCTGGGCTTCTTTCTACGTATCTCTGCCCTTGTGTCTTTCTCCCTGTGTGTCTCTCTCTGCCCATATCTTCTTTATTTTTAATTAATTTTTAAAATAATTTTATTGAGATGGATTGCATAAATTCCACAGTGATACTTATAAAGTCACAAGCACATTTTAACCTTCAACAGGCAAATTATCATTATACTGGTCTAGAAAGTTTGTGAATTCTATAAGCTTTGGCCATACAACTAGTCCTTCCACATCAGGTGATCGGTACATTTTTTTTCCTTTTTGCTTAGTGTCTGCTATTCCCACTTTCCCTCTCATTCCCTCCCTGCCATTGCTGCCCTTGAGTTGCTTAGTTCATTTTCATCCGTTTCCATTGCAGCTGATGATGCCCACGTCTCTTATCTCTTTCTCTGTCCCCATCTCTGTGTCCCTCCCCCCTCCTCTCTGTCTCTGTCTCTGTCTCTCTCTGTCTCCTCCCTTCTCCCCTACTCCAGCCAAGGTGCCAGCCTGGCTTGAGCACTGTCTCCCTTGGCCGGCACCTCCAACCCTCTCTTTCGTCCCCAGGATCCGGAAGTCCACTTACCTGCGGCTGCAGCTGCTGGCCAAGGAGGAGTACAAGCTGAGCGTGCTGATGGCCGAGTCCCTGCGGAGGGACCGGGTGGCCCCTGTGCTGTACCGGCTGCACCTGGATGCCCTGGACCGGCGGCTCCGCATTGCACTGCAGGCCGTGCGGGACTGCGTGGACAAGCAGGGGCTGGGCAGCGTGGTGGAGGATGATCTGGGTGTCGAGCACAGAGCTACCACTGAGAGGTAGTGACCTGTGCCCGCCTGCATTGACCTCAAGGAAGGAGAAGGGCGCGGCCACGCAGGAATTCAGAGGCAGCCTGGGGTTGTGTGAACTGTGACCCCGGAGGCCTGGACCTTCCGAGTGTCTGCAGCAGAGACTGGAGGAGTCACCTGCAACCCAGTGGCTGCAGCAGAGACACCGTGTTCTTTTGAATAAGGACACCACACCTTTGCCCACTGTTTTGTATTTATATAAGGTGTACACGACACAATGGACAGCCACCCACACAGACCACACATTGCGTCCAGGATTAAACGAGGGTGCAGAATAGCTCCTACGGGACCCCATCTCCTTGGCTCACTCTTGAACTCTGAACCTCAGTGGAAAAAGAAAACTCTGCTCCTTCCGGGGGCCTCTGACCTCAGGCTGCAGAGCCCCGCTGTGGTGGAGGGGGATCTGGGCCCAACCTAATGGCCTGTGAGTGGACAGACAGGCTCTTGAGTGTGGTTTTTTTTTGGGGTGGGGGTTCAATGACTAGTTTATGTACTTGTCCACTGCTTGGCAGTGGCTGGACCTTCGCTGTGGGCAGGGGCCGCTGTCCTCCCTGGGCTTTGATGGGACAGTTGGTGTAGCTGTGTTGCCCACGGCTCACAGGCCCCAGCTGCAGTAGGCCAACCTTGCAACGTTTCTGTGGATTGTTTTCAGTATGGTACAAGTGTTAATAAAGATACAGCAAGTGCGGGTCCTGCCTACACACAGCCTGGCACAGGGTGGAGCGCTGAGCCCAGCAGGAGCCTCTGAGACAAGGGTCACATCCCGCAAGAACTGAGCTGGGTTCCAGTGGCTCTAATCTCATTACAGTGCCTGTCATCCTAGCTACTCAGGAGGCTGAGATCTGAGGATTGAGGTTCGAAGCCAGCCTGGGCAGGAAAGTCTATGAGACTCTTATCTCCAATTAACCACCAGAAAAACAGAAGTGGTGCTGTGGCACAAGCAGTAGAGCATTCACCTTGAGCTGAAGAACGCAGGGACAGAGTTCGAGCCCCACTACCGACAAAAAGGAAAAAAAAAAAAAACTGAGCCCAGAAGTTCCAGTTCCTTCCATCTGATGGAATCCCCTGCTGGGGTCAGATGTCTAGAGCAGGGTCCGGGGGCAAGATGGTAGCAGCCTCTATCCTCTGGGTTGCTTGGTTGGTGTTTTTGTTTGTTTGTTTTGTCATGGGTCTTGAACTCTGGGCCTGGGCGATGGCCCTCAGCTCGTCAGCTCAAGGGAATACTCTACCATCTGTGCCACAGCGCCACTTCCAGTTTTCTGGTGGTTAATTGGAGATAAGAGTTTCACGGACTTTCCTGCCTCGGCTGGCTTTGAACCACAATCCTCAGATCTCAGCCTCCTGAGTAGCTAGAATTATAGGCCTGAGCCACCGTGTCCAGCTGGCTAGTGTTTTTCTAATTGTTACTATAAAAGTGATACACAGAGGGGTTACATTTATATAAGTCAAGCAATGAGTACATTTCTTTTTGGACAGTGTCACCCCTTCCCTCGCTGTCTCCCAGTTTTTCTCTCCCATCCCCACACTCAGTTGTATAGTTCATTTTCTTTTTTTTGTCAGGCCTGAACTCTGGGCGCTGTCCCTCAGCTCTTCAGCTCAAGGCTAATGTTCTACCACTTGAGCCACAGCACCACTTCTGGCTTTTTTTTTCTGGTTATATGGTGCTGAGGAATCGAACCCAGGGCCTCATGCATGCAGGGCAAGTGCTCTACCACTTAGCCACCTTCCCAGCCCCTGTATAGTTCATTTTCAACATACTCTTTAGTGAGTTCATCTGTACTCTTGTGCTACAAGAATCCTGACAAGGCACTGGTGGCTCACACCTGTAATCCTAGCTGCTCACAAAACTGAGGTCTGAGGATCATGATTTGAAGCCAACTAGGGCAGGAAAGTCCGTGCAACTCATCTCCAATTAACTACAAAAAGCCAGAAGTGGAACTGTGGGTCAAGTGGTAATATGCCAGGCTTGAGCAAAAAAAGCTTAGGGACAAGACTTAGGCTCTGAGTTCAAGTCCCAGTACCTGGACACACACACACACACACACACACACACACACAGAGTTTTGAAAGCTGGGTACTGGGGGCTCATGCCTATAATCCCAGCTACTCAAGAGGCTGAGATCTGAGGATAGCAGGAAAGTCTGTGAGACTCTTATCCCCGTAAAAGCCCTAAGTGGTGCTGCGGCTCAAGTGGTAGAGCACTAGCCTTGAGCAGGAAGAGGCACCTGGGAAGCACCTTCAGGCCCTGAGCTGAAGCCCCAGAATTGACAAAAATCAAACAAACAGCCAGGGTATGACAATCCCAACCCAGCCCTTCCAGGTATTTCCTGCTAGTACCCTATTCACCTCAACTGTCATGTGCACAGCTGTAGAGCCGCAGACCTGCAAGCTACACTGAAAGTGAAGGCTGCCTTGGTTTTTCTCATTTCCCCATATGAGAAATTGACGCTGAGAGGGATGAGTTAAGGAGGTTCCCAGAACAGACTCGAACCCCAGAGGAGCACAAGGCCCCTGCTGGAACCCCAAATCCCCAGCCGGGCTCTATAGATACCACCTATCAAACCGGCAAGACCTCCGACTATGATGAATCTTGGAAGGGAATCACTGGGTGAAAGAGTGACCCCAGAAAGGTCCCTGTCTTCCTGCCTTAGCCCAAGGCCCAATATTTACCCAGTGGTGGGGCAGCAGAGTCACCTTCTGCTTATGCTGCCAGGGGGCAGAGCAGCTGTACCTTCACATGTGGGTCCAGGACTGGGGAAGTTCTGTCAGCTGCCCAGTCCTGAGACCCCAGCCTGGTGGGGTCTGTCACGACCCCACCCCATCCTCCTCCAGGGTCTCCATGGCCCTGGCTGCTCATGAACAGCCCTACGGACCCTCATCTCTTTCAGAGACTCACATAGGTGGATCATCACTCACCACACAGCCCGTGGATACCAAAGTCACCAAAGACAGACATCTCATGGGCAAAGGAAGGATGATATCACCCCCATCCTGTGTCCCTGGTGGGACTCTAGGGGACAGGACCTTTGTAGAGGAGAATACAGTTACATAAGGTCACTAGAGGGTTCTTAATCCCATCTGAGGGGAGACAGACCCGGAGGGGACAAGTCTGTGAGGATGTGAGGAGAGGCCAGCCCAGGCAGGATGACCTGCCCAGCCACATCTGGCCCTGGGGCTCTGGCTCCCTGCTCTGTCAGAACAGAGTCCTGGGGATTCACTACTTTCATTTGGGGACCCTGGCGCCAAGCTGCCTGATGCCCAGGGCTGGTGTCCCAGCCAGGACCAAGGACACACACGGCAGGCAGAGGTGTGGATGGTGGGGGAACAGGAAAAGAAGCAGGTGGAACGTTACGAGAACCATCACTCCACGGGGTCCCTGAGGTGCTGACTGTGAAGCAGCAGAAGGGGAATGTGTGTGTGTGTGTGTGTGTGTGTGTGTGTGTGTGTGTGTGTGTGTGTGCCCGCACACGTATGCTTGTTCTGGAGCTTGAACTCAGGCCGGGGCGCATTGTCCCTGAGCTTTTTTGCTCAAGACTGGCACTCTACCACTTCAGCCACAGCTCCTCTTCAGGATTTTTGGTGATTAATTAGAGATGAGAGTCTCACAGACATGCCTGCCCAGGTATATACAAAACCCAGGGAATGCAGCCTCAGACACAGGTGAGAAAATGATCAAGGGGGTGACTGGAAAGTCGGTGAGAAGGGCCAGGCCATGGCACACACCTGTAATCCTAGTGACTCAGGAGGCTGAGGTCTGAGGATTGAGGCTCGAAGCCAACCTGGGCAGGAAAGTCTATGAGACTCTTATCTCCAGTTAGCCAGCAAAAAGCCTGAGTGGTGATGTGGCTCAAGTGGTAGAGTGCCAGTCTTGAGTGAAGAAGCCAAGTGA
>NW_012267284.1:1395961-1400961 GCF_000151885.1 Dipodomys ordii
TGGGGAGGGGAGGGAAGGAGAGGGGAGGGGAGGGGATGGGGGAGAGGAAGAGGGAGAAGCAGTCCCTGCCCAGAGCATCTGCCTAGGACCATGGGACCTTCTTCAGTGCTGGCTGTATCCAGGTGTGTTCTCCTGCTGTGTGCCCAGGTGAGGCCAGCATCATTGGGCACCCGCTCCGCCTGGTCCCTTGCGCCATCTAGAGGAAAGCTGGAGGAAAGCAAGAGCCCGGCTTCAGCCAGCCTCTAGACCATGCCAGCCTGGCCCTACCGGTGTCCAGGGCTTCGGGATCCCCCACCAGCCTCTCACAGTCAGGTTAAAGGTGGTCAGAATCTGGCTTTTAGCTACATTGTCCTCAGGACCAAGCATATATCTGGTGTTCCAAAAATTCCTGTTTGGTCTAATTTATACATTCTTTGTTATCATTTAGAGTTTAAATTCTAGGAGTTGTGCTTGCTAGACAGGTACTCTTACTTGAGCCACATACTTTATATGTATTTTGTTTGTTTGTTACCCTTCAGATAAGATCTCACATTATTGGTGTTGTTGTTGTTATTGTTGTTGTTGTTGTTTTGCCCGTCTGGCCTAGCCAAGAGATTCTCTTTTACCTACACCCCCCACATCGCTGACATTACAGGCACATACCGCCACCCCAAGCTTTTTTGTTGAAATGAGTATCCCGATAGCTTTTTACCCAGGTCGGCCTTAAACCTCAATCGTTCTGACCTCTACCTTCTGGGTAGCTGGGATTACAGGTCTGAGCCACAGTACCTGGCTCTAATATATGTGTTCTTAACAAGTGGTGAAACTTAGTCCTGTCCCTGCCCAGTGAAGAAGGGGCTGAGGCACAGAGTAAGAAGCTATGGATGCATCTGGAAGGCCATGGCACTGACACAGTCTGGCCTTCTGGAAGCTTCTGGAAGCAACCACTTCCCTGGTACCATAGGGCCTTTGCCTATCCAGGGATATTATTCTGGAGCTCATGTTCCTGTGTCATCTCCTCACTTGGTTTTTCTCCATTCTGAGCATGACTCAAACTGTCCCCAGCCCTGGCCAGCCCCTCTGGCCTCCATGTATCCTCCTGAGCAGTCTCTCGCTGCCTCCATGCTGACCCACGTGTGTCTTGGATCCCTTTGCCAGCAGTGCATTTGCTGCTAGACTGGGCATTCCACACAGGCAAACCCTGCTTTCACAACACAGCCCGCCCGCCTGCCTGCCGCATCCCAGCAGCCCGCACACCCCACGCCCTCCCCAAACACCACGGTGAACAGCTGCCTGGTCCCTGCAGACGCTCTGTCATCTTCACCTCTCATCTCTTTGTACTCCACCAAGGCACCAAGGCCTCGTCTGGGCCCTGCCCTTTGGCCAGCTCCAGATCCATGCTTGCTTTCACCATCCCAGGGGATCTGTTGTTTCTCAATGTTCTTCCATGTTCCTGCAGCCCTCAGAACCAGCACTGAAGATTCTTATTTTCCCATGAGTGGGAAGCCACCCTCAGAGTCCCCAGAGAGCCCTCACCTCCTGGAGTTCACACCCCAAGAGTTACCCAGCATCACCACAGGGAAGCTTCAAGACCAACTAGCAAGGACTGATGGCTCCCATCACCAGGCTTCAAGACACCATGGCAGCTGAACAAAGTAGTGCATGCCTGTAATCCCAGCTACTCAGAAAGTGGGTTGAGAAATTGTCTCAAAAATGAGCTGCGTGCTGGTGCTGGTAATCCTAGCTACTCAGGAGGCTGAGATCTTTGGATTGTGATTTGAAGGCAGCCCAGGCAGAAAAGTCCATGAGACACTTATCTCCAATTAACCACTACAAAACTGGAAGTGGAGCTGTGGCTCAAAGTGGTAGAGCACTAGCTTTGAACTGAAGAGCTCAGGGACAGCATCCAGGTCCTGAGTTCAAGCCCCATGACCAAAAAAAAATAAATTAAAAATGAAATAAAATAAAATTGATCTAGCTAGCCAGGAGGCTGAGATCTGAGGATCTTGACTTACAGATTGGACAGGAAAGTCTATGAGACTCTTACCTCCAATTAACCAGGAAAACAAAACAGAAGTAGAGGTGTGACTCAAGTAGCAGAGTGTTAACTTTGGGTGAAAAGGTTAACAGACAGCATCTAGGTCTTGAGTTCAAGTCCCAGTACTAGTACAATAAAAAAAAAACCCTGAAAATAGAGCCGGGTGCTGGTGGCTCACACCTGTAATCCTAGCTACTCAGGAAGCTGAGATCTGAGGATCGCAGTTCAAAGCCAGCCTGGGCAGGAAAGTCCATGAGACTCTTACCTCCAATTAACCACCAGAAAACCAGAAGTGGTGCTGGGTCAGTAATAAAGTGCCCGCTTTGAACTTAAGAGCTGAGGGATAGTGCTCAGGCCCAGAGTTCAAGCCCCACGACCAAAACAACAACAACAACAACAAAAAACAAAAAAAAAACCCTGAAAATAGGCCTAGGGCATGGCTTGGGTAGTAGAGCACTTGCTTAGCATACACAAGGTCCTGGGTTCAATCCTTAGTACAGTAGCTTCTGTATACTCTCCCCTAGGTCTCCTGTAGGAAGTTACTTATAATGAGCAGCCTGTGGAGGCTGGTGGGGCCACAAATGGCAGCCATGGGAGAGGCCCACCTCTAGTATGGTTCCTGCCCCGATCCAGCTCACCTGAGCCAGCCAACCAGGCTCCAACTCTAGCCTCAAGAGTCCCCAAGCTAGATCCCCCAGCAGACTTCCCCCCTCCATGAAATCTTGACCTCTAGAAACCCTGTACAATGACAAATCCTAAACCTGTTCTGCTGTGTTACTCAGTGGTACATAACCAATACACCGGGTCTGGGCTTTTCTATTAACCACAAGCCTTCTCCAGGTTCACCTGTTTGGTGTAGAAGAGTTACCTTCCAGTTACACCTTGTGAGCTACCACATAGGTCCATGCAATGGCCAAAACAGAGGTGAGTGTATCCTCCATCGTGATGGACCCTAGCAGCTGCGGCACTGCAGACCAAGGTCATAATCATTACATGAGTTTCCCAATATTGCCACAAGCTCAGTGGCAGGAGATGACAGAAATTAATCTCCTCGTACCTGCAGAGACTGAAGTCAGTCACCAAGGTGTGCACAGGTTGGTCTGTCTGAGGCCTCTCCAGGAGCCTTTGCTCCACGCCTGTCTCCTAGGATGTCCCTGATTTGGGGCCTCTAAACTTTGGCATCTGTCATCACATGGCCTCCTCTGTGTCTGTGTCTCCTGTCTTTCTGGGTATCCAATCCTCTCTCCCATTTTTTTATTATAAGAAGTCTGGTCATTGAACTAAGGAGTGCCTTTAAAAATCCCCAGATGGTTTCCTTTCAAGATCCATAGCTATACCTTGGCCCTATTTCTAAACAAGCTCATATGTAGAGATTCACAGTGGGTGAGAAGTAGTGGAAGGCGGGGGAGGGGATCACCGTCAAACCACTACTGCCCCCAATCCAAGTACAATGTCTCTTCTGTAGTCTCAGTGTCGTTTCTATGTGAACTGGAGAGGTAGCTGGAAGGGACTTGCCTCTCCCTGGGGTCCTGGGACAGGACTGAAGCACTGTGAGAGCACTGTGACATCACTGCTAATATTAATGATGGGCCTTAGTGTAAGGGTTTCTTAATGGTTATGTTCCTCTCAGTAAACGAAGATGTTGAGGACTGGGGCCATTTGAGTCTTGATTGACAGCTGTCAGACCTTCCTTGCTGCCCTACTACCTTAGCTCAGGCTAGTCCCTCAACCAGGCAGGTAGCTGGGCTACTCTGAACATTGCTCCTTGAGGAAGCTGCCCTCCAATCCCAACTTCTTGCTGCTCCAAGCACAACTCCAGCTGCAGAAGGCACTGCGCCACCAGGGCTTGTGCCAGACTTTCTGCCACCACCAGCCTCTAGTCCTCCATGAACACTAGCAGCGTTACCCAGGCCAGAGGGAGAGCACTACCCCTGGAGGACCATCAGAAGGCCTGTGATTGGTGAAAATATAATTCTTAATTTGCCTGACAGGCTGTGCTGTGATTGGTGTAAACGTAAATGTTTCGTTTGCATGAAAGGTTGCTGTGACTGGTTAAAAAAAGAAATGCCCTTATGTGCTGTGCTGTGACTGGTGTAAATTCAATCTTGTATTTACATGAAGAACTGTGATTGGTGCAAGCATGCTTACCACACCCCCTTTGGGCTATATAAGCAGGCTGTTTGCAACTTTTGAGTCCCCTGAGACATCTTCCTATGCTGTCTCCTACTGTTGTAAACATTAGTAAAAGGCTTCTGGTCTTTTCTTGTCTACCTTCTATCACTACTGTTAGTAGCCTGGGCTGAGCTGGTAAGACAAAGAGAAGAGAGTGGGAAAGGCGGCAAAGTGGAACAAGTGACCATTTATGGGAGCCACAGAAGGGTTCCAGAAAGTGGCCAGTGCAGAAACATAGAGAAGGAGGAGGAGACAATGAGGACTGACAGGAATAGAGAAAGGCATAGGAGCCATGGGTGAAGAAAATAGGAGGCCAAGCAGCCAAGCCTTGAGTCTCAAGGGTCTCAGACCTCCTAGGCTAGAGCTGCTAACACCCTTCACTGTAGGACCCAGAGGTCCCAGAACTCCAGGCCCACTCGGAAATGAGAGCCCTAGCAGGTGCCGCCAGCGTCTGGAAGCTCAGGATTACAATAGGGGCCAAATGCAGAGCTGCTGATGGTTAAAGCCCAGAGCAATCAGCCTCAAGCTTAACTACAGCCTGGAGCGACCAGTCCCTCACTCTCAGGGCTTGGGACTGTGAGCCTCAGGGCCCCTGAATCTGGGGCACTCAAGTACCTTAGACTGGCAATTTGGGAAGAGCTGCTCCTCGCTGGCTCAGGACTCTTACGTGAATGGGGCAGAGGGACCTTGTTCTGCTGATGGGTGACACTAGGGCATCTTCCTCCAGATGGCAAGAGCTTCCTTCCACTCGTGGTGTACCCAGGTTTCGTTAGCAGGAGACAGGGCACATCGGCTACAAAATACCACATTT
>NW_012267284.1:1404845-1426381 GCF_000151885.1 Dipodomys ordii
CGGCGGCGGCGGCTCCCAGAAGCCAGGCCCCGCCAGGATGTTCGACAGCTCGCAGTACCCCTACAACTGCTTCAATTACGACGCCGACGACTATCCTGCCTGCAGCTCCGACGAGGAGAAGCGGCTCACGAGGCCCGCGTACAGGTGATGACCGCTGGGGCAGGGAGGCGGGGGAAGGGAGATGTTGGGGGGACTCTCGGGGGCGGGGGGTTCGCCAGGCCCTGTCCTGGATGGAAGGGGAGGAAGGCTGCTCCCCCACCCACCCACTTCGGGAGGAGTTCGTGAGCGAGAGTGAGATTTCCCCACTTTCTATATGGGGTCCCCCATATCCTAAGAGCGGGGAGGGGGGTCACGACCCCAGAGAGCCCCTCCCACAGCACCTCCACAGCCTTCTGGAGCCCTGAAGAGGGGGTGGGGTGGCCCCTTAGGGCTGAGGGAGGGGGCAGTCGCTGGACTCCCTGGGGAGCTCCAGCTCTCTTGGTGGGGGCACTGGGGGGAGGGGTGTGGGGGGCTGGGGGGCGTTCGGAGGTCCCCGCGTTGGCTGACAGCCCCGTCCACAGCTACATCGCTCTGATCGCCATGGCCATCCAGCAGAGCCCCGCGGGCAGGGTGACCCTGTCGGGCATCTACGACTTCATCATGCGCAAGTTCCCTTACTACCGCGCCAACCAGCGCGCCTGGCAGAACTCCATCCGCCACAACCTGTCGCTCAACAGCTGCTTCGTCAAGGCGAGCCCCGCTCCCCAGTCACCCCAGGACCCCCGAGGGGGACCCCCACGCGCACCCCTGCGGATGGGGAGGGAACCTCACCCGGGGCAGCTGCTGGAAAGTTCTAGTCAACACCCCCATCCCATCCCATCCCGCTCCACCCCACCCCCTAAGGCCCGTGCGCACCCCACCCGCGGAGCGCGCGCGCGCGCGCTGAACCCCACCCCACCCCCATGTCCCACAGGTGCCACGGACCGAGGGCCACGAGAAAGGGAAAGGCAATTACTGGACGTTCGCAGGTGGCTGCGAGTCCCTCCTGGACCTTTTCGAGAATGGCAACTTCCGTCGGCGACGCCGGAGACGCGGTGTGAAGCGCGAGGAGCCCCCGGGGCCCCCAGAACCCGAGGCGGAGGCGGAGGCGCGCGGGTCCCCCGGGAGCCGGCAAGTCCCGCACCACGGGGAGCCTCGGGGTCCCGCCAGCCCCGCCGCCGGGGCTCACAGAGACATCAAATTCAGCATTGACTACATCCTCTCCTCCCCGGACCCCTTTCCCACACTCAGGTCGCCCTGTCTCACGCAGGAGGCCAGAGGCCCCCCGCCGGAGCCCCAGCCCATGAGCCTCCACTTTTGGGCAGCGTGAGAGGAGGCCCCAGGAGCTGAGGCTGGTTCCCTGGGGGGTCGCTCCAGGGGGTCGCTCCAGGATCATCCCACCTAGAGCCAAGAAAGTGTATGTTGGGGGCGAGGGGATTACCACACCCCTCAAACGTCTCCCCTAGACCCTAGATGGGAAAGAAAGGGGGAAGAGGACTTGAGAGAGGCAACTGATTGTAATGTTGTGACTTTATGCTCTCAGAGAGAGAGAGAGAGAGAGGGAATTTTGTCCTTGGCCCAGTGTGAGATGTGTGTAATAAGTGACTTCCCAGACAGACCAGAGCTCTTCCCAGAGCTGACAGCAAGCTGGTGAAGCTCAAAGCTCAAGCTGTAGTTAAAAATAAGGTAAAATAAGGTCATGTGACCATTCATCTCCCCCCCCCCAACACACACACACACACACACCAAGCCAGGTTTAGGATTGTCTCCGTGTTATAATATGATCTGAAGTGACAACTCTTTCTTGTGTTGTTGGCAGAATATTTTGGTGAAGGTTTTACAAGTCTTTTACATATGTGCGTGAGTGTGTGTGCCCACACGGGTGCACTAGTCCTGGGGTTTGAACTCAGGGCCTGAGCAATGTCCTGAGTTTTTGTGCTCAAAGTGCTCTACCACTTGAGCCATAGCTCCACTTCCTGCTTTGGGGTGATTGATTGGAGATAAAGACTCACTGACTTCTTTTCCTGTCCCTGCTGGCTTCCAACTGTAATCCTCAGATCTCAGCCTCCTGAGTAGCTAGGATGACAGATGTGAGCCATCAGTCATCATTCTCTTACACTTTGTATAGAAAAGAAGGATGAAAGAAGGGAATATGAGAGGGAGGATCCCAAATTTAAGTGGGTGGGGATATTGGGAACAAAGCCCTATTTCCTGGCTTTTTTCTAGGAAGGAAGCCAACCCTTTATTCACCAACAGCTGAGTCCCCAAAGCAGCCTTCCTCCATGGATGGCGGTTGGCGGATGGCAAGGCTTCTCCTAACAGCCCAGCCACATTCAGAGTCGCACAATTACTAGCATTGGAGGTGGGCACACTCCATTTGAAATGTAAATGATTTAATTACTGTGTAGAGATGGGCAATTTTTTTAAAAAACACAATTATGTACAGTGAAACTATTTGATTTTTCACCAGCCCTGAGTGTATGTGTGTGTGTGTGTAGTTAATTGCTTCCTGTGACTTAATTTGAATATTAGTATGGATTACAACCTAATCTGATTCACTAGGGTGACAGATGATTGGCTAATTTTGTGAATAGGGAAAAACAAAACAAAACAAAAATCACCCAAATGAAGCAGGCTGTCTGGGCCAGAAACAAAGTCCGGGTAGGCCTTAGGGGCTGATCAGAGCCATAAGAAAGAGCCACTGAGACCTGGCTTCATTTCTGTGTGGGCTGGCTTTGAACCATGATCCTCAGATCTCAGCCTCCTGAGTAGAATTACAGGCATGAGCCACCAGCGCCCAGCTGCATTTCTGTTTAGAAGGCCTGACATTTCACCTTTGTACACCTACTCTGAAATGAGAACCTCCATATTGTTTAAATTGTTGTGGAGACCAAGTGAGATGTTCACTCCCTGGCCCTCAGGCCTAGCCTACCACAGCTTCTACCAGTCACTGCCCTCTAGTCCAGCAGGAGAGGATGCTCAGCCTCCACTGCCCTTTCCTGAAGGCAGAGATGAGCCTGCCATGCAAGGTTCTCCTCCTGTACACAACAGCTTCCTATTTCTAGAGCTCTACTCCAAGAGAGCCAAGCTCCTGGGCTCCCCCTACTGGCAGGGCACAATGCAGAAGTAGAGTCATGCATCTGTGTCTGGCACACAATACCAGTTAGGTGTCCATGCAATGGAGGGAGTCTGGGCACCAATCTGAGGCTCCATTCTGGCTTCTTTCTCTGTTCGGGGCTCATCTAACCTGTGGGAACGGCCAGCATGTGTGGTAGGTAGGCATGTGTCATTTGTCCGTCTGTGTCGCTGTTATTTATAACCCTTTGTTAACGTGGTAAAAAGCATCGATTCAAATTAGACTAGATATAATTTAGATGCCAGTGAGGTCCAGATGGTATCATACAGAAGTATAGGGCATAGACTATGCCAAGAGATTTTTTTTCCTGTGACCAACAAAGCAAATAAAATTTGCATTTTATCTTTGGAGTTCTTGCTTTACTTTTTTTTTTTTTCTAGTTAGCAAAGCTTGATTTGCAATAGAAAACCCCTTTGCTCTCAGCAAGACAGGACTTGGCCTCAAAACGAGAGGGTTTCTTGGTGACCTGACCAAATAAATGCCTATTTGGCAGCTGCATGAAATGAGGTGGGTACTGGGCAAAATCTGTGCACTTTGAGGTGTAGAATTTGCTTTGCAAAGGATATCAATCATGTTCTTAAAAGCAAAGGGACATTTTCAATTTGCCAGTCTGCGATCTCTTACAACTTCGGGAATGTTCCCAGCCCTTGGAGTGAATGGCATTTAATCCCAACAACATAACTGGGGTGAGGGCTGGCCGTGACCTATTCAAATGTCGCTGCCATCATGCAGGCTTGCCCAATGCAATTATAATTAAAGACTTTATGCCTCTCTTGCAAATCCACAGATTGATCATCGATATACACATTACCACCGCATTACCCCCGAGCAGATGTCTGCCACGCACGCGTCACGGATCGCTGGGTTTCCATTAACAAACTCGAGAGTTCTCAGGAGATGGGGTGCAATTTACTCCAGCCATAGTTCCCAGGCTGGGTGGCACCAGGTGCTAGACTCTCTCTCCAAGATGTTGAGAGATTCGGGATGTCTCTACTAAGTGCTGTAGAGAAAAAGAATCACCTCAGGGTGATTAATTGGAGAAGTAGGGGTAATCACACCCACATTCAACCTATCCATGGGCAGAGGCAGAGTAGCCGCTCTGGGTACCCCCTCTTCTGTATTTCTAACTCACACAGTATAGCATGCCCTCAGTCCCTCCAGAAAAGTCCTTGATTGGTGCTGGAACCCTTCCTCTTCACCAGGTTGAAATGGACTACAAGTGTCATCTGCTGAGACCTGCTGCCTCCTGCCTGGTGGGGAAGGGGGGCGGGGGAGAGGGGGCGGGAGGCTGTTGTTTATTCATTCAACAAACACAAGTCTTAGCTGGTGGTGTTAGGCCCTCCAGCACCATCCAGTAGTATGGGAGGAAAACGGACAAAGTCACAAGGCAGACAGGGATCTGAGGGGTGTGGTTGCCAGGGCTCCTGGGGTGGGTGGCCATTGTGAGCTGAGATCTGGAGAGCAGGGAAGTCCAGCCTTGAAATGGGAAGGAGACCTTAGCTTGCAAAAGGAACTGGAAAAAAACCAGTGCTGGTGGCTCACACCTGTCATCCTAGTTACTCAGGAGGCTGAGATCTGAGGATTGCAGTTTAAAGCCAGCTGGAGCAGGAAAGTTTACGAGCCTCTTACCTTGGATTAACCAGCAAAAGGCTGGAAAGTAGAGCTGTGGCTAAAGCGGTAGAGAGCCAGCCTCGAATGAAAAAGCCAAGTGAGAACGTACGTGTCTGAGGTCAAGCCCCAGTACTAGCACCAAAGCAAACAATCCCAGAAGCCCTCCTGGCCTGGCAGATCCCAGGACACCTCCCTCCTCTTCCCCTGCAATCCTGCCATCTGTCCCATTCTACAGGAAGGCTAGGGGGCCGGGACCATGGAAGCATCTGTCTTCCAGATCTGTGTCAGATTCAACCCATCAGGGTTCTTCCAGGTCACCCACACTGGCCTCCAACTCAGCCAGCAGCCCTGCTGGCTTCCCTGACAAAGCTAGCCAATGACTGCCTCCCCGGCTGGGCTTTGGGGCTGCAGAGAAACTGGTCCAGCTGCCCCTGACATCTGTAGGATCTAACCTGGGCTCTGGGACTCAGAGCAAACAATGAGTTCATCTCAGAGCCCTGGGTTGGGTTGGTTTTGTTTTTAGGGGAGAGGGTGGTGTTTATTTGTTTATTTGCTGTTCATGGACTCAAGGCCTGGGTGCTGTCCCTGACCTTTTTTTTTTTTTTCTCTCTCTCTAGGCTAACATTCTACCACTTTGTGCCACAACTCCACTTTGAGCTTTTTCTTTTTGTTTTTGGTTATGGGTACCACTTCTGGTGTTCTGGTGGATTGGAGATAAGAATCACACAATCTTTCCTGCCTGGGCTGGCATCAAACCAGATCTCAGCCTCCTGAGTATGGAGGATTAGTAGAGTTTTTGCAGAAACAGCCTGGCTTCTCACCAAAGTATGGCCTGGAAATGTAACCGTAGTCCTGACCTGGGGCTAGACTAGAGCCACCCTGCCACCCCACCCCCACCCCCACTCCAGGCTCCCTTGAAATCCCCCTTGTCTGTCCCTCTGGTGGACAAGAGAACTTCAAGGGACTTGGATCTGAAAAGTCCAATCCACACAGCTTCAATTCCAGCCTGGGTCTAGGCAGACTTTGGGTGTTTTCCTCAAGTTGAATGTTGGGCTGGGAAGGTGGCTCAGTGGTAGAGCACTTGCCTCGCATGCACGAGGCCCTGTGTTCAATTCCTCAGCACCACATAAGCAGAAAAAGCCTGAAGTGGTGCTGTGGCTTAAGTGGTAGAGCACTAGCCTTGAACTGAAGAGCTGAGGGACAGCGCCCAGGCTCAGAGTTCAGCCTCCATGACCGCCAGAAAAAAAAAAAAAGTTGAATGTTGTCCCCTACTTTGTAAGAAAGGCCCATGGCTGGGGAACTCCTGGAGTTGCTCCAATGCCAGTCCACCAGAAGCCCCCCAGGAGGCTGCCCAACCCAGACACCGACCCCATCCCCAGCCAGTCCATGGAGGGTGAGGAAGCTTATGGGACTATCGGGGGAGGAGGCCCTAGACCTGAGCTGACCCTGGCACCATGGCTGAGAGACCTCCTTTTTTTTTCTCCTTTTCCTCCTCTTCTCCTTCCTCCTCCTTTTCTTTCATTTTTCCTCCTTCTCTTCTTCCTCCCTTACTCTCTTCCCTTTCCTTCTCTTCCTCCTTAATCCTTCTCTTCCTCTTTTTCTTCTTCCTTCTCCTCCTCCTCTTCCTCTTCCTCTCTTACTTTTCTTTCTCTTCCTCCTCTTTTCCCTTATCTTTCTCCTTCTCTTCTTCTACTTTCTCCTCTGTTTCTTCTTCCTGTCCTCCTCTCCCTTTCTCTTTTCCTCATCCTATGCTTCCCCCTCTTTTTCTTTTTCCTCTTCCTCTAATTTTTTTTGGGGGGGGTCCGGTCGTGGGCCTGAACTCTGGGCCTGGGCGCTGTCCCTCAGCTCTTCAGCTCAAGGCTAGCACTCTACCACTTGAGCCACAGCGCCACTTCCGGCTTTTTTTCTTTTTGCTTATGTGGTGCTGAGGGATCAAACCCAGGGCCTCATGCATGCAAGGCAAGCGCTCTACCACTGAGCCACCTTCCCAGCCCCTCTTCCTCTATTTTTTTTGTCAGTTGTGGGGCTTGAACTTCTTCCTCCTCTTCTTTTCCTCTTCCTTCTCTTTTTCCTCCTCTTCCACTTTCTCCTCCTCTTCCTCTTCTCCCTCTTCTTTCCTCTCTTCCTCTCTTTTCATTCTCTTATTCCTCCTCCTCTTCCTCTTCCTCCCCCCTCTTCTTTCCTCTCTTCCTCTTTTTGTTCTCTTATTCCTCCTCCTCTTCCTCCTCCTCCTCCTCTTCCTCCCCTCTATGGGACCCCAGCAGTGTCCAGCACAGGAAGTGGGGACACCCCACCCCTGCAGGCAGGATGCTTACGGTTGGAACCGGAGCACAGCAGCCTCAGTCAGCAGCAAAGGCTTCTCTCCCTCAGAGCCAGAGGGGATCTCAGCGGGAGGCCACACGATGCCCAGCCAGCAGGCCAGTGACTCCAGGTGCCACTTGACAGCGTGGAGGCTGAGGCTAAGAGGCTGGGCCCTGCTCATGGGCAGAGGCCAGGCCAGGGCCCAGGGCAGAAAGCATCATCCAAGGCTGGGAAGCTGGCTCAGTGGTAGAGTGCTTGCCTTGCATGCCTGAGGCCCTGGGTTCAATTCCTCAGCACCATATAAGTAGAAAAAGCTGGAAGTGGCTCTGAGGCTCAAGTGGTAGAGCGCTCGCCTTGAGCTGAAGAGCTGAGGGACAGCGCCCAGACCCAGAGTTCAGGCCCTACAACTGGACCAAAAAAAAAAAGAAGAAAGAAAGAAAAAAAGAAAGAAAGGAAGGAAGGAAGGAAGAAAGAAAGAAAGAAAAAAAGAAAAAAAAGAAAAAGAAAAGAAAGAAAGCATCACCCAACCTGGGATTAGAGACCTCCCACTAGCTACAGCCATTGCTCCAGGGTCCAAAATAGGGGGTGCATGTTGAGCCAAGACAGCTCCACCTCCCTGCTCTACAACATGGTGTGGGAGTCACCACGGTGAGGGGACTACTGTCTGGTTTGGGGTCGTTAGTGCCACCAGCCCTCCTATAGGCCAATCATGTTATAAGGAACTTAGAAGTCTGGATATCCATGGTTCACCCCTCCAGTCCTAGCTACTCAGGAGGCTGAGATCTGGAGAATCAGGGTTTGAGGCCAGTCCAGGCAGAAAAGTCCAAGAGCCTCCATTTCTACCTCACTGACAAAAAAACCTGACTGGAGGCATGGGTAAGTGGTAGAGCACCAGTTGAACAAGCAAGCCAACTGAATATGAGACTCTGATTTCAAACCCTGGTAGTGGCAAAACAAATAAACCAAAAGAAATGTAGGAAGGAGAATGGTGTGAATATTTTCCCATCCTGTCAAACATTCATAAAATGATATGCATAACACCAAGCTCATCCCAGGTAAACGTGTGCAGTTCTTGAGTTGGGCTATTCCTGGGAGACATCCCCAAACCTACACCACCAACCTTGGCTCACCAGGCCAGGCCAGGCCACTGAGACAGAAATGAACACTGCTGGTCTATGCATTGTGTAATCACAACTCTACCAGCTTTAGGCAACTTTAAACTCACATTCCAAATATAATTCGCGTGCATTCAACTGAAACTTGCGGTATTAGATTTATAACAAACAAAGAGAGGTCACTCAGCTTTGCCAATTTTTTTTTAAGGAAAGGAAATTGAATGGGGGTGGGGGGCGCTGCATTCAGCTTGGGCCCGCACTCTGAGTCGGATCCAGGTGATAGGAACAGGCAGGTGCTTGCGGTCACCAATGGCGATGTGGCCGGGCCTGACCCCACCAGGCCTCTGCCACTTCTTGGAGGGCCCCTAACACATGGGGGACTCAGTACTGGCAGTGACTCCCCATGAACCCCTCTTTGTCAGGAGCCAGCAATCCCCCCTCCAGAAGTCCCAGGGCTTCTCACAACAACATCCATCCTTCCTTCCTTCCTTCCTTCCTTCCTTCCTTCCTTCCTTCCTTCCTTCCTTCCTTCCTTCTGTCTTTCTGTCTTTCTTCTTGTTGGTCATGGGGCTCGAACTCTGGTCCTGGGTGCTGTCCCTCAGCTCTTCAGCTCAAGGCTAGCGCTCTACCACTTGAGCCACAGTTCCACTTCTGATTTTCTGGTGGTTAATTGGAGATAAGTATTACGAACTCTCCTGCCTATCCTGTCTTTGAACCACGATCTTCAGATCTCAGCCTCCTGAGTGACTAGAATTACAGGTGTGAGCCACTGGTGCCGGGCACTCTCCTTTCTTTATTTTTATGTGTGTGTGTGTGTGTGTTCGGAGTGCATGCAGGCAGGGCTGTGGGCACCACCCAGCCATCCCGGGTATGAGGACAGATGGAGCATGGCTGAGCTCACACTGCTGGCTCCCGCTAACCTGTCACCATCACGGCCCGCACGGCCGCACCCGCTCATTTGCCTCTCCGCAATGCCCTTCTCATTTTCCCCACCTTATAAACGCCTGTGTGGCCTCCCGTCCTGGAACACAGAGGCCTCTGCCTGTCACGGGGAGCACGCAGACTGGAGGCTCTATCTGCCCCCCTCCCCTGGCCTGGGCATTTGCACAGGATGCTTTAGCTCCTCAGACCTGTGCACCCCAACTTTGAAGGAGGAAGAGGAGGAGGAGGAGGAAGAGGAGGAGGAGGTAGAAGAGGAGGAGGAGGAGGAAGAGGAGCTGTCCCAGTGCATCAGACATGGGCCTCTCTCTCCACCCCCCCCAAAAAAAGTCAGCACAGATGAGGTCTCAGCATCCCAGACACAAGACTAGATGAGCCACATGCGTCTTGCGGTTTTGAAAAGCTGGGAACAATCCTCCCCCTTTTGCCCCCCCCCCGGTTTTCAGTTTAGATTCACTGGCCCAGCCAGATGTGAGCTCGGCCTCTCCTGCCAGTGCCAGGCAGTGCCAGGCAGTTGTGGGGACCATGGCTCCCTCATTTGCAGGTAGCCAAGGACCCCTCCCTGTTGGGGCTGGTCTCTATCTAGGACTGACAGCTACAGGGAATCCATTCTTCAGTGGGGGGGTCGGGGGGCCTGGCCGCAGCACTCCTTAAGCCCAGCAGCAGCTGGAAAGAATTACATTCAGGACGAAGGGTCTGTGGGGGGATTTGCCGCCCCAGGCCGCAGGAGAGGAGACCCCTGTCCTCAAAGGACCCCTCCCCACCCCCCCTGCAGCCAGCCCTTCCCACAACCTTTTTCTTTTCAAGGCCACAGCCAGCGGCCTGGACTCCCCTCAGATCAGCTTCTCCAAGGCCCATCTGGTACCCTTGCCCCGCCACATGACCGCCCCAAGCAGTGGCCCTCAGCACAGAGATGGACTCCAAAGTGATCCTAAGGTCTGTGGTGGGGGGGGGTCTCATAATCCCAAACAGTGAGATAAACTCTAGCAGTGGGGCAGGTGCTGATGTGAGGCAGGGAAATGAGCCCTTCCTGTTTGATGGACTGAGGGCTAGAGTCAATCAGGAAAGCTCCTCCCAGAAGCAGCAGCATGTAGAAGCAGAAATCTCTGATGGTGCAATGGAAGCTCCTGGGTCCAGCCATACCTGAAGCTGCTGCATTTCTCTCCAGCCCTCTGTGCCAATCAGACGCAAGCATCTACTATTTCCAAGTGTAGCAGTTTCTATGTATGTAAAAATGTTCCCATAGTTACCCAATAATGGGAGAACAAAGGTTTTCAGCCCAGGAAACTTATCTTTGATTTATGACCAACAGGACAGTTGTAGGCAAATAGGAAGCATAGGCTGAGACCCAGCCACGGCTTGCTGCACCCACTGGGCACCATGCACAACAGGCCTCTAACCAAAACAGCAGATCTGAATCCACTCCCAGAGCATGCCTAAGGTTCGTGTCACCTGGGGATCCTCTGGGTCTGGGTTCTTCAAGAGGGAATTCCCATCCTGGAGGCTCATCTGGGCAGGGTGATGTGGTAAGAAGAGCCACAGAAGGCCCCCCAGCTCACCAGCTGGCACCGGTGCCGCCAATGACAGCCATCAGCACACGTGGAAGGAGAGAAAGGTTAATACATAAATCACAGGGAAATGTCAGCTGCCTTCTCTTGACTGACATGTGATTGGGGGCGGGCCTGCCATGCGGGAGGCTCGGCTGTTGGTTTCTGTACGTGTTTCTGATCACATCCACCCTGGATGGGATGAATCTTTACGGTGGGAGATTGGACATTTGGTGGGTGCTGAGGATTCCCCACAAACCTGGCATCCAGGCTGAGCGACAGAAGGGCTGGGCACTGGCGGCTCAGGTCTGTCATCCTAGCGGCTCAGGAGGCTGGAATCTGAGAATGGTGGTTGGAAGCCAGCCCAGACAGACAAAGCTGAATAACTCTTATCTCCAAATAAGCTGCTAAGAGCCAGAAGTGGAGCTGTGCCTCAAGTTGGTAGAGAGCTAGCCTTGAGCACAAAAGCTCAGTGCCCAGGCCATGAATTCAAGCCCCAGGACCAACACACACACACACACACACACACACACACGTGCAAGACCTTATCTGAAAAATAACTAAAGGATAAAAGGCTGGAGGTGGGGCTGGGAAGGTGGCTCAGTGGTAGAGCGCTTGCCTTGCATGCATGAGGCCCTGAGTTCGATTCCTCAGCACCACATAAACAGAAAAAGCTGGAAGTGAAGCTGTGGCTCAAGTGGTAGAGTGCTAGCCTTGAGCTGAAGAGCTGAGGGACAGCACACAGGCCCAGAGTTCAAGTCCCACAACTGACAAAAAGAAAAGGCTGGAGGTATGGCTCAAGTGGTAGAGTGCCTACTTAGCAAATGAAAAGCCCTGAAGGTAAATTCCAGTAACCAAGGTAAATTTGCAGTAACCAATACTCAAGATCACTAGGTATGCCTGAGGTAACATACTGAGATGGCATTTGACAATAAAATATAAACATGTTTCTCAATTGAAGCTCTGGCTGGCCAATTTTTTTACCTCTCGTCTTTTGTTCTTATTGGGAGGTTGGGGAGCTTGAGCTCAGGGCCTTAGCTTTTTTACTCAAGGCTTGTGCTCTGCCACTTGGGCCCCAGCTCCTCTTCCGGTTTTTCTGGTGGTTAATTGGAGAGTCTCACAGACTTCCCTGCCCAATTTTGATCCTCAGATCTCAGCCTCCTGAGGAGCTAGGATTGGAGGTGTGAGCTTCCAATGCCCGGCTTCTTTGACTTTTTTTTTTTTTAAACTTGGTTCTGATCCAGAAGCAGCAACTTTTTTCTCCACCACCAAATCCCAAGCATGCTCTGATCCTCCGTCCAGAGCTGGCTTGTCCCAGAGCCTTCCCAGCCAGTCTGTCCTCCTGGGCCTCTTTCAGGCAGCCACCCTGAGTGCGGGGAGTGGGGGGAGGAGGGGGGGAGTCCTGCCTGACTCTGAACGCCTCCAGATCCAGACCTGATCGTAGCGCCCCCTAGTGGCCCCAAGGCTTGCTTTACAATAGCCCTCCCACCTCTAAGGGGACCCAGCCCCACCCACTCCCCAGTGAGACTGGCCTGGCCCCCGGGGCCCACTGCAGCCTCTGCCCAGGATTTTCTTTCTCTTTTTTGTCGGTTGTGGGGCTTGAACTCTGGGCCTGGGTGCTGTCCCTCAGCTCTTCAGCTCTAGGCAAGTGCTCTACCACTTGAGCCACAGCGCCACTTCCGATTTTCTGATGATTTGTTGGAAATAAGAGTCTCATGGACTTTCCTGCCCGGACTGGCTTCGAACCACGATCCTCAGTTCTCAGCCTCCTGAGTAGCTAGGATTCCAGGCATGAGCCACCGGCACCAGCTGGGATGTGTGTGTGTGTGTGTGTGCGCGCGCGCGCCTGGAAGCTGAGCCCTGTGGTTGAAAGGAATCTGTGGTGCTTCCATGGGAACTCTAA
Source organism: Dipodomys ordii (assembly GCF_000151885.1). Classification (NCBI taxonomy): domain Eukaryota; kingdom Metazoa; phylum Chordata; class Mammalia; order Rodentia; family Heteromyidae; genus Dipodomys; species Dipodomys ordii. Next base: position 1,417,416 of record NW_012267284.1, read on the forward strand.
AACATTTCCATTACAAGTGTTGGTGGAAAGCAGGTGTTTCTGTTTTACAGGTAATCAGGCTAAAAATCTCCAAGTCCTCAACCAGGCCTTGAGCCCCGGCCATCAGGGGAGGGGAGAGAGATGCTTTTTTTTTTTTAATTTACTTATTTTTGGGTCCGGTCATGGGGCCTGAACTCTGGGCCTGGGCGCTGTCCCTCAGCTGTTCAGCTCAAGGCTAGCGCTCTACCACTTGAGCCACAGTGCCACTTCCGGCTTTTTTCTTTTTGCTTATGTGGTGCTGAGGAATCGAACCCAGGGCCTCATGCATGCAAGGCAAGCACTCTACCACTGAGCCACCTTCCCAGCCCCAGATGCTTGTTCTTTAGCTGAGTATCTGCCATCGCCCCTTGGTGCCTGCATCAAGAGCTACCCAAGGAGGTGCCGTCAGGTTCCACAAGGATAAATAGCCAAAAGCTTACCCACTGAAAACTAACCCACCAAAGTGACTCTGAGATGATTCCATAATTTCCTCTGTGTGTGTGTGTGTGTGTGTGCGCACGCGCGCGCCAGAACTGGGACTTGAACTCAGGGTCTCCTGCTTTCACACAGCTTTCTTGCTCATGGCTGGTGCTCTGCCACTTGAGCCACACCTCCAGTCCAGCTTTGGGCTGGCTGATGGAAGGCAGAGTCTCTCAAACTTTTCTGTACCAGTTGGTACAGAATCCACAGTCCTCAGACCTCAGCCTCCTGAATGGCTGGGATTGTAGGCCTGAGCCCCCCATCACCCAGCGAAGGTCTCTCTCTCTCTCTCTCTCTCTCATTTTATCTGCTCTGCTCATCTACTCAAATGCAGCCACCTAAATCACCGTGTGCCACCTTGCTCTCGTTTCTTGGCTGACACAGACCCAGGACCCTGTTCAATTTTGGGTGTTACCATTGGATGCCATGTTGGGGGTTGCTCTCCTCCTCTCCCCAGCCTCCCTCACTACATGTGCTGCACTCTGTGCCGGGCAGCTGAGCCTGGCCACATGGGAGCCCTCGGCTCTCTCAGATACTCCCCGCTACCTGTGTGGGCGCCCCAGCCCCAGGGGAAATCTGAGGACAATCTGTGTGCACAGGACTGCCCTCCTGTTCATTGACTTCGTGTGGCATCCCTGGCCCGTCGTGGGAGGCACGCCTGTGTCACCGCCAGATGGGGGTTCGCAGCCCCAGCCCAGCCTCTCTCCCGTCCCACTGGGGGTGCTGCCAACCCAAGCCTCTCCCCCTACCCGCGAGGAGCCGTGAACCCCATAAACTCAGCGGAGGCCTAAGGGACAGATCTTGAGCTGCCGAAAGGAAAGGTGGGAGGGGGAAGATGCCATCATGGCCCCTGTCCCCATTATTTGTCCCTAAGTTGTCACTCTGGGCTTCAATGGCAGGAAAAGAACACTAAACTCACAGGCTGAATAGAAATCTGCTCTTGATTATGAAGGCAGCAAGGCCGGCTAAGCAGCCAGAACTTTCCACCTGACCCACGCCTGCCTGAGCAAGGGCGCCAGCTGCGCTGGGCGTCAGACAGGGGATCTTTCTACCCATTGTAAACGGATGATGCCAGGCACCGGGGCTCACGCCTGTCATCCTAGCTACTCGGGAGGCTGAGATCTGAACAGGAAAGACCATGAGACTCCAATGAACCAGCAAAGAACTGAAGTAGAGCTGTGGCTCAAGGGCTAGAGCACCCAGCTTTCAACAAAAGAGCTAAACAAGAGTGCAAAGCTCTGAGTTCAAGTCCCAGTATCTGTGCACACGCACGCACGCACACACACACACACACACACACACACACACACAGAGCAGTTTCTAATGAGTCCTTATGCTCCTGGTGGGTTATATGATGGCAGAACATTTTGGTGTTTTCTGGAAAAGCTACACATAGAGTTGCTTTATTTTATTTTATTGCCAGTCCTGGGCCTTGAACTCAGGGCCTGGGCACTGGCCCTAAGCTTCTTTTGCTCAAAGCTAGCACTCTATCACTTGAGCCAGAGAGCCACTTCTGGCTTTTTCTGTGATTAACTAGAGATAAGAGTCTCACAGACTTTCCTGCCGGGGCTGGCTTTAAACTGCAGTCCTCAGCTCTCAGCCTCCTGAGTAGCTAGGATTACAGGGGTGAGCCACTGGTGCCCTCTAGAGTTGCCTTTGCACCCAGAATTCCATTCCTGGGCCCACACACATTCCAAAATTGGAACTCCAGACTTGTATGTTGATATAACCCCAAAGGGGTAACAATCTGCTATCAAAAGACAGATGACAAAATACAGTGTGCACCAGCCACACACTAGACCGTCACTCACTCGTCAGGAGTGAGCAGATGCCACTACAACCTAGATGAGCTGGAGGACACAGACTGGGGGTGTGCCTCCTGCCTGTAATCTCAGCCACTCAGGAGGCAGAGAGAGGGAGGATCAAAGTTGGAGGGGAGATGAGTGTGGGGGGAAATGACCCTATCTGGAAAGAGCTAGAGGTGTGGCTCAAGTTGCAGAGCTCCTGCCTAGCAAACGCAAAGGTCCTAAGTTCCAACCATGGGGGAGTGGCGAGGGGGCCAGGGGGGAGGGGACGCAAAACAGTGAAGAATTCCATTGTCACGCCGCAGCTGGACAATCCCACAGGGGCAGAACCTAAGTCCGTGGTGGCCGGCGGCGGCTGCAGTGGCTGCCAGTGGCTTCTTTCTAGGGTGTGGAGAAAGATCTAGGAGGTGGCGAGGGGGAGGGGGAGGGGGAGCGGGGAAGGGACGTGTACCACCTGTGAATAGACCAGAACCTGCTGCATTGCTCCCTTTAAAACAAACCCCTTAGGATTTGTGCTGTGTGCGTTGTCTTAGGTTTGGGGTGTTTTGTCCCTCCCCCCTCCCCCCCCCCCCCCCTGCCCTGTGCCCCCGTGAGGTCACTGTGCAGCCTCTGAGCGTGCCAGGGAGCTCGTGACCCTGACACCTGGGCACCTGCTTCCTTATACCTGAAATAGAGGCAATAAGAACTTACTCACACCACACCGGGCCAAGAGGCCAGATAAGGAGACAAATGCCCTGGGTTATTGCACTGGGATAACCGAGATAAAGCATGCAAGGTAACAGGAGGCTGGAAGACAGGGCCATTTAAATCGCCACCTGGCAGCCATCCCGTCACACCTGTGCGGATTTCACCAGGCAGGTGGCCTTGATCCTCCCTGTCTTCCATTCCTGGAGCAGATCCTCTGTCTTACTGTTGCTCTTCACTTAAAGCCGCTCCCCTGAGCGGTCACGCACCTGGTTCCCCCACCCATCCTGCAGCCAAGAAGGAACCACTATATCTCCACTCCACTTGTGACCACAGGGCCTTTGCACCACCAGCTCTGCTTCCTTAAAGCCAGGACAGGCAGCCAGCACCTCCATCCCTCTGTGTTCTTCTCCATTTATCTTCTAAGCACACCCCCGGCTGTGGGAAACACAGTTACCTTTCTGCTACATAGTATCAGAGGTATTAACTACAATTTTTGAGTTTGTTTTCTTATGTTCCTCGAGAGAACAGGCTCCAGCAGCAGGTTGGGCCTGAGTGTATGCCTTTCCCCGCCCCCCCCCGCAACCAGAAACCTACTTGTGGTGGGTCGTGAGAGGTGGAAGCCCCGCCAGCTCTTGGCGAGCCTCAGTTTCCCCCACTGCCAGATGAGACGGTGGGTTCTCAAGGTGCAGCACGGGTCCACCCAGGTGACGCTATGACGTCAGAGGACCCTGTTCCCATCTGGGTAAGCCGTGCACCTGCGTCGCGACTTCAGATGACCCCATCTCCCCCTCTTTCCCCCCTCCCCCCTCCCAGTGCGGGGTGCAGGCGCCTGCCTTGTTGGGAGCATGCGCACATCTGCGCTCTGCAGGGGCGGTCGAGAGGCTGCGCGACGCACTTAGCCAGCAGGTGGCAGCAGAGCGCCAGAAACAAGCGGGACCGCGGCGTCCGCTGAGCAAGCAGGGTGGGTGCTCAGGCCACGCCCACCGTGCAAGCCACACCCCTTTAGGCCCCGCCCCGCCGCGCCTCTGCAGGCTGAGCGCTGGGTCTGGGGTCTGTCTGCTGACCCTTGAGCAGCAGCAGCAGCCATCAGGGCTGGCTACTGGGGGCCAGGCCTTGTCCCAGCACCTGACACTTTTCTAGAACCTTCCACATCTCAATTTTGCAGAAGGGCTGAGACTGGGAGAGCAGCTGCACCCCCGGTAGGCACAGGGGCGTGAATCCCGCCATGCATGGCGGGGGTGGGGGGATGACCTGGCCTCTCATGGGTACCCCAGTGCCAACACTGCCTGCCGCAGGGACAGCCCCAAGACCAGGTGGGCTCTGTCCCCAGAGTGAGGGGCCCCTCCCCCCACCGCAGGGCTCCGGGACCTCTTCCCCTGTGGTCTGATCGTGGTGGACCCCGCATTCGTGAGCCCAGACCGGCCCGCGCTCACTCCCATGCTGGCCGAACGGGGTCTCAAGGCCCGGAAGGGTGGAAACAGTACTGGAAGGTGAGGGACTGCATCCCCAGGAGAGAGTCACAGGATGTTGAGACCCATCTTCTAAGAATGCGCCCTCTCTTAATGCACAGCCATTCACACTGCATGCACTGAAGCAGCATCTAGCCTTCAGGGTGGGAAGGAAATTCTCCACAAAATCCCACTAGAAAGTAGCTCGGTCCAGGAGGGGTTTGAGGTCAACTCCTCAGGTCCTAGGGGTCCACACAGTTAATGTCTCTGATTTTTTTTCCTATTGGTTCTGGGGCCTGAACTCTGGCCTGGGTGCTGTCCCTGCGCTCTTCAGCTCAAGGCGAGCGCTCTACCACTTGAGCCACACACAGCGCCACTTCGTTTTCTGGTGGTTCATTGGAGATAAGAGTCTCACGGACTTTCCTGCCCAGGCTGGCTTTGAACTTCGATCCTCAGATCTCAGCCTCCTGAGTAGCTAGAATGACAGGCGTAAGCCACCGGCGCCCATCCTGTCCTCTGAGTTGTAAAGCTATGTTCCTGGAAAGGCTTGTGACTGCTACAGAAGGCCACTTGGAGCAGCCATGACCACTGCAATAAGAGCCAGTCTGCCAGAAGCCCAGAGGGGTGGGCAGGACCTGCGTGAGCTGTAGCATGGATGATGAGATTCTGTCTCAAGAGAGGCGGGACTCCATTCACAGGAGTATGAATCCAGAGTGGCCAGCAGGGCAGGGCAGGGCAGGGCAGGGCAGGACTCATGGAGCTCATCCTCAGGGAACCATCTCTATTTGTCTCTCCCTGGAGCTCACATCCCAGGCTGGGGGCTCAAGCCTGTAATCCTAGCTGCTCAGGAGGCTGAGCTCTGAGAACAATGGTTCAAAGCCAGCACTGGGCATTAAAGTTGGTGACTCTCTTATCTCCAACGAACCACTGACTTACCTGGCACTGATGGCCAAGGTTCCAGATGCCCACTGAGGTGGTTCCTACCCAGAAGGGCTCCATCGTTGTTTGGGCAGAGGCCTTGAGGCCTCTCCATGTCTAGGAGAGGGGGATGGGCAAGTTAGTAGTGGCCACCCTCAATGTCCTGAAATGCTCTCAGGATTCTGGAAACTTCAGTGGTCTGCGATTACAAGTAGCCTCGATTAAAAGCCAATCTGGCCTTCCACATCAAGGAGAAATGAATGGCTAACCACCTAGGGGAATGTTCGAGGAGGCCCGGCTGCTGGGGGGAGGCGGGGTCCAGAGGCCTCAGGAATTCTCTGCCACAGCTTTACAGTGTTTGTCTTTGCTGCAATTACATTTGGGTGTTGTTTGCCTGAAAATATCTCTCTTGACCTGGAGGGTGTGTCACACACACACACACACACACACACACACACGTGAAGGCGGAAATGGAGCACGGGCCAAAACATTATAAACTGGAGGCTCCCTGGAAGGAGGCTCCCTGGGGGTGGGGAGGCCGGTGGGGGCAGCATCCTCCCCCTGGCCTGTTTGCAGGGCCCTGCTGGCCTTGGACACAGCTTCCCTCTGTCCAGCCCCTGTGTCTAGCTTCTTCTGTGTCCAGCTTCTCTGTGCCCTGGGTCCCCATGTCCAGCCTCCCCTCGGCCCCAGTCCTCTAAGTAGCAGCCACAAAAGGGTCTCTGCCTGTTTCTCCTCCTGACTGGTGTGGCGATGCCTCCCCTTGGTCTGGCCTGGCCACTGAGGCAGGTTGAATGTTTAGGTGTGTGTGCTGGGGTGTATAGATAGATGTGTGTCTGTGTCCATGAGTGTACCTATGGGTGTATGAGAGTGTGTGTGATTGTGGGGGGTGTTTGTGATTCGAGGGGTGCATGGTGTGTCTATGTGTGTGCACACACGTGTGGCAGTGTGTGACTGTGTGTGGGGTTTCCTCCCGTGGCCACAATGGGTGCTAAATGGTGGGAGGACTTGGGACATGCGTGGCGCTCCACCCGCGTGTCCGCACCCCTTGCTAACCAGCCATCTCCAACCCATCTTCTGAGCCCCTGTGCCTTCTCCAGGCTGGTGCCGAGCAGCTGCCACGTTCTCCACTGTGCTGGGAGAAGGCATGGCCGCTTCACTGGGAAAACAAAGCATCACGTTATCTCAAGCACTGAAGGGAGAGCATTTTATCTTCCCGAAAGCCTTTGGACCACGTTGTATTTGCCCTTCTTTAGTTTGGGAGGGGAGCGGTTCCCGTGTTTGAATTCAAGGCCATAAGCCTTCCCACTGGACATACACACACACCCAGGCTTTTTCACTTCACTTATTTCTCCTGTATTCTTGCCCAGAACTGGCCTGGACCATGATTCTTCTACTTATGCCTCTCATGTAACTGATTATGAAGACATTCACCACTATACCTGACTTACTCATTGAGATGAGGTCTTGATAACTTTCCACCTGGATTGTCCCAGAATCTCTATTCTCCTACTCTCAGCCTCCTGAGTAGCTGAGATTATAGGTGTGAGCCACTATGCCTGGCCTTTATCTTTTTCCACTTTTTTTTGAACAACCAAACGGTGTCTCCTGGAATGACACCTTCATTCAAAAAACATTTTTTAATCCAATATGTATCAGATTTTTTTTTTTTTTTTGCATCCAGTCGTGGGGCCTGAACTCTGGGCCTGGGCGCTGTCCCTCAGCTCTTCAGCTCAAGGCTAGCGCTCTACCACTTGAGCCACAGCGCCACTTCCGGCTTTTTTCTGTTTGCTTATGTGGTGCTGAGGAATCGAACCCAGGGCCTCATGCATGCAAGGCAAGCGCTCTACCACTGAGCCACCTTCCCAGCCCATGTATCAGATTTTTAATCCAAGATGGGTGGTGGGTCAGCATGTGCTGCCGCTGCGTGGATGGACTGAATCCACTGAAATTCCAGAAGTTCAGGCCTCAGTTCCCCAAAGTAAGAGAGATCCCAGCATATTCCACCAGCAGTAAGAACAAAAACACATAGGAACACGCTTAGTGAGAAACGTGCAGGAAACTTACCCAGGAAATCCGAAGACACTACAAACTAGAGCTAAAAAAACAAAACAGAAAAACCAATAGTTGGAGTGGGGCGCAACTGTGATCCTAACTACCCAGGAGTCTGGGATCTGAGAATCATGGTTCAGAGCCAGCCCTGGCAGGAAAGTCTGTGACACTTGGGGCTTGAACTTTGGGCCTGGGCACTGTTCCTCAGCTCTTCAGCTCAAGGCAAGTGCTCTACCACATTGTTCCACAGTGCCACTTCCAGTTTTCTGGTGGTTTATTGGAAATAAGAGTCTCAGGATCTTTCCTGCCTAGGTTGACTTTGAACCTCGATCCTCAGATCTCAGCCTCCTGAGTAGCTAGGATTATAGGCGTGAGCCACCAGCGCCCAGCTCTGTGAGACTCTTATTGCCAATAAACTACCCCTCCCCAAAATAAGCCAGAAATGAGCAGTGGCTCAAGTGGTAGAGCAAAAGAAGATCTGACCAAAAGAAGCTCAGGGACAGCACCTAGGCCCTCAGTTCAAGTCCCAGAACTAGCACAAAAAAAAAAAAAAGAAAAAAAATAGCTTCCTGAGACATTCTGGAGTGGACAGATTCATTTCCCAAACATATGAGAAGCACCCAGGAAGGCAAGAGAAAAAGAAACATGGAAATGGGAAACATGGAAATCAGCCAGCCCAGCTTGCTTACCTCACAATGAGAGAAATGCAAACCAAAAACGGCACAGATACAAATGACCTTTTTTTTTTTTTTTTTGGCGGTTGTGGGACCTGAACTCTGGGCCTGGGCGCTGTCCCTCTGCTCTTCAGCTGCAGACCAGCGCTCTACCACTTGAGCCTCAGCCCCTCTTCTGGCTTTTTCTTCTTATGTGGTGCTGAGGAATCGAACCCAGGGCCTCAGGCATGCAAGGCAAGCGCTCTACCACTGAGCCACCTTCCCAGCCCCTACAAACAACCTTTTATTACTCACCCAAAGAGCAAAGGCAGGCAGCTTGTAGGAGCGGAAGCAGCCTCGCACAGCTGATGGCTCTATGGCACAGCTTTTATGGTCGATACAAATAAAAAGTATAAACAATACACCCATGCACCCTTTGTCCCAACCAGCTCTCGATATTACAGGCAACCCCTCCACCCAGAAGAGAGCGGCCGTGCATGTGGCCATTTACTGAAGGGTGACTCACAATGTCTTCTAAGACCATGAATAGGATATGTCATAAGACTTCCATAGAATAAAGCACAACTTCATTCGTCGTGAGGTTGGATCTCAGAGCTTCACACTTGCCAGGCAGGTGCTCTACCACTTGAGCCAGGCTCCAATCCATTTTGTTTAAATACTTTTTTTTCTCAGATAGGGTCTCAAGTGCTTGCCCAGGACTAGCTTTGGAGGGCAGTCCTTCTACTTATGTCTCCCTTAGAGTTGGGATGGCAGGCATGTGCTACCACACTTGGTCCAGGGTTGGCTCAAACCTCCATCTTCCCATCTTCATCTCTCAAATGGCTGGTATTACAGGTACGAGCCATCATGCTTGGCCTGAAAAAAAACTTTTTTTTTTTTTTTTTTTT
>NW_012267284.1:1426431-1450498 GCF_000151885.1 Dipodomys ordii
ACTTCCGGTTTTCTGGTGGTTTATTGGAGATAGGAGTCTCACAGTCTCTCCTGCCTGGGCTGGCTTTGAACCGCGATCCTCAGATCTCAGCCTCCTGAGTAGCTAGGATTACAGGCGTGAGCCACCAGCACCCGGCAAAGAATTTCTTCTTCTTCTTCTTTTTTTTTTTTTTGGTCGGTCGTGGGGCTTGGGCTTGAACTCTGGGCTTGGGGGCTGTCCCTCAGCTCTTCAGCTCAAGGCGAGCGCTCTACCACTTGAGCTACAGCGCCACTTCCAGAACTTTTAAAAAACTTTTAATAGCCAGTGCTGATGGCTCATGCCTATAATCTTAGCTATTCAGGAGGCTGAGATCTGAGGATCACGGTTCAAAGCCAACGTGGGCAGGAAAGTCCGTGAGACTCTTATCTCCAATTAACCACCAGAAAACCAGAAGTGGCACTGTGGCTCAAGGGGTAGAGTGCTCACCTTGAGCTGAAGAGCTGAGGGACAGCACCCAGGCCCAGAGTTCAAGCCCCACAAATGACAAAAAAAAAAAACAAAAAACAAAACAAAACAAAAAATACCCCACAACTTCTAAAAAGAGCAAAGGTCCACTTTCAGCTTTGATAGGCAAGATTGGCCAGAACATCTTCCCCCTAAGCATCAGGAAGCTGGCAGGGAGGCAGCAGGATATCTGGGGTTTGCAGTAAAGGGAAGGTTTGCAGAACCGGAGCGGAAGTCTGAGGAGTTGGGAGAGAGATGGAAGTTCAGGCCTGTCTCTCTCCCTTCCTGAAGGAAAATCCCTCCTTTCTAATCTAGACTTGGATGCATCTGACCTGGAGTCTGCCTTGAGATCCTCTCCCCCCCCCCCCAATATCCTCAAAAAGATGGTTAGAGGAGAACCTGAACTACCCTTCCTTTTGCTCAACCTGTCAGAATCCTGCCTTCAGAATACAAGGAGCACCTGAACATTCTGTCTAGCTCTTCCTTCTGCCAACAAAAACCCCCTCCTGGGCTGTAACCACAGTGTCTAGCTCTGACTCCACAGAGAGAAAGCCAAAGTCATGCTGCACCAGCAAGAACAAACTTGCAAGCCTCAAAGGGGGGGTCGACCCAAAGGCCCCAGCTAGCCCTAGCCAAGGGGCTTCAGATTGAGTGACACAGGTTCCAACATCCCCGCCCCTCCAAATCCTGTCTGAGACACCACAGACAGAAAACGCCGTGTGGAAGCCAGGCACCAATGGCTTACACCTGTAATCCTAACCACTCAGGAGTCTGAGATCCGGATGATCAAGGTTCCAAGGCCAGAAAAGTCTTAAGAGGCTCTACTCTTGAAAATAGCCAGCAAAAAGCTAGGGTTGGAAGTATGGCCCAAGTGGTAGAGCACCAGAGAAGCAAGTGTGAGGCAATGAATATCAGGAAAAGAAAGAAGAGAGAGAGAGGAGAGGAGAGGAGAGGAGAGAGAGAGAGAAGGGAGGGAGAGAGGGAAGGAAGGAAGGAAGGAAGGAAGGAAGGAAGGAAGGAAGGAAGGAAGGAAGGAAGGAAGGAAGAGAAACTGCTAGATGAGCCCAACTTCCCACAAGTGAGTGTCTATGGGCAGTGTCCCTTGGGGTGTATTTCTGTGTGGCCCCAGGTGGAGCAGGAATCTGGAGGAAGAGGGATGCAATGCTACAAAGCCCAGCTGGGCAGAGCTCAGCCAGCTCAGCCGCCATGTGCCAGCCAACACTGAGGACAAGGTTCAGGGCAGAAGCTCCAGGAAACCGGCTGTGGTATTTTTCCAGGTTAATTACCGGGGCAGATGACAGACAACTTCGCCTGCTGACCTCTACCATGCCCCGACGCTTCCTAGGAGAAACGTTATCCAGCCTGTGCAATCAGCCATTCCCAGAGCCCCACAGTCACCGTGGGGGCTGCAGGGGAGGGGGCACCAGCCGGGCTCAGGTGAAAGCAGGAAGGCTCTGAGCCTGAGGGGAAGCAGCCAGCCAGCCAAGGGCACTAGGGAGGGCTCAGATCTCCACGGGCGAGGCTCCCGGCGATTCACCTGGGCGCCAGTAGGGGACGCCCCTTTTCCAATTCTCCCCATGGTGCCACACAGCACCTTTAGGAGAGGTGGTGGCATCCTGTCCTTCTATTCTGTTGCCCATAGAGTGGGCTGTCTTTAGGGCAGGGGTCATGCTCAAGACTAGAAGGGGACCCTATGCAACAGCCACAGCAATAGGCTCCAATGTCCATCTTTGCACTGGGTTTCTGACCTTCATGTCCCTTGAGGCTGTCTGGCCCACTATAGGAAGACCCTGGCTCCAGATCCCAGTGTGAAGACCCTCCCCGCTCCTCCCACCCTACCCCAAGTGGGCCCCGGGTCAGCTCCTCCCAAGGGTGACCAGTGGGTGGGTCCTCGGCTAAGAGCTCTGTCCCCAGAGCTGGTACTGCAGGACCCGCTCCCCCTCCCGCCTCTGTCTTCTGAAAGAGCTTTCATCTTCACACCACTGGCCGCATCAAAGAACGTCTATGGTAAGTCATGTTTTCCCCCCAAAACCAGAAAAGTTCAAATCTCACAGCACAAACATTCGCCTCATTATTTAGAAATAACAAGTCCTTTGGGTCCTGGTATCAGATCAAAGCTCAGAAATTAAACTCTCCGGAAAAGAAGGCAGCCACGATCAGCAGATTTGTTTGCATAGATTTTTTTTTAATTTTTAATTTTTAGTTTTTTTTTCATTCAAGAGCTAAAAAAAAAAGGGGGGTGCAGATCTGCCTAGCGGTTTGGAAATCTGGTCCCGGAGCTTGTAGCCGGGAGGAGACAGCGCTCCCAAGGCTTCTGGGTGTGGGAGCTGAAAATATTTGGTTGACATGACACTAGCTTGGCAGGTTATCAAGTGCCGGCCTTTGGGGAAATCTTCACTGTGCTCCTTGAGCCTCAGTCCTGTACACGCACAAATGCACTGATACACACACACACACACACACACGCATGTGCACACCGCACATGGGGAGGGATGCACAGATTTACAACTCCCAATGTGAACAGAACAAAAAGCATTTCTCCTGATGGCAGTCTACCACTAGGTGCTGTTACCTGTTACTTTAATGGGCTGCTTCAGTCCCCATCTTTATAACAGGGATCCTCTTCAAGAACAACATGACCCTAACGGTGGGCTCCAGCCTCCCCATCTTTGCCCTAGGCCAGCTCGGAGGCTGACCGTGATGGGTCCACTCCATGGTAGACCTGTCCACCCCAGACTCAGATGCACTGCTCATTCAGGACATTGCTTCCCACTGTTCCTCCATCTTCTAGTCTCCAAGCCCTCACCCCACCCAGCCCCCCCCAACTCCATGCTTCTACTCTCATCCCACTCCCAGCCCCCCAAGATCTCTCGTCCACGTGCTGAACCCCAGAGAAGCAGGTATGCAAGCTCTGCCTCCTGCATTAGGGCAGGGCCTAGTTCAGGCCTAAGCCCATCCCACAGTCCCACCCACTGGGTACAGGGATTGGCTTCTCTTTAGGCATGTGACCTGGGCTCAGCCAATGAGGTATCAAAGTGTTGTCTGGGGCTTCAGGAGAGAATATGGTGGCAGTGGACACCCATCATGTGTCCTGCTCAGTGGGGATGCTGGACTAGGCCAAGCACTAGGCCCAGGAAGGCAGGGCCTGGAGGCCACCACTGAGGGCTGGATCAAAGCCAGCCTGAAGCCGTAGTGGTTCTCAAGAGCCATAAAACCTTCAACACTGAAGTCATTTTCAGTGGTTGTGTGCAGGTGTGTGTGTATGCACACCAGTACTGGGGCTTGAACTCAGGGCTTGGGTGCTGTCCCTTAGCTTCTTTGCCCAACGCTGGGGTCTCTACCATTTGAGCCACACCTCCTCTTCCACTGTTTGCTGGTTAATTAGTGGTGAGTCTAATAGACTTTCTGCCTGGTCTGGCTTTGAACCATGGTCCTCAGATCTCAGCCTCCTTGAGTAGCTAATAGGCATGAGTCACCAGCACCTGGCTGGGTTTGTTCTTGAGTGCCAAAAAGGAAGCAGGAAGAACACCAGTCCTCATCTGTCACCAGCAGGCTTCAGCTCTCTCCTATCAAGTGGCAGGGCTGCCCCCATGTAGCACAGAGCCACTGGCTATGACAGACCTGGCCCTGTGGCTTCAGTCCAGGCTGCGCATAGCCTGGCCTCCTCCGGCTCTGCACACACAAGCTTTGTGTCTTCAGAACCTCCTGCCACTGGCTGGCACCCTGTCTTGAGATCTGTAACTCAATCACACCTGTGAGTGTTTGTTTGCTGTAGAAGGTCACATGCCAGGTTCCGAGGTGATACCTTTCTACTCTGGCATGAGAGCTTACTGAGTCTGCCATCTGTGTGTTCACATAAATGTGGGTGTGTGGCCTGGCACTGGTGGCTTGTGCCAATAATCCTAATTATTGGCACAATAATCAGGAAGCTAAGAGCTGAGGATCATGGTTCAAAGCCAGCCCTAGTAAGAAAGATGGTGAGACTTACTTTTATTTCCCACTCACCACCAAAAAAGCTGGAAGCAGAACTATGGCTCAAGTGTTAGTTAGATTACCAGTCTTGAGCAGAAAAAGCTAAGCAACAGTGTCTAAGCCTTGCATTCAAGTCCCAGTACACACATACACACACCTGGGTATGTATGCACAGATATGCTGGGCATATCGGTTCACCATTCACCTGTGGCCCTGCAGACAGGTGGATTTCCCAAAGGGCAGTTCTGAGACAAAGATTTGGGCAGGAGGCCTCAGGAGGCAGGAATGGGGAGGTGAACCTGGGAAGCTGGTGTACCTGCACTGAGTACATGATCAGGGGCAGAGTGACCTCCAGTGGCTGAGTACCCCTGAGCATTTACACATTCCAGATCCTCCTCATCGCCATCCCTCTTGGGGACAGACACGTGTCCAAAGAGCAGATCTGACTACGCCACAGAAGCCATCATTCCCTCTAAAGTCGTCCCAATCCATCGCTAAGTTTAGCACAAAACACGGGACACATGGAGGGCGGGGGAGAGGAAGAAATGTAAAACAGCTGGAGAAGCAGACAATGTGACTTTTTCTTTTTTTCCTCCCTTAAAAAAAAAATGGTGAACATACTGTCCCAGACAAGTTTCCATTTTCTAGGCAATGTTATTTTAGGCATCGGGTATTAATGGCTTGAGAATTAGTGTCAATTAAGCAATTAGGGACAGGCTGGCAGCTAGCAGGGCAGGTACTAAATGGACGTGTGTCTCCTGATTCTTCCCCAATAACGCCCACTGCTTGGTGGCACTTGGAGTCCTGCATAGGGTTCTTAGATGCCTGATTCTCTGGATATTGTCACCCTCAAGCTCCAGGTTAAGTCTCAGGGCTCCTCAGATGCGGGAACTCTGCCTGGTTTGTCTGCGCCCAGACCTCGCTGTGGACAGGTCCATGAAGTTCATAGCCCCCCTTCCTCCAATCCCCAGTTTCCTGCAGGATGTCTCAAGTTCACTGATAACTCCTTGCCTGCACAGGTGCCTGGCAGGCAGTGACGCTGGAGAGAGACATCGCCTTCATGGCACAGGAGCTGCTAGCAAGAGCTGCGAACCCCTTCTACAGAGGAGAAAACTGAGGCTTGTCATATGAACTGGCTTTGCCAGAAATTCAGATCCAGGATTAGGACACTTCTTCTTAGATGTAGAGTGGGCAAGATTAGGTCCAGGCCTGCTCCCACAGTCAGCTCTGTGTGGACAGCAGGGGCAGGAAGGAAGAAGTCCACACCTGGAAGCCATCACACCTGGTCTCTGAGAGTAGGTGTGGCCCTGCGGGAGCCCCTCCCCCTCCTTCCACCTCAGCTCCCTCCACTTCAAAAGAAGGTTGTCTTGAGGGTTTACAAGCCAGCCATCCTCCTCCTTGTCTTTCTGAGTACCTCCTAGCTCTGACCCTGCCCTAGATGTGTGGCCTCCCCAGGCCGCAGGCTGCTTCTCTCTCTTATCCGACAGGGGACACCTGTGATTTGATTTAGGGCTGACTCTAAAATCCAGGACAGTCTCATTTCAGGGCCCTTAATCAATTCTATCTGCAAAGAACTATTTTCCAGCCCCCATTAAAGTCATCTTCTGCACCTGCAATTCCTTTTGTTTTGTGTGTGTGTGTGTGTGTGTGTGTGTGTGTGTGCTGTCCCTGAGCTTTTGTCCTCAAAGCTAACATACTCTACCACTTGAGCCATAGTTCCATTTCTGGCTTTTTGTGGTTAATGGGAGGTAAAAGTCTCATGGAATTTTCCTGCCTTGGCTGGCTTCAAACTGAGATCCTTAGATCTCATCCTCCTGAATAGCTGGGATTACAAGTGTGAGCCACAAGCACCCAGCTCACTTCTTCTTTTTGGGTGATTAATTGGAGATAAAGTCTCTCAGATTTGTCTACGTGGCTTGAGTTTGAACCTAGATCCTCAGTCTCAGCCTGCTGAGTAGCCACGATTACAGGCTTGAGCCACCAGTGCCTACTAGCCCAGGATTCTTTACACTGGACATTCCTTAAACACATTCCCATTTCCCTCTAAGTGAAATCCGCCCGCATCTCCAGCCTGGCTGCTCAAAGCCATCCAGAGTCTGGTGAGACATGCAGAAGGCCAGGGTCCCCACAAGGTGCTCAAAATATGTGTATGGACAGGATCCTTGGGGTTCCTGCATGCACCTATGCTTGAGTGACACAGATCTAGATAAACAAACAGCTGTCCTCTGGCTCTCCGTGTGTGTTCATAGCAGGCTTGATCAGAACAGCACAGAGTCATCTGTGGCCCTCAGACCTCCAGGAACCTCATTGTGGGCTTCCTCTTTGCTCTGCCTACTCTAAAGGCCCCCAGGATTTTGAGAAACTCATCCCCTCCACCCATCCTGGCTGCAATGGAGACCTCAGACTGTGTGCACCTCTAGATCTACCTGGCCTGCTATATCCTAATTGCTTTTGCCCATCTCTGTGCAGGCCCTGCTCCCGGATGCCCTGCTCCCTGACCCTGCCAGGGCCCCCTTGTTTACCAGTGGGGAGAACAGGCAGGCGGATGGGGTGTGAGTCCGTCCCTGGCTCCAGCTGTGGAGCAGCTGAGCTCACTGGAAACGGGCATTGAGTGTGAATGTGCCCCTTGTCTGGTGGCCTGGGTCAATAGGCCGCATGGCTACCCAGCATTTCTATTGACTTAAGATAAGTTCCGGGGGGTTGAGAACACTCGGTGTTTGGCCTGGTGTCTGCCAGCAGGGCCAGGCTGGGACAGCTGGGCCTGGAGACGCCCAAGCTGGGGCCTAGTAGCCAGCAGCCAGCTGCAGCTATCAGCTCACCAGACACAAGGCTAGCCATGCTCCTCACGGCGGGCAATCCAACCTACCAGCCTGGTGTGGCAATGCCAGTGTGGGAAACGGGTCAGGGCCTCACAGCTCTGTCCAGAACAGGTGTTGAAGTGACATCATAGCTCCCTAGAGATCAGTCACTTTTCCGCCTGCCTTCAATATTTATGTTTCCAGTTGCAGAAAATCTAATCAGACATCCAGCGACACCTGCTCCTTCCCTCTCCCCCCTCCCTCTTTCTCCGTCTCCCCCCCTCTATCTCCCTCTTCCTCCCCCTCCCCCAAGCTGTGTTGCTGAGGGCCTGGCCCTGCTGATGTAGGGTTTTAGTCTCTTTGGGGACTCATGAGCTGGCATGTGTAGGGACTCAGGGGGTAGGTCTGGAGTGGGTAGGTAGGGACAGGCTGACCTGTAGGGTCCAGATTTTGGTAGGAGGGAGCCTACAGCCCATCTGGGAGCCCTAAGACTTATAGCTTTTCTGCTGTTGAGACTTGATTGGGTCAGAGGCAAGACAGAAAGAAAGAAAGAAAGAAAGAAAGAAAGAAAGAAAGAAAGAAAGAAAGAAAGAAAGAAAGAAAGAAAGAAAGAAAGGAAGGAAGGGAGGGAGGGAAGGAGGGAGGGAGGGAGGAGAAGGAAGGAAGGAAGGGAGAGAGAAAGAAAAAGAAAGAAAGAGGGAGGGAGGGAGGAAGGAAGGAAAGAAAGAGAGAGAGAGAAAGAAAGAAAGAAAAAAAGAAAGAGGGAAGGAGGGAGGGAGGAAAGAAAGAAAGAAAGGAAGGAAGAAAGAAAGAAAGAAAGAAAGAGGGAGGGAGGGAGGGAGGAAGGAAGCAAGGAAGGAACCAAGCTTTTGCTAGAAATTTCCTTTTGGACTATAGCAACTCTACTACCAAAAAACCTAACCAGCACCAAGCAATGGTGACATGTGTGTGTAAGCTTAGCTTCTTAGGAAGCTGCGATCTGAGAAGCTCAGTTTGAAGCCAGCCCTAAGAAGACAAATCTGAGACTCTTATCTCCAAAATAACCAGCAAAAAGGCAGAAGTAGAGGCATGGCTCAAGTGGTAGAGGGCCAACCTTGAGTGGAAAAACCAAGTGTGAGCCCAGGCCTCAGGTTCAAGATCCTATACTGGTATTTGTGCATTATACGCATGTGCACATGCATATGCACATGTGCGCAAACACACACACACACACACACAGGTAGCAAACACTATACAGTAGTGGAGTTAGGCCTATGGAGGAGCTGCTGTCACCATCACAATTATCCTGAGTTATATCCTAAGCCAGCTACTGAGCCATTTGCCCTCACTGCCCACTGCCACTTTCTGAACCATTGTGGGTAGAGGCTTACTTGCTCTGCTCTGGGCAATTGCACCTTTTTTTGGTACCAGTCTCCTGGGGCTTGAACTCAGGGCTTGGGCACTGTCTCTTAGTTTTCTCACTCAAGGCTAGCACTCTACCACATGAGCCACAGACCTACTTCTAGTTTTTCCTGATTAGTTGAATAGTCTCATGGCTTTCCCTGCCCAGGCTGGCGGCCACCTGCAGTCCTCAGATCTCAGCCTCCTGAGTAGCTAGGATTACAGGTGTGAGCTGACAGTGCCAAGCTGGCAACTGTACCCTTTATAACAGAAGCAAAAAAAGGGGGAAACTGAGTCACATGCAGGACACAGTGGAAGCTACTGCTGTGCCTTTGGCTGTGTGGTCCCGTTGGAGCATGTCTGAAGCATGGGAATGTGGCCTGTTAGGGAGGTGCTGATCCCTTTCCTGGGTTGTATCCCCTTCACCCCACCACGGGGGTGGGGGGCCCCAGAACCTCAGAGAAAAATTCTCTGGGATTGTATTGGTCTGTCAGAGCAGGAGATAAACCCCACCTGATGTCAGAACAAATAAGAGGCCAAAGCCACAGGGCCTGGGAAAGATAAGACAGGCATTTGGGGTTGTGGTGGGGGCGGGAAGGGGGGAGGTTATGGCCCCTCCACTGCCTTGCACCCCCAGCCCCAGCCCAGCAGAAACAAAAAGAGCAGACCTGGTTCAGGTTAATCATTACTGGTCAGCCCCAAGTGGGGAGAAAGAGTTGCTGTTTGTAAAAGGCTGAGAGGCCCCACCTACCAAGCCAGGGCCTGGCATGGATCTTGAACTCAGCACTGAGGTGGCCAGGTACCCAGCAGTGAATCAGACAGGCTGGCTGCACACTGATGTGCTAAGTTTTTTCAGGAGACCAGGGATTGGACAAAAGGTGCTGCTCTGGTCCTTGAGGCCTGGGGACAGAGCTCTGTCGCCCCCAGATGAAGGAGAACAGAAACAGCTTGATCAGGCTGAACCATCCAAACTCACACAGGCCTAGAAGGGGTCTTCTGGCCCCCAGACCCCACCTGACATATCCATGTGAGACTGCTAGAAGTTGACTGGTTGGGGTGAGAGGGCTTTCATATTTTAGGGGGATTCTAGTGTCCCCCATAGTTGACCCCATCCACTAGCTTCTCCTCCCTCCTGACCTGCAGTCCCAGTGACCAGCAGAGAATAGTGGCCTAAGCCCAGATTAAAACCTAAGCCACAGCTTAAAACCAGGCTTTGCCTAGGCTTGCACAGCAGAGAGTGCTGGGGGTCAGAGAGGGCTGGCTGGAGCCTTCCCAGAGGCAGGGGAGGGGCTCTGGGAAAGGGGCACCTTGCCTTGTCCTGCAAGTCAGATCTACAGGGTTCCACCAAGAGGAACTCCCTCCGAGGGGAGGAGCTGGGGTCCCAGTGCTGATGTGGAGACAGAAGGGCCCAGGTCCCTTGGTAAGGGATGGTAAGAGGCGGCAGGGCAGGGGCCTCTGCTGAGCAGTTATGAAGCCCAGACCTAAACATAGGTTGTGGGTAACCTATGCCAGTGTAATTGTGATTTTTAGATGCATTAGACAAGTTCCTGGGAAGGGAAATAGCTTCTGAGGCTCACCCACAGGAAGTCAGGAATACTGATAAGGATGTGGAAATTCCTTCCAAGCCCACACAGAGGCTCAGGCCACAGAGCCAGGACTCTCTGTGAAAGGCACATAGTCTAATAAAAGGCTCCTGGGGCCGGTGGCTCATGCCCATAATCCTAGCTACTCAGGAGGCTGAGATCTGAGGATCATGATTTGAGACCAGCCCAGGGAGACAAACCTGAGAGGCTCTTATCTCCATGGAACCAGTAAAAAGGCTGGAAGCGGAGGTATGGCTCAAGTGGTAGTGTGCCAGCCTTGAGTAAAAAGTCCAAGTGAGAGTGAAAAGCCCTAAGTCCAATCCCTGGTGCCAGCACACACACGCATAAAGGCTCCTGGAAGGGGGTACATATGTGTAATGTGTGTATATTTGTTTACATATCTGTGTGCATACATATGTGTGTACTTGTACAGACTCAGACACTGAACTCTGTGTGCACATGTGCGTGCAAGCAGTGTTAGTGTAAGTGTTTATACACAGATCTCATATTAACATATGTGTACACATGTGCACACCATGCAGTAAGTTGGTTGTGTACATCTGTGCATGAATGTATGCTAGTGCACATGTGTCTGGATGCATGGGTGTGCATGCTTGCACTGCACTGGTGCCTTAGTGTCTGTGTGCGCACATGCGTACATGTGCAGAGAAAGTGTGTGCTGAGCCCAGTGGTACTCAAATACAGATAATTGATTCTCATCTCGCCTTTGGAGATTAATGTTCAACAAAAAAAACATTTTCCAGAGCAAATGCTATTTAGTCCACTGTAATACATCCTAGTTCAATTATCTAGGCTTGAAATTAATTTGTTTTTCCTTTGACTGAAATTATGTTCCCAGGAATCAGCTCTCGTCCATCTCCATTTTATAATTAACTGAGGGGTTTGTACCAGTTTTCAGGGTTCTTGCGTTCACACCAGGAAAAGAGAACAAAATCCTGGGCCCTAAGTTGCTTCTCCTCACCTCCCTCCCTCCCAGCTGGTGTTCTACCACTCGAACCATGCCTCTCTATCTCAGCATTTTGCTGTGGGTTATTTGGAGATAAAGAGTCTTATGGATTTGAATGGCTGGGGTAGCTCCAAACTTTGATTCTCAGATCTCAAGTCTCCTGAGTACCTGGGATTCTAGACATGAGCCACCAGCGCCTTCTTTCTTTTTAATTTAACCAGATTTAATGACAGTGAATCCCTCTCTGCCTATTGCTTTGCGAATGGCTCCATGGGCCCTGTGGCAAGACCTACACAAGGCTGCCGAGGCTGGGGAGGCAGCTCAGGTCTCCCTCAGGTGTCTGAGCCCGTGAAGCTTCTGTTCGAGTTCCCTCCGACTTTTGGAATGTGGGGGTCTCAGGGCACCCCCCATCCCCACCCAGTGCATCCCCCTTTGGAGCTCCTCCCCAAGGCAGACTTGGGACTTGAATTCTAAGTCAATCAGAAAAGGATCCAAGCACCAGGCCCACAGACTGCCACTCCCATTCTCCCTACTCCAGCTATTCCCAAGAGAATCTCTCCCTGGATGGTGATGTGTTCCAGTTGAAGTTCCAACTCTCTCCTGTCCTTATGGTGGGTCTTGAGGCTCTGTATGCGATGGATCCCACCTGCCCAACCCTAGGAGCCCTGTCACCCAGCCACACTTAGCCACTGTGCTCACAGCATTCTAGTCCCCTCTTTCGGCCGTCTGCACAGAAGCCTCCTGAAGCCTCCCTTCCCCTCACTGCTTTGATGCTAAGCAAGGTGCCTCATCCCCTCTGAGCCTGCCTGCTACTCTTTGGCTTGGTACTAAGACATCCCCAAGAATAAAGGTCAACGGTTGCATATTCTCTCTCTCTCTCTCTCCTCTCTCTCTCTCTCTCTCTCTCTCTGCTGCTTCGCACTGGCGAAACTGTGGAAGCCACCACGTGTGGAGGAGGCTCAAGCTGTTTGAGGTGAGAAGTCACCATCCAGCCTCCACAATGGATCCTCCAGATGGCGGCAGACTCATGAGCCAGAAACCCCCAACTGAGCGATTCTCCAACCGCCATCCTCCAAGGCACAAGAAAGAGAGAAATCTCCACATCCCTCTAAGTCATGAAGTCCCCTGTTACACAAAGATAGAGGATGCTGCATGCTTTTCAAACTTGTCGAGTTGGATGCTGGAGCTTTTCCAGGGCATCATGGAGCCTAGAAGTCTGCATAGACCCTAGCTACTAGAGTCCTCCTCCTGCAGATGGGCCTTGCCTCTAACCTGTACTTGACCGCCCACCTTGCAATTCCCCTCTGCCAATTAACCCTCCCCGCCAAGGCCATGACGAGAGGCAGATCAGCCCCAACCAACCCCAGCTCTGTACCCTTCCCGGAGTATGCAGGCACCGTTGCTGGGCCCTCCAAGTGTGTACTGTGCATTTGGACAGGTGTGCTGAAGGTCTTGGATTTATCTGCTGGTCTCTGCTGCTGTTTTGCTTGTGTCCTAGCTACAGGAAAAAAAAAAAGAGCACATCCATCTTCCTGCCACAGAGATGCTAGTGCCCAAGGCTTCTGCCCCCCACAGGAGCTGCAGGGAGGACTTGATTCCCCAATGGGGCCACAAGGCACAGGAAAGCCATGCAATCTGCCCCTGGTCACCCAGAAGTGGTGAGACCCAGAGCCCTCAGCCTGCCCTGGGCCAGGTTCCTTTCAAAAGGTAAAAGAATCTGGAGATTTTTTTTTTTGCCTCTCTTCAAGTTGAAGACACTGATCACTCTATCAGGACAAAGAATCAGGAAATGGCCAAAAATGTGCCAACCTGCCCCAGGCTGTACCATCTGCTCACATCATGGTTCTAATTACAAGTTTCTGCAGGAGACACATGGCCAGGGGATCCTGTGCCCCAGGACCACTGGTGCCCCCTGCGGGTGGGGCTTTCCACTCTGGGAGGAACTGGGGGGCGTGTAGAGCAAGGCCGTATCCTGCAAAGGTCTGCTTTATCTGTGGAGGCCCACTGGCAGCTCTGGGTGCTTTTTACTCACACCTGAACCTTTGCAAAGGGACATGAATTAGCTACTTGTCTGTGTGTGACCACCAAAATCAATGGAAACTGCACAGGAGGAAGAGAGTTGGGGAGATGGGAACATTTGACCCATAGAAGAGGGGGCACCTGGCATAGACAATGCTGGCCACAGCTGGCCAGAGGCACGTGCCCTGGGAGCTAGCCAGAGCTGGCGGAATCAGAGAAAATGAGAGAGAAGGAAGGTATCTGTCCTGCTGGATTTGAACTCAAAGCTGATCAGGGATTTTCTGTTTCAGAGTTATTTCCTGAAGACTGTAGAATTCGCCAGGCCTATGGTGCCAGGTAGACCCCACAGACAGAGGCTGGCATGGCCACCCCGGGCAAGGATGGATTCTGAGCCTCTCTCATTGCACTTTCTCTTCACCAGGATTCAACTCCAGAGATTTGGCATCACCACCTTCCTGGGATTTGAACTCAGAGCCTCAGCATGCTAGGTAAGCACGAGCACTTAAGCTCCAGCTCCAATCCTTTTCTACTTTAATTTTTTACTTTTTAGTTAGTCTCTGTCTGTCTGTCTGTCTCTTTGGCCAAGGCTGGCCTGGAACCAGAATCTACCTATTTATGCCTCCTGCAAAGCTGGTATCACAGTCTGTACCACCACATCTAGCTTGTTAGGGAAGGTGGGAGATCTTGCTAAATTTTGCCCAGGCACCCGTGGCCTTAAACCTCAATCCTTCTGATCTCTGGCCTCCCAAGTAGCCAGGATTATAGGGATGAACCACCACACCTGGCTTAACTTCTAATAAACAAGTCCTACTTCACAACTTGGTCTGTGCCTGCCCCCAGACTGTTTTCCTTATGCATGTGAGCCCTGAGCTGGGGTGAGTTTGGATCTCCCCAACATATGTCCTGTTATAAATATACCTTCAGTAGTTTCTTCCATCGCCAGTGCATTTGGGGAGCTGTGCCTCCCCCCTTTTTTGCTGTAGGAGTAGCAGGTTCCCATAAAGTCTCCAAGTCTACCAAGCAAGGATTTCTCTAAGTCAGACAGAGGTGGTAGCTCAGCCTTTCTGGGCTGTGTTGCCATTTCCCTGGAGGCAGACAGCTCTTGGCTCAGCCTCGCTAGCCCTTGGTGTGGTCAGTCTTTGAAACTGTTGCCAATGTGCTGAGTGAGTGAGGTTCTCACTGTGGTTTTTAGCTCATCCCTTCGGACTCCTAGCAAGGCTGAGCGCCCCTGATAACCAAGCTTTCTTTTTGGTGAACTCACTTGACCATCTGGAACAAAGCTAAGATACTTGGCCCTGTTGATTCCGACAGATGTCATTTGGAGGAAGGATAGAGTCTGGCTGAGTAGCTGACACCTGTAATCCCAGCTTCTCAGGAGGCTGAGACCTGAGAATGGCAGTTCCAAGCCAGCCCGGGCAGGAAACTCTGTCAGTCTCTTAGCTCCAGGTAGACACCAAAAAGCCAAAAGTGGAGCTGTGGCTCAAGGGATAGAGTGCTACCCTTGAGCAAAAAGAAGCATGGGCCCCAAGATAAGGCCCAGATGTTGGGAGGTAACTCAGAGTCAGGATGCTAACCAAGAGGCTCTGGACCGCCTTTGTGGGACCCTAGGTAGAGTCTGGCTCTTGCATTCAGGGCTCAGTGACATACACTAAGTGAATGCAATTAGCCTAGACACTGCTGAGGCAGCCAATCAGAAGAGTGTATGGAAATGACCCCCTCCCACACCAGAAGCACAAGCAGTGGAGAAGAGGAAGGAAGCACAAGCAGTGGAGAAGAGGAAGGTCGCCCCCTGCTCTGGCCATGGCTGGCAGCTGGCCATTCTTTCTCAGTTCTTCTCCTCAGGTATCTGTGCACCCACTGCCCACAGCTGCTTCAGTCCTCCCTGGACTCCACAGAAGTCAACATTTTTCAAGTTCATGCAGGATCATGGCCACGCTCCAAGATAAACAGACCAGACCTCACAGGACAGGCTACTGTGTCTATTTCCTGAGATCCAGGAGCCCAAATTTCTCTACCACAGGAGGCCCTTCCAGGACCCCCCAAACTCTCTCCCCTCCAGGCAGTGGGGGCTGATGGATAGGACTAGAACAAGTGGACACCTCATATGTTATTACTGCCTTGTGACCTGGTGTCACAAGCGAGGATTCGAGAAAAGACCCTGAAAAGCAGCCTTGGTGGGGAGGGGCGGGACATTCCTGAACGAAAGCAGACACAGCACCCCCCCCCCCGGAAGCTCCTTGCCGAATTCCATTCCGGATGTGGCTTTTGCACAGGCCTGGTCTTGTGGGGACAGGTGGTCCTCTCCTGAAACTGACAGCCCAGCCCCGTGGGAGGCAGGTGGCCGATCCCATGCAGGAAAGCGGAAGATCAAGTCCCCGGGGGTGGGGGGGGGCGCTGGGAGATGGATTGAATTCCTGGGGACCCACCCAGCCCCCTGCACACCAGCCCTGCAGAATAGATAAGGCTCACCCGCACAGCTCAGAGCTGCGGAGCCATCGAAACAGCTCAGGCTGGGTACAGAGATGGACTCTGCCACCACCCTGGACATGGTGGCAGATAAGACACCTACACAAACAGAGACACAAAGGCCACCCTGGTTCATTACCAGCAGCGTGCCAAGCCTTTGGCTGGCACATTATGGCATATTATCACATCTGCACCCCACAACAACCTTTTTAGGTGGGAATTTCACTCCCTTTAAACAGATAAGGAAGAGATTCAGAGCGACAAAAGGAAGGCCAAAGTCACGAGGGTTATAAAGCTGCTGAGCCTGGATCCAGCCCAGGCCCACCTGGACACACAGCCCACCTGGGCACTCACCCCACGCCCCTTTAATGAGAGAGAATGAATAGACTCTTTGTTCAAAGATGTTTAAAGCCATGCTGTGATGCTGGCTGCAGGTAAAGAGCAGAGGTAGACACAGGCCCCCAGCTTCCCTCCAAGAAGGAGGTTGGAGCCCCTGGCCAGGGACTGGATGTGCATGTAAGCCAACAAAGGACCGGTAATGGTGGCATTTCCCACACAAACGAGGAACCAGACTGACAGTCAGCTCTGCTTTCCTCGAGATGGACCCTCTCCCCACGAGCCTGGTTCCAGAGATTTGCTCAAAGGTCTCTGGTCTAGGACACCTGATATCACAAAGAGTGGGGGCAAGCAAAGATTAGCAGAGGACCTGCTTAGACACCCCTGCACCTCCCCCCGCACCTCCTGCTGACATTCTGGGCAAGGCCCAGCCTAACCCAAGAGAAGCAGATCAAATGCATGGATCTGGGAGCCTCCCATGAGACATCCTGGTCACTTGTACCCAACAACCTCATTAATCAGGATCCCTAAAGAGATAAGTAAGTGTGTGTGTGTGTGTGGGAGAGAGAGAGAGAGAGAGAGAGAGAGAAGAGAGGGTAAACTCAGACACCTGACAAGGGGAGATCTATGTTAAAGGAGAGAGTGAGGGCTGGGAAGGTGGCTCAGTGGTAGAGCGCTTGCCTTGCATGCATGAGGCCCTGGGTTCCATTCCTCAGCACCACATAACAGAAAAAGCCAGAAGTGGCTCTGTGGCTCAAGTGGTAGAGCGCTAGCCTTGAGCTGAAGAGCTGAGGGACAGAGCCCAGGCCCAGAGTTCAGGCCCCACAACCAACAACAAAAAAAAAAAAAAAAAAGAAAAGAAAAAGAGAGGGTGATCAACCAGGCATGGTGGTACACACCTGTAATCCCAGTACTCAAGAAGTGGAGGCAGGAAGGTACATATTTGAGGCCAGCTGGGGCTACAAAGTGAGATGGAGAGGTGGGGGAGGGAGATCATGGACAACATTCCTTGTCTGTTCACACCGTCCTACCTCATTCTTTTTACGTGTCACATTATATTCAACCCACTAATGGGCTTGTGGTTTGTTTCAAAACTTTGTTTTTCCACCAGTAATTGCACAGTGCTGTTGCTTGGACCTGGTGTGTCCCCCATGTATCAGAGCACGTGTCTCCCGTGTCTCCAGCATGGCACCATTGGGAGGCAAGGTCTCACGGCATGTCTTCATGTCAATCAAGACAGGCTTTGGAGGGCATATTAAGACCCTAGACTCGGGGCTGGGAAGGTGGCTCAGTGGTAGAGCGCTTGCCTTGCAAGCCTGAGGCCCTGGGTTCGATTCCTCAGCACCACATAAGCAAAAAGAAAAAAGCCGGAAGTGGCGCTGTGGCTCAAGTGGTAGAGCGCTAGCCTTGAGCTGAAGAGCTGAGGGACAGTGCCCAGGCCCAGAGTTCAGGCCTCACAACCGGACCCAAAAAAAATAAATAAATAAAAGACCCTAGGCTCTTCTTTCTCCTCCCTGCTTTGATGAATGCTTTGATTCCATGAGCTCCTACCATGATGGTGTATGCCACAGGCCCAAACCCATGGGGTTCACCAATCACAACCAGAAAACCCTCCAAGTGGGAGCCAGAATAACCATTTATAGCTAGGCACCAGTGGCTCACACCTATCATCCTAGCTACTCAGGAAGCTGAGATCCGGGGATCATGGTTTGAAGCCAACTTTGGGCAGGAAAGTCTGTGACACTCTACCTCCAACTAAGTACCAAAAAACAAAACAAAACAAAAACTAAAAACAGAGGCATGAACAGGGGCTGGATTTGCTCAAGTGGTAGAGCACCAGGCTTGGGGAGAAAAATCTCAGGGACAGTGCCCAGGCCTTGAACTCAAGCCCCAGGACCAGCACACACACACACACACACACACACACACAGTGTTTAAAGGTGAACTGTCCCAATGCTTGTCATAGCGTCAGGAAGCTAACTCATACAAGTTTATCCATCAATGGGTGTTCTGGCACCTCTGTGGGGGTAAAACAGAACGCTGAGAAATGAGTGTGAGTTTCTGTTCGCTTGTGGGGCAAACTTCCTGTTACTTCATTTGCATCTTATCATTCACTTGTAGATGTGCTTTTGCAATTGGAATATTAACTCTTTATTGCAAAGATATTCTCTCATACTGTTGCATACTAATTTGGGGTGGTGGGAAGAGAATAGTATTGGGATTTGAACTCGGGGCCTCACACTAAGTTTGTTTGCTCAGCTGACCCTCTATCAAGGGAGCCATGCCTCCTGCCTGGCTTTTTGCTGATGGTTTTGGAGACGGAGTCTCACAAACTTTTCTGCCCCAGGATGGCTTTGAACTGTGATCCTCTGGATTACAGGCTTCTGTGTAGCTGGTATTACAGGTGTGAGTTTCAGGACTTGGCATGTTTTGGCTTTTTAATACTGTTTCCATGCAGTGGGTTTTTTATTTATTTATTTATTGCCAGTTCTGGGGTCCACCCCTAAGCTTCTTCTAGGTGAGTGCTCTACCACCTGAGCCACAGCGCCACTTCCAGCTTTTTTGAGTGGTTTATTGGAGATAAGAGTCTCACGGAGTTTTATGCCCAGACTGGCTTCAAACCGCAATCCTCAATCTCAGCTTCCTGAATAGCTAGGATTACAGGCGTGAGCCACCAGTGCCCAGACCATACAGTGTTTTTAATTTTTAAAATCCACTCAAATCCACACTTTCTCCCCTTGGGTTTCTGGGTTTGCACACAGCCAGCCCATGAAGTTTTCTGACTGGTGGTGCACCTCAGCACTTCAAGCCTTAAACACGGGATTGCCACGTCACTCCAAGTTTTTGCTTGACTAAGCACTGCATCAGTGAGAATCTCTCAAGGCTATTTACGTGTGTGTGTGTGTGTGTGTGTGCCAGTAGTAGGGTTCGAACTCAGGACCTGGGCACTTTCCCTTAGCCTTTTCACTTTAGACTAGCTCTCTACACTTGAGCCACAGCCCCACTTCTTGCTTTTTGATGGGTAATTGGAAATAGAATCTCACAGACTTTGCTACCCAGGCTGGCTTCTATCCATGATCCTTAGATCTCAGCTTCCTGAGTAGCTAGGATTGCAGGCGTGAGCCACTGGTATTCAACACCCAAGGCTATTTAACAGAGGGTCAGATTAGCCTACGCCGGGGTGGACCCTGGGGCAAAGGATGCTCTGACCTCTGACCTCAGGCTCCTGAGAACACAGGTCCATACATCTTCACAGTGGCAAAGTGGCTCCAATAAGGGCATAAGGAAAGATAGCTACATGCAAAATGGAGGATGGCCTTCTAACAGTCCACCTGGGGCTCTAGGGGCAGGCACAGTGCCCTGAGAAGGGCTGCTTCTCCCAAGGATCCTTGGGCATTGAGCCTTGCTTTTTACACATGCACTTGGGTCAACTGTGGGTACCTGTGAGAAAATGCGTGGGGGTCCTGGCTCAGACATAAATGGCATTACCAATGCTCCAGTTCCTGCCTCTGGATTTCGCTTCCCTAACTGGTCATTTCGTTCCTGATAGCTGCCCCACAAATCCTTCCAGGTTCCTGTAGGACATGGCTGAGGGGCCAACACCTGGTCACGATTCATGTGCCACCCATGGCACCACTGTAGGGGGCCTGCTTTGTCAGCTGTAGCGGTCAAGTCCTCTTGCCTTGTCTGGGAAGAACAGAGTACCATCACCCAGCTTCCTGCTGCTCTCCTGTGGTGGTGTAGAGGACTCTCCATGAGTGGATGGATGACTGTGGATCTGGAGAGATGCTGGGGACCCCACTCTACCTTCCCAGAAGACCCGGTCAGTTCCTGCCTCACAGGCTCTGGGGAACAGTGAGTGATAGGCCACCTGTGTCGCCTGGGTCACCAGCAAGAACATTGAAATTGACATCCGAGCTAATTCTGCTTTTCAGAAGTCCAGTTAGCTAGAACAGGACAGAGGCCTTACCATGCCACATTTCAGCCATGCACAGGCAAAGCAGCAGAACAAATAAGCAAAGAGCACTTCTAGTGGTCATGGGCATTCACACCAAGGCAGAGTCTCCCAGAGACTGAGCAGCCCCCACTTAGTGCTAATCAGTGCTCATCCTCAAATGGACCACAGCTGGGCAGAGCATCTAAGCCTGAGGCTCATTGAGCTCCATACCATTTCCTCCCCAAGACACCCCTAACCTGAAAGCAAGCACAGAGGACCACGTGGTCCTCTGCATGCAGCAAAGAGCTCATCCCAGAAGCCCTGCAGTTGGCTCAATTCTCAGCCTGTCACAAGAGGACGGGTGTGGTAAACAGCCACCTCTGAAGCTCAGTAGGGACCTTGGGAGGGAGTAGAAGCTGGACCATGGCTGTCTGAGAGGCCAGTTTGGCTCCTCCCTCCTTAGCTAGCAGACTCTATGGTGGCCCACATAGGAGGCTCAGCCCCAAGAGGTACCTGGCACTTCTTGGCACAGTCAGCAACCCCATCCATATTCTCTCTTCCCCCCAGAGAAACAAGTAGCTCACAGTCGGCCCCCCTCTTAACCCAGCTTGAGGCCTCTTCCTTCTCCTCCAGCACCCCAGCTGGGGGCTCAAGGATGGATTCCCCAAGCCAACAGAGCCCAGAGCGCAGCAAATCACCCAGCACCCTCACTTCCACATCCCCCCCTTTTTCTTAATGGTTAACTGCATAATAAAAGCAGGCGATAATGAAAGTTTTTTTTAATTTAAAAAAAAAATGTCTTATCTGTCTCTCAGCCAAGGAGGTTGTGGACATAGTAAATGTCCCACAGGGCCAGGCAGCCCCTGACCACCTTTTATCTACAGCCAAGCTGTTCAAAAGAGAGCTTTTTTTTTTCCTTCTCCCAAACCAAACGCCCTTTGCCAGTGCAAATTTTTGCAGTAAAAATAGAAAAGGAAATTCTCAATCTGCTGTTTCATGTGTGACAAGCGGTCCTGTGGTGGCACACAGCAACTTCAGGAATGCATTGCCCTCTCCAGGCCTCGTTACTGTCCCTGGAGGAAGCAAACACGGTGGCATTGTGAGTCTTTTGTACCCTGCAGCCAACCAGCCAGCCAGCCAGCCGCAGTCCTATTGTAAGGATGGCAGAGTCCAGCCTGGGGTTACCCACATCCCCTTAGCTTTGATCTGAATGATACAGCGTGGATGTGGCTGGTTGCTATCTGGGTCTCAGATCCTCAAGGCCTTGAGTCCCCACCGGGTATGTAGCTCTTTGCTAGCAGAAAGCAACAGAGGCCTGGGAGAAGGCCCAAAACTCATGTTAGAAGCCAGGAGCCCTGCTAACATCAAAGGAAGGCTCGGTTACCCAGCTGATGAGTCCAATCATTGAGAGATGATTGAATTGTGAAGCTTCTGGCTTAATCTGTGGATGATATGTGCTGATGGATGCATGCTTTGAGGCTATTATCGGGAAGTGGATCCTGGTTAGAGGAAGTCGATCACTGTGGATGTGTCCTGGAAGGCTTTATCTGATCCTTAACCCCTCCCCCTGTCTCTCACTACTTCCTGGCAGCCATAAGGTGAGCAGCTCAGCTCCTCCATGCCCTTCAGCCACAATGTCTTGCACACCATGGCCCAGAAACACAGAGCTAGTCTACCTGAAACCATGAGCCCAAACCAACCTTTCCTTGTTCTCAATTACTTTCCTTGAGTTAGCAGGCAGGGACAAAAATTGAGTGCACTCGCCTTTGATGTTGGGTTGTTGGTCTTTGAGGCCTGTCTCTGATTCTGGATGATACTCCAAATGACCACATTTGTCTAAGTTTTCCCAGTGGCCAAAACCATAGCTAGTCTGGAAAATGGGAATGTGTATCAATACATTCCAGAAAAATAGTTTTAACAGTGATTTCTACACACTGTTTTTTTCCCCACTTTGATTTTTTGAGACAGAGTTTGGCTATGTAGCCCAAGCTGGCCTTGAACTACCCATTCTCCTGTTGCTACTGCCTCCTCCTAAATACTGGAATTACAGGCATACACTACCACATTTCAATCCTTTTTGAAGTCCTCAGGACCTGGACTGTATTATCCAAGAAGAGCTGCATAAGCGCATGATCAAGTAATCACTTGAAGGTTCCACTGCTCGCTTGGGGCCAAAGGGGGACAGTTAGGATATACTACACATCATTGGAAGACCCCAGGACATAGTCTTGTGACTCAAAAGGCTGGCATTGCCTATGGGCTCAGCCAGATGCTTCTCAAGAGTACACTTGTCTCAGAAATACTATGAACTTTGTTCACATTTCAGAACAGACCTTAGGTGTCCCAGCCCACTGCTGGAGAATTCTTGAAGGTTTTGCCATTTCCCACATGCACACAGCCTTGCTGGCTCTGACCGGAAATGATCACATGGGACCACCCACCCTGCACCTGTCACTCATTCATCCTCCCTCCCACAGGTGGAACAGAGCTCCTAGGCTGGCAAGGAGTCACTTCTATTTTAGTGCCTACTGCCAAATGCCAGAGTCAGCCAGAGGGCAAGCGGCCACCACCTGCACACACCATGGTGACATTTGACAGGGAGGAGGGCCTTGCTGCAAGGGAGAGGGAGACAGAGCCCAGAGACCGGGAAGATGCACCTGTTTGAGGGCAGCCAGCCTCTCCCCAGGTTTCCATTTTCACCATCCAGAGCAGCTATATTAGGAGACCAGGATGTCTGCCCGTGTTCACTGGATAGGCGTGGGCAAAAGGAATTGAGTGGGGTGGCCAGAGCACATGGTCCTGCTAATTGACCTGCTGGGCTGCCTGCGGTGGGTGGTATCATGAGGCCTCTTCCAGCCTCAGTGCCAGGCCATAATGCACCCAAGAGATGTGAAATGTGCAAGGGGAAGAGGAAGCCCAGGGAGAGAAAGCCTTGTATGAGAGAGTGCCAGGTAGGTGTGGCCCCCAGGTCCAAATAACACCATCTAGGTGGGTGAGGGCCTCCCGTGAACTTCAAGATGAATCCAAGAAGGCCAAGCTTATCCGGATGTTGGAAGCTCATGCCTATAATCCCAGCTACTCAGGAAAGCTGCTCTCTGAGGATCACAATTCAAAGCCAACCTGGGCAGGAAAGTCTGTAAAACTCTTATCTCCAATTAACCACCTTAAAAAGCCCAAAGTGGAGATGTGGCTCAAGAGGTAAGGCACCAGCCTTGAGTAAAAAAGCAAAGGGAATAGCATTCAGGCCCTGAGTTCAAACTTCAGTACCAGCACACACAAAAAAAAAAAGAAACCCCAAAAAACAAAAACAAACCAAAAAAGACTTGGCCTGTGACAGCCAAGATGTTAATGTTCCCTGTCCACGCTCTGCAAATGCATCCTCAGCCATGGGAAACATCACAGCACAGTGGGAAAAGCCAAAGGGAGGCGACTCACAGTGCTGTCATGCTGGGGGCCAGGCACAGAGAGGAGAGGAGAAGCAGGAAAGAAAGAAGAAAGGGAGGGAAGGACGGAAGGAGAGGAGGAATGGAAGAGGAAGGTGATGTCAAGAACCCACCAGACCCACGGCCCCACAGACCCATGGACGATCTGGGCTGCCACTTAATTGTCCCAGGAAGTGTCATCTTGGTGTGAAAAGCCAGGAGGTGGGGGCAGGACTTCTAGCCCTCATCTTCTCCCTTTGCTGGTCCGCTTTGTCCTCTGATGTCTCTGTCCTTATCAAGAATCTTCTGTGGCCTCCGCTGCCTGGTGACTGAGGTCCCAGTCTTCCCAGAGGAAGTGGCATTTAAACACATCCAGCCCGGGGGCGGGGGCGGGGAGGACACCAGCCAGAGCGTGGGAACCAGGAGGCTGAGACTCAGTGAGTGGCGGGTATCATGGGTGAAGATGGCTGGAGGGTGGAGGAGACACCAGAGGCTGAGGAAGGACCCACGAGGGGGCAGCAGGGCCCAAAGTGGATTTTAAGGCTCTGAAAATCCAAGAAGGAAGAGCCTCTGGGTAGCAGCCACCTGCCTGAGGAGTAGTGGCTTCTTGGAATGATGTGGTGTGTGTGTGTGTGTGTGTGTGTGTGTGTGTGTGTGTGTGTGTGTGTGTGTGTGTGTTGATCCTGGGCTTGAACTCAGGGTCT
>NW_012267284.1:1450548-1467078 GCF_000151885.1 Dipodomys ordii
TGTGTGTGTTGATCCTGGGCTTGAACTCAGGGTCTAGGTGCTGTCCCTGAGCCTTTTTTTTTGGGGGGGGGGTAGAAGGCTAGTGCTCTACCACTTGAGCCACAGCTCCACTTCTGGCTTTTTCAGTGATGTACCAGAGATAGAATCTCCTAGACTTTCCTGCCCCTGCTGGCTTCAAACTGTGATTCTCAGATCTCAACCTCCTGAGTAGCTAGGATTACAGGCATGAGCTACCAGTGCCCAGCTTGCAATGATATTTTGTGCTTCCCCCACCACCCCTGCCCTTGGCCTTTTTCCCAGATAATGCCAGGAGGGAAGGGGAGGGTGGAGGTTGGGGTAGCTGTGGGACAGGGAAGCAGAGCTGAAGGTTGCACTGGACTGCTCAACACATAGCAAGCTCAGTCTGAATGCAGGAAGGCATTGTAGGCAGGAGGCAGCTTGTTGGAGCTGGAAAGAGGCCGCCCAGCCAGGCATCCACCATGCAAGCTAGGACTCGCCAGCTGCCAGCCAGCCCCCTGGTCCCCCGCTCGCTCGCAGCCCCAGGCCTCTGCCCACCCAGGCCTGGCTCACCCCCCCTCCCCCCATGCATCCCAGGAATTCCTGGCTTCACATCCACTCTGTCTGGCAGCTCTGCTGCAGGTCGGGGCAGGGGCAGGTGGGAGAAGGGGTCTGTGAGCTGGTGACTAGAGTTGGAAGTCTCATGTCTTCTTTGAATCCAGCACAGTTGTCTGGACTTTGGGGACAGAGGCGTGTTCTGCAGTGTGGAGGGTCTGAGTCACAAGTTGTCCTCTGGGAATAGCCAAACAGTGAGAGAAGATGGGGACTGTGGAAGGCACATAGAGCCTGAGGTCAGAGGACCTGTGTGGCCACAGCATAGCCCTCCTCTAAGTTGGGCCTTAGAAGCTTTGTTTGAGTAGTGAAGCCAATAGCTTATTATGAGACACAGCCTATCAGATCCAGTGAACAGAGAACTCTCAAGAAACTGTAAGGACAGTTGGTGAATGGATGAATGGCTTGATAGAAGGATGAGTGGATGGGTGGGAAGATGGGTGGAGTGGATGAATAGATGAGTGAATGGATGATAGATGGATAGATGGATGGATGGTTGGTAGATGGGTGAATGGGTGGATGGATAGATGAATGGTGGATGGTAGATAGGTAGGTGAGTAGATGGATGGATGGTTGGTAGATGGGTGAATGGGTGGATGGATAGATGAATGGTGGATGGATAGATGGATGGATGGTTGGTAGATAGGTAGGTTGGGTGGAGGGATGAATGGGTAGATGGATTGATGGATGGATAAATAGTGGATGGGTAGGTGGATGAATGAGTAGATAGATGGATGGATGATTGGTAGATAGGTAGGTGGCTGGATGGGTCGCTGGATAGATGAATGGGTGGGATGGATGGATAAATAGTGGATGGGTGGCACCCACTGAGGTCCACACAAAGGTGACCCTGCAGGAAGCATCCAGTGAGTAGGAGTCCCCCCACACACAAGGAGGTGGTAACCTGGCATCCACCAAGGAGGGATGGGAGTATGAGTGTGTTCGATGGATGGATGGATGAGTGGTGGATAAGTGGATAGATGGGGTGGATGGTAGATGGATGAATGGATAGATGGGTGTGTGAATGAATGGTAGATTAGTGTGTGAATGAGTAAACAGATGAGTAGATGTGTAGATGGATGAATAGATGGGTAGATTGATGGATGGGTAGATGGATGAATGGGTGGATAGATGGATAAATAGATGGGTAGGTGGATAGATGGGTAGATGGATGTTGAATGGATGTATGAGTGAGTAGATGGGTGGGTGAATGAGATGGATGGTAGATTGATGGATAGATGAACGTATGAGTGGGTAGGTAGATGGGGAGAAGTGTGGATGAATGGGTGGGTAGATGCATGAATGCTGGCTAGGTGGATGGATGGATGGATATATGAATGGGTGGGTGAGTGGGTAGTTGGGAGGATGGATGAATAGGTGGGTGAATAGATGTGTGGGTGGATGGATGGATGATGAGTGGATGGCTGGTTGGGTGGATGGATGGATGGATGGATGGAAGGGCATATGAATGGGTGGGTGAGTAGGTTAGTTGGGTGAATGGATGAATGGTGAGTGGGTAGATGGGTGAGCCCCTATCTCTTCTCAGGTGTGGCACTTTGAGCCCAGCAGGTCCAGGGAAAGGTCTGGGTAGACCTGACACACCCCTGCTGTGGCCAACTGGGTGCCCACACCTTCCTCTTCCACAGCTCCTCAGAGGCCTAAGGGCAGCTCAGAGTGGGGCCTCTGGCCACAGACGGTGGGTCCTGCAACACCCAGAGCAGCATGGGGGGAGCCACACCGCAGGACACGTGCCCTGCGGGTCAACTCTGCCAGCTCTGTGCCTCACCCCCTAGTGTGTGAAATGAACATAGCTGCCGCTGTGTGCAGGCATCTGCAGGGGGGTGGGGGGCAGAAGATGAGGTCAGTCTTACACTGGCTCCCAGACAAGGGTAGGTATGAGGGGATCTCCCAGAACATTCCAGAACATCCCATCGTCTGCGGTTGGGATTTGGCTCTGACCCCTGGCAGATCAGAGATGAGGGGCTGACAGGCATGCATTGTCTCATGACTCTGGATGAGTCACCTGGCCCTGATTCCAGCTTCCCCCCTGTACAATAAGAGGTGATGCCCCCCCCCCTCCTGGGGGAACTGGCCCAGCCCAAAAGATGAGGCCTCATTGTTCAGCTCTGACCCTGGCTCAGCCAGGGCAGGAAGTAGGGCTGGACTGGGGGCCCCCTGAGGGGCCCCATTTTCTAAGGGTTGGAGGTCCTGGAGCAGAGGGTGGTTCCCTGTGCGTGGGCTCCGGGGCGGGTCTGTGTATGTCTGAGGTTAAGAAAAACATTGGCAAGGGAGGTGTCCCTGAGCAGAGACAAGCTCCCCTTCCCAAGCCCCGAAAGGTGGCAGCCCCACCCCCACCCCACAGGTCAGCTGGCCACTGGATTTGTGTTCACCCCTCCCTCCTCAGGGCCTGAAATGTCCCCTACCTGCTCTCTGTTGGTGTGCAGATTTTGTAAGGACACTGGCCACGGTGCATTAGGGTCACCACGTGGCTGTCAATTCCACCCCCTGGAAACATTCAAAGGAAAAGAGCAGAGACCAGATGTGGGGAGGTGGTTGAGCCATAGTAACACCCCCTGCCTCACTGGGGTGGGGGGGCGGGGGATGAAAGGGAGGGGAGAAGGGGGGGAAGTGCAGCTGACCACCTGTGTATCTCACAAATACCATTCACAACCATCAGAAAACCTGTCCAGAGCCAGGCGCTGGTGGCTCACACCTGTAATCCTAGCTACTCAGGAGGCTGAGATCTGAGGATTGCTGATCAAAGCCAGCCCCGGGAAGGAAGGTTCACAAGACTCTTAGCTCCAATTAACCAGCAGAAAACCAGAAGTGGCTCCAAGTGATAGAGCACTGGCTTTGAATAAAAGAGCTCAGGGACAGCATACAGATTCTAAGTTAAAGCCCCACAGCTCCACAACCAACAGAAAGGAAGAAAGGAAAGAAAGAAGGAAGGGAGGGAGGGAGGGAGGGAAGGAAGGAGGCAGGAGGGAAGGAAGGAGGGAGGAGGGAAGGAAGGAAGGAAACAAAGAAGGAAGGAAGCAAGGGAGGAAAGAAGGAAGGAAGGAAGGAAAGAAGGAAGGAAGGAAACTTGTCCAGAGACAATGCAGGCACCCTGGGGGAATCAGGCGCCTAAGCCCACAACTTGTACAAGAAAGGATTAAATTGTGCCGGGTTCCTACAGCAGAAGTGAATGAACACACCGTGTGGCTCTATGTGTATAAAGCCCCAAACCAGCCCAAGCTGGTGTGGGATGATGGAAGGCTAGGCGGGGTCTTCCTGCAGGGAGAGATTCCTGGCAGGAGGCAGGGACTCTGGGCAAGGGGCCAGTGCTGGGCTGCCTCACCATGTAGAAGCTGCTTATATGTTAGCCGAGTTGTGGGCTGGGCTTGTTGTGTACCTTCCACCGGGAGCCAAACATCTCTACAATATTTTTAAAGTAATAAATCAGTTAGGAACCAGTGGCTCATACCTGTAATCCTAGTTACTCAGGAGGCTGAGATCTGAGGATCACAGTTCAAAACCAGCCTGGACAGGAAAGTCCATGAGACTCTTATCTCCAATTAATCACCAACAAGCCAGAAGTGGAACTGTGGGCTTCCATCTTTCTGCCTTTTCTCAGACTCATTCCCAATGGCCCTGTCTGATTTAGGGTCACAAACTTGCACCCCATCCTTTCTCCTGAGCCACACTTAATGTCCTTGTGAGGTTGTAGAGTTTTGATTCTTTCTGCTTGTTCTTTTCTTAGTGGTAATGGAGTTTGAACTCAAGGCTTCATGCTTGCTAGACAGGTATTCTACCACATGAGCCACACTTCCTTCCCTTTTACTTATTTATTTTTGCACTGTTTTTTTTTTTTTGGAGGGGGGTCCAGTCGTGGACCTGAACTCTGGGCCTGGGCGCTGTCCCTCAGCTCTTCAGCTCAAGGCTAGCGCTCTACCACTTGAGCCACAGCGCTACTTCCAGCTTTTTTCTTTTTGCTTATGTGGTGCTGAGGAATCGAACTCAGGGCCTCAGGCATGCAAGGCAAGCGCTCTACCACTGAGCCATCTTCCCAGCCCTGTACTGGTTATTTTTGAGGTAGGGTCTTCCTTTATACCTCAGCCAGCTTGGGCTGTCATCTTCCTATTTGTTCTGTGTCACTGGGGATAACAGGCATGGGGCACAATACCCAAACATTGTTTGAGATGGAGTCTCTCTATTATGCCCAGGCTGGCCTCAAACTACTATCCTCCAATCTCTACCTCCCAAGTAGCTAGGATTACAGGTATAAACCATCATGCTCAGACTGGATGTCGGATTCTTTGAGGGGACCAGTCCTGCCTGGCAACTCATATCAACTGCTTCTCCTCAGGCAGAGCCCTGGCTTCCCAAGCTCCTGGATGGACAGCACTGAACTCAGTACCAATACAGCATGCACTGCTGTCGTATTCTGTATATGAATCCGTCAGGAAATTCTAGAGCCTGGTGCTATAACAAACAGACCCTCAGGTCCCAGGCATCATGATTAAGCCTCCTTCAGGGACTAGGCAACAGAATCTCCATCCCTGGTTACCATGATGATGGGAGGTAGGCCAGGGGGTAGGGCTCACACTCAGAGGAAACGTGTCCTTTCTACGCATGTCTCCTTGGGCAAAGCAAGTCTTGCAGCCATGTCTCATAATGGGGGGAGGGGAGGCAATTAGCAATGTCCCAGAAGGAAGTCAGGGTGATGCCAGTGGTGGCTGCTGGCCACCTGCAGCCAGGCTTCCCTTGGTCACCTGGCTTGAGACTGGGCTTTGTCCTGTTCTATCATGCAAATCCATTCTGCCAGGATGGAGGAAACTGGGTTCAAGTCACGTTCAAAGGGAGACAGAGCACGTGTCATCCTAACATGCCCCAGCCTCTCCATGGTCACCTGGCCAGCCAGGTTGGGTGGCTGCCCTTGTGGATTCTTACTGTCTGCCCCCATGGGGTTCTGGGCTTTTCTATGTAGACATTCCGTAAATGCTCCCAAGCCAGTGGCTCATACCTTTAATCCAAGCTACTCAGTAGGCTGAGATCCTGCTTGGATGTCAAGTTGGACAGGAAAGTCTATGAGACTCTTATCCTTAAGGAACCAGCAAAAAAAGAAAAAAGAAAATGGGGACGGTGGTGCAGAACTGGAGGTAATGTTCAAGTGGTAGAGTGCTAGCCTTGAGCAAAAAACTAGAGGACAGTGCCTGGGCCCCAAGTTCAAGCCCCAGTTCTGGCATGCATACATACTCATACATACATATACACATACTTCCACAAAACAATAAATATATGTTATGAGGAGTTTACTAGAATTCAAACAATGTAAAAGATATTCTTGTATCATGCAGCCAGTTTAAAGATCTGAGACTGAAAATAGAAAAGAGCTTGGGGTCCATTCACACATTCATTCATTCATTCATCCATACAACAAATACAAGTATTTTTTGTTCCTGGTGTACTTATGGAAAGGAATGAGGCTGCTAGAGATCTGCCTGTGGGAAGATTGTGCCCTCTAGGGAGAGACCAACAAGAA
Organism: Dipodomys ordii; assembly: GCF_000151885.1. Lineage (NCBI taxonomy): Eukaryota > Metazoa > Chordata > Mammalia > Rodentia > Heteromyidae > Dipodomys > Dipodomys ordii. Next base: position 1,456,682 of record NW_012267284.1, read on the forward strand.
AGGAAGAATCACTGGTATACAAGCCTGGGATAGGTGTGTGGCCAACACAAAGCTCAGTTCATGCAAAGGCCCTGAGGTAGTGGTACAAGAGTTCAGAGGAGGAGTTGGTGGCCAGGCAGGCTGACAGAGGGGAAGAAGTTAGGGGGCCAGAGCAGAGACACAGCATAGCCAAGGTGGGAGATACACACACACACACACACACACACACACACACACACACACACACACACACACAAAGCAGCCGGGCAATCAACTTCTGAGAATTCACCTCTGTCAGCTCTATTTGGAGTTCCCTCCCCTTCTTTCTGTCCCCCTTCTCCATTCTTTTCTCTCTTCCTCCATATCCCCCTACCCCATGACTCAGGACCATGGCAAAGGCCCACAGTTTGCTGTGAGAGAATTCATCGTTGCACTGGGTGAGAACATTTGAGTCAGACTTTAAAGTGGAATTTTTTCCCCTCTGAAAATAGGAATTGGCTGTCCGGGAGTTAAAGATAGAATCCTGTGGCAAGGCCAGGGTCACTGTCTGTCCAAGCTGGCCCCAGAGACGGGTGTGGGGCTGCTCGCCACAGCTCCTGAGCTGTGAGCTGTGGGCTGTGAGCTGCCCGGGCGGGGACCCTTCAAGGGACACCCTTGAAGTTCTGTGGTGACACCAGATGGGCCAGGCTGAGCCAGGCCCCACCAGGAGATGTCCATTCACAAGTTCCCCTCCACTACTGCCTCACCTCGTGATCTGCAAGAGACACGGAGCCCCTTCCAGGGCTGTGGGGGGCCTCCTGTGTGGAGCCAGATGTCAGCTCAGGAATTCCCATGTGGGCAGCAGGGAGCTTTCTCCTACTTCCTGTTCACTGGGCCTGGACAGCCCAGCCACCAAAGACAGGCCGCCAGCTACAACAATCCACACACTCCCCTCCAGTAAGCCAGGACCCCAGGCTCTGTGGGAGATTCTGCCTGAGTTCACCACCTACTATGTGTGTGTGTGTGTGTGTGTGTGTGTGTTTTCTTGGCAGTACTGGGGTTTGAACTCAGATCCTCTCACTTGTTAGTCTTAGTCAACTGGTGCTCTACCATTTGAACCATACCTCCAGTGTGGCTTTTTGCTCGTTATTTTAGGAACAGAGTCTCAGGGACCCTATTCTGCTCCAGTTGGCTTTGAACTGTGATCCTCTGGATCTCAGCCTCCTGACTAGTGAGGATTACAGAAATGAGCCACCAGTACCTGGGATAATGTATGGTTTTCCTGCATATCTCCTCCAGGCCCCAGATGAAGAGCAGGACAACTCAGACTGTGCCTCCCCTCCCCCCCCTCAAGAAACCCAGTGGAGCCCCACCCGTGGGGGCTTAGGAAAAGTACTCCAGCTGCACCTGGCAGGGGCTGGGCCTCCCTGCTACACCTGGCAGTCCTGAGCCCAAACCAGCTTGAGCTTCTTCAGTGCCAGGCAGGGGGAGGGGGCAGGCATCTGAGGGCTCCTGAGCTTCTGAGCTCCCAAGAGGTGATCTGGGTAACACCAGGAAGGCACAGGCTGGCCTCTCCATCTGTATGCCTTGGGGCTGGCTTCCCATAGCTGTCTGCACCCCCTGGTACCCTCTCCCTTGGCAGCTGGGAGCCCCCTAAACTCCACCTTCATTCCTGGTGGAGGAGGGGTTGTAAGCCCCAAGGGCAGGTGCAGGGGTGCAACAGAGCCAGAGTCAAGCCAATTCTAATGAACCTGAGGCACTGGAGCCCCTTACCACCCATCCTCCTCTCCCAAGGTGGCTATTCTTTCACAGAATGACCCACCTAGTGGGCAAGGAAACAGGAGCATCACCATCGGCAGCAAGAAGGACTCAAAGCTAGACAAAGTCCAGAATTCCCAAGCCCTGGCTGCAAAGCTGACCTTCCCATCGACACCCTCTGCCTGTGTACCCAGCACTAGGCTGACACAGCCTGGCAGGTGTAACACACATAGCCCAGGTTTACAGATGGGGGATGGGGTGTCAGACTATAGCCCCACCCTGCTTTGTAAAGCAAAACAAATGCACAGCTGTGCCTGGTCCTGTCTGTCTGTCTGAGGCCACTTTCTCTCCCTGATTACAGAGCCGAAGGGCGTGGCTGAAATTCTGGTAAAAAAGAATTAGGAAGAGTAATGGATTTAATTATTATCTTTTTTTATTTTAATGTGTTATTTTTCTGTGTGCTGGAGCTTGAACTCAGAGCCTGGGCATTGTTCCTGAGCTTTTCTGTTCAAAGCTAGCACACTGCCACTTCAGCCACAGCTTCAGTTCTGGCTTTTGGGTGATTAGTGGGAGATAAGAGTTCTCACAGATTTTCCTACCTAGGCTGGCTTTGAACTTCAATCCTCAGCTCTCAGTTCTCCAAGTAGCTAGAACCACAGGCATGAGCCACTGACGTCTGGCTTATGATTTAATTTCTCTCAATTACACATACGTATATGGATCCAAATTATTTTACTTCTCCACCCCAAAGTCTTTCTTTTTAAGCATTTCTGGTCATATGTATCTGATAGTGATAAATTCATTCAGCTTTTGTTTGTCTGGATCATCTTATTTTAACTTTCCAAAAAAAAAAAAAAGAAAAAGAAAAGAAAAGAAAAAAGAACTTTCTAAAAATAAAGAAGACCAGGTTATTTTAATTCTAAGTTTACAGGATTTCCTGACCATAATTTAAAGATGCTATTCCATTGTCTTCCTGCTTGCATTGTTTCCAGCAGAAGTCTGCAGTTATCTCCCCATGTTTCTTTCTCTGTATGTGATGTGATGTTTTCTTTTCCTGGCTGCTTTAAAGACTTTCTATTTATCAGCCAGGCATAGATGATTCACACCTATACTCCTAGTACTCAGAGGTTGAGATCCAGGTGATCACACTTCAAAGCCAACCTAAGCAGAAGAGCCCATGAGACTCCAACCTCAATTAACCTGCAAAAATCTAGGCTGGAGACATGATTCACATAGGAGAGCACTAGCAGAGCAAGCAAACCCAGAAAGTACAGAAGAAAAAAAGAAGGAAGGAAGGAAAGAAAGAAAGAAGGAAGGAAGGAGGAAAATTTGGTCACTAGTTATGAGTGATTTATGATGTATTTTGCTGTAATTTTCCTCATTTCTTGTGCTTTATGGTAGTCTCTTGACTTAACATTTTTCTTATATTTTGACTTACCAGCCTCCCTAAACTTATACTTTTCATTAAGTTTGGACATTTTTCAAGCATTATATCTTAAAATATTTTTCTGTCATCTTCTTTTGATCTATCCTCTCCTTCAAGGTCTAAAATTATACATAGTTCACATATATATATATATATATATATATATATATATATATCTACATTGTCCCAAAGCTCACTTGTGCATTTTAAACTTGTGTGTAGGTATGTGTATGTGTGTGTACATGCACACACCTGCACACTGCTCTTGGGGCTTGAATTCAGGGCCTGGGCACTGTCCTGAGCTTTTGCACTCAAGGCTAGCACTCTAGTACTTTGAGCCACAGCTCCACTTCTGGCTTTTTACTGGCTAAGTGGAGATCAGTGTCTCTTGGACTTTCCTTCCTGGGCTGGCTTTGAACCACAATACTCAGCTCTCAGCCTCCTGAGTAACTAGGATTACAGTCTTGAGTCACCAGTACCCAGCTGTTAATTCACTTTGAGTTTTTTCTCTTGGTATGTCTTCAGGTTCACTCTTCTTTTCTTCTTGAAGGTCTAATATGCTTTTTCCTCTCTCTCCAGTGAATTTGTTTCTTACTCATTTGTCTGTTTTAAGATCTAAGAGTTCATTCTTATATCCTGTGCATTTTGTAGAACTTCTCACATCTAGGGGATAAACTGTTAACACCTATTCTGAGGTCCTTGCCCTCTGTGAGTTTGATGTCAGTTTCTGTTAACAAATTATCTCCCCTTACAGCTAATCTCTCACTGGATATCAGACATTGTGATATTTACATTGTGGGGAAAGTTTTTCTACCCTGGGGACTGGACCTGAGTGATCTCTTCAGTGACAGGGGTCCTGGACAGTGTGGTTGGAAGAAGCTCCCTCCTGACAGTGATGGCTACTTCATCCAAATCTCTTTGTGCAGTCTTTTTGTCATGTCTTTTTTTTTTTTTTTTGGTCCGGCCGTGGGGCCTGAACTCGGGGCCTGGGCAATGTCCCTCAGCTCTTCAACTCAAGGCTAGCGCTCTACCACTTGAGCCACAGTGCCACTTCCAGCTTTTTTCTTTTTGCTTATGTGGTGCTGAGGAATTGAACCCAGGGCCTCAGGCATGCAAGGCAAGCACTCTACCACTGAGCCACCTTCCCAGCCCTTTGCCATGTCTTACAAAGTTTTCTTCCCCCCACCTCATGCCTACCCATCCTCTGATCCTATGCAAATTAGTGGAGTTTTCTCTTCATGCCACTCATTGTCCTGAGGCCTCTAAGTCAACCCGATTCCCCAGATTCTCTACTTTGTCTTCTCCACTCAAGACATCCATGGATCTTCTGAGTTGCTGCTCCCTGTACCCCCAGAAGATAAGTGGGAGCATTATAGGACTTGGACCAACTGTTCCCTCCCACAGGAAACACAATCCTCCTGGCATGATACTCCATGTCATTTCATATACCCTGTCTTAAGATTTGGTAAAAATGGTGAACCTGGACTTCTTCTTAATCCACCTTGGCTAGTAACTATGGTTTTGCTTTTGGGCTATGTGAAAGTCTCAAGAAGCCGCCAATGGCTCATTGCATCATAAGCCAGAGTAAGGAGAGTCCACGAAAGAGATGACAAGTCACCCAGATTGACTCAGTTTGTGTGTAGGGCTGTTCCTCAGGGGTCTCCAAACATGTGTTAATAAGGAGGAAAACATAGCTAGGGCAAAGGAAGAGAAAAGACTAGAGGGAAATCCCACACCCAACTATCCACACATCTCCATCCATCTACCCATCCACTCACCCACCCACCCACCTACCTGTCCATCCATCTATCAACCCATCCATCCATCCACCTACTCATCATTTGCTTATCCACCATCTAACAACTCATCCACTCCTCTATGAGTGGGTAGGTAGTTATATGAATAGTTAGATAAGTGAGTAAATACATAGGTGGATGAATGAATGAGTGGGTTATATCTATGGACAGATGGGTAGATGGAGGATGAGGCAATGAATGAATGGGTCAAGAGATGTGGCTCAAGTGGTACAGTGCTTACCTAGTAAGTGAAAGGTCTTAAATTCAATCCTTAATATAACCAAAAAAAAAGAAGAATGAATGAATAAAATAAGCAATGCATTAACAGATGGATAAGTAGAAAGGTGTGGTGAGGGCTGGGAATGTAGCTTAGTGGTAGAATGCTTGCCTAGCATTCATAAGGGCCTGGGTTCTATTCCTCAGTACCACGTACACAGAAAAATCCAGAAATGGCACATTGGCTTAAGTGGTAGAGTGCTAGCCTTGAGCAAAAAAAGCTCGGGGACAGTGCCCAGGCCTTGAGTTCAAGCCTTAGGACTGGCAAGTAAAGAAAAAGGAAAGTATGATGAATGATGGATGGATTGATGGGTGGATGGATAGATGAGTTAATGAATGGTTGATGGAATGAGTGTGTAGATGGATCCATGGGTGGATTGGTGGATCAATGGATAGACAGATGTTTGATAGATGATAGATAGATAGATAGATAATTGACATATGGGTAGATAGATACATGGAATGATGGATGGAATGATCCATGGATAGGTATAAATGGGAGAATGGAGGATAGATAAGTGTATGGATGGATGGTAGATGGATGGATGGGTGGGTGGATGAGTGGGTAATTGGGTGGATGAATGAATGAATGGTTTATGGATAGATAGTGGGTGGATGAGTGGATGGATGGGTGTGGATGAAGTGTGTATAGGTAGGTGGATGAATGAATGGGTGGGTGAATGGATGTATGGGGATGAGAGGATGAATGGATGGATGAATTGATGAATAGATAGATGAATGGATAGGTAGATGGATGATGGGAGGAAGAATGGATAAATGGACAGTGGATAGATGGGTGGATGAGTGAATGAATGGGTAAGTAGGTAGATGTATGGATGAATGGATTGATGGGTGAATGGATGAAAGGATGGATGGATGATGGATGGATGGATAGATGAATAGATGAGTGGGTGGATGGATGGATGAATACATAGGTAGATGGATGATGGGTGGATAGGTGGGTAGATGGATGATGGGTAGATGAATGGGTAGATGGACAGGTGGATGGATGATGGGTGAGCAGATAGATGAATGGATGGGTAGATAGGTAGGTAGGTAGGTGGGTGAGTGGATGGATGGATGGATGGATGGTTGGATGGATGGGTGGGTGGATGGATGGAAGTGATGGATGTGTGGGTGAACAGATGGATGACATTAGGGATAGAGTGATAGTCCCTTGAAATAAGCCCACAGGGTCAACTATGCACATATTAAGCTACACATAAATATAGCATACATAAACTAGGTGTAAAGCCAATAACAGCTTCACCAATCTCAGCTATTAGAGATTGGTGAACCAGCCAGACACCCAGTCTGGTCTGAAGCTTCAAGATCCTTCCATAGCTCTGCCCATAGGTCTTGGGAAGAATGGAAGACTGTCTCATCTGCCATCCTCAGGCAGGCTTAAGAATAAAAAAAATCATAGCAAAGTTAGCTTATAAAACAACAAACTTTAGAACAAATAGAAGCCGGGGGGAAAAGAAAGAAGAAAGGAAAGAAAAAATGAAAAGAAAGAAAGAAAGAATATGTATCTTTAACATACAGCAATGGGGTTCGTGATAACAATTCTCATACAGTCTAAAAATAAGGCACTAAAAACTCAGAAAGAGTCTGTGTATGATCCACCCCCACCCACCCCCCCCCAACAAGGTCTGGACTACATGAAGGCTAGATGTGGCGCTCTGTGGCTGACACACAGGCCAGAAGCTTGTGTTCACCTACTGGGCCCAAAAACCAATTCCACAACTGAATGAAAAGAGGAGTCCATTGGTTGACTGGAAATTCCAGTTGGGGATCTTAGGCATGGCTGGATCCAGGAGCCTAGGTGGTATCTTTGGTTTTCTACTTTTCTTTTCAAGGTTTAGCTGGTTCATCTCTGAAGCTAGCTTCATCCTCAGAACAGTCTCCACTTCGTGGTGGGAATGCTGGATATTTTAAGTACAGTTTATCCCCACTCCAGAGATGGAAACAAGGGTTGGAGGGGGCACCTTTCCCAGCAACTTGAACTAGAATCCACAGAGGTCTCTGAAAGCCTGGCCACTAACCCTTCCCAGAACTGTACCAGAGACATAGAGAAGGTAGACTCCATCTAATCAAGACCTCCTTCCTGAAAGGAGCACAGGGAATCCAACTGCTCCCCAAGAAGAGCAGCTCTGGCCTCTTGAGGACATGGCAGTGTATTCTGATGCTTCCATAACCAGGATCAAGATTTGTGTCTTTTGCTAGTCTCAGTTTACCCATTTGCAGAAGATGCCTGATATGACAGCCCCACAGAGAGGTCGTGCAGTTGGCAGTAAAGGGCCACAGATGCTGATTCCCAGGCCTCTCCCACTGAAGGACTTAAAAACATGACATGAAAGCCTCCAGTGGCTTCAGAAAGGTAGTAATGGTGGGGAGGCGTGTGCAGGAGACCACAAAATTCCATAAATAATGGTGTCCCTGGAGAAGGCGGGTCCCCAGTTAAGAGGAATTCCACATGTGGGTTTGGCGTCAGTCAGAGAAATGGCCTGAGTCCTATTTGCATTGGAGACCTGGGCCTGGACCCCCTTTGCCATGTGAGGTTCAGGGGTGCTTGACATCAGAAAGCTGCCCCTTGGAGGATGTAAACTGCTGTGCACACCAGGGAAATATTTGGTGGTAAAAAATCAAATACACAACTGTCCCTTCCACTCCTTGATAGTTATTTACCCAGCAGGAGCAAGACCTATGGCCACAGACCCTTGCAAGAAAATTCTCCCAGCAGTGTCATTTACAAAAGCCAACACCAGGAAAGAGCACAGATGTCCAGCAAACAGGAGGACAGATGGGTGGACTGTGACATGTCTTTTTAACAGACAGTCCTTGGCCAGAGAAGGAAGCAAGTGGCTGGTCAATGACACCACAAACCAACACCCAAAACTACAGGGTGCCAAAGGCTCATGTCTGTCATCCTATATACCCAGGGGGCTGAGATCTGAGGATTACAGTCAAAGTCAGCCTGGGCAGACAAATCTAAGAGAATCCTATCTCCAATTAACTAGCAAAAAGCCAGAAGTAGAGTTGTAGCTCAAGGTGCAGACCCTCAGCCTGGAGTGAAAAAGCTAAGTTAGAGCACAAGGCACTGAGTTCAAGACCCAGTGCCTGTATATGTGTGCATGCACACAGGTGCATGCATGTGCATACACACATACACACACATGTACACACACAAATCCAAAACATCCTGGGTACAATTCTTCAATAAGCAAACCCAAACACAGCTCTGTGGTTGTCTGGGGGGGGGGGCAGAGGGAAAAGGAGGGATGTCCAAGGAAGGTCCCCAGGGGACCTCTGAGTGATAGGCAGAGTCTCGGCCTGGACTCGTCCTGTCCAGTTCATTTGAATGGTGCTCTTGAGATATGAACACTTACTGGTGTAAAGTATATAGCAAGCGAAGAAATCAGGCCTCACAAAATTAATCAGAGGGGTGAGAAGTGAGGAGGTGGGAGAGAGGGTGGGAGAGAGACATTTCAGGTGGTGTGCAATTGAGATGTGTGCTTTCTATGTATGCATGGAACATGAAGGGTGGGGGTGGTTCGCAAAATCAAACTCCAGGCTGTGTCCAGCATACAAACCCCTCTGCTCTGTCCTGGAGGTACCAGAGGCCACCATTGTGCCTCAGCCCTGGACCCAGTGTATGCCATCTCCCTGGTGGGGTTTGGGGTGGCTCCTTCCTCCCCCCACCCAAGGAGAATGGAAGGACAGGCCTCTCCAGGGCCCAGCAGGAGCTCTGACACCTACCATCCTCCCCTCTCCCTGGCTCTCTGCCTGAACCCCAGCCCCATGGAGAGGGGAGCCATGCCCCTGGGGCTGAGCCTACCCCACCCCAGAGCAGCTGTCTCCTCCCCGAAGTCCCAGTATGAGTCCCTCCACAGAGCCAGGGCCTAAGATGAGCAGCAGCAGCAGTGAGAGTTTCTGGGATGGGCAGGGAGGGAGGAGCTGGGCACCGGCTGGTGTTTTGGAAGAGTATAGACCTGCTCTCTGGGTGGGTGGGCTGGCAGCCCTTCCTCCACGACCCCTCCGGCTGCAGCCTCCTCCGCCCTTCTCCCTCCCACCTCCAGACCACCCCGAATTCACCAACTTGTCTTCTAGACAGCTGGGAGTGTCACATGACCAGGCCTGGGCACCCTCTTCCCCCTCCCCTCCCTCCCTCCCCAGGTAGAACCGATTTCTAGGCCTGGGTCTCCTTTTCCCTGGCTGAGGCCAGAACCTTCTCCAAATCCAGCATGAGAGGTACTTTGAAATATCAAGGTTTCTAAAGATTTAAAAAAAAAAAGCCAAGTGAGAAAAAGGTATTATGAAAACATGGAATGTGCCAACTAATTAAGCATCTGATTATTTGCAAGTCCACACCCCCCCCCACAAAGGAGGGGAGAGGCAGCCAGCCAATCCCCAGCCACTTCAATGGAAATCAGACAGGAGGAAGTAGCACACATCAACAGCGCCAGCAACCAAAGGCAAACAGACAAATGAAACGACATCAACCTGAAAATCCACACAGCCAAGAAAAGAGCCAGCCTGGGGAGAGGGTGGAGGTGGGGGGAAAACTGCAGAAGGAGAGAAAATATTTGCAAACCGCAGGCAGTAATCTGATAAGAAGCCAGTCTCGGAAGCAGCAGCAGCAACATCCAAAGAAACTCTACAGCTCTATAAGGAAACCACACAACCACAGGGCAATGGGGCAGGGAGAGACAATTCTCCCCAGAAGAGAAACCAATGGCCACCAAGCCCACGCAAAGATGGTCCACAGCACTGGCTACCAGGAAGAGGCAAATCAAAACCGCAAGGAGAGTCGCTGCCTCACCATCCTCAGGGTAGTTGCTGTCCAGCACTACATAGAAAGCTGGGCATGATGGCTCATGCCTGTAATCTTAGCTACTCAGGAGATCTGGAGGATAGGAGCTCAAAGCCAACCCAGGAAGAAAAGTCCATGAGACTCCATGTCCAACTAACTGACAAAACATTACTCTGGAGGCATGGCTCCAGTGGTAGAGCACCAGCAGTGAATGACAAACCCACCTGAGAGTATTAGGACCTGAGTTCAAGCCTCATCGCCAGCCCACATACATACATATACATACACACACATACACCACACACACGTACACACACATACACCACACCATACATACCACACACACATGCACACACACACCACACACACA